>NC_050574.1:302551646-302858646 GCF_011100635.1 Trichosurus vulpecula | reverse complement strand
TTATCTCATTTGACCCTCACAAAAACCCTGGGAGGTAGCTGCTATTACAATTACAAATAAGGAAAGTGAGGCAAACAGAGATTAAATTACTTGCCCAGGGTCACAAAGGTTTTTAAGTAAGTTTTTAAAGCAGGATTTGAGCTTAGATTTTTCCTCATTTCAGGCCCAGTGTTCTATCCTGCCACCTAGCTGACTCCCGCCATATGCTTTCTCTGCTCCTACTCATGGACCATTAAATGGAGCTGGAGGAAACCACAATATGGCTGGGTAGGTTATAAATTCATGTCATTATAACAGGCCCTGGCAAATGGTGGCCCAACTGTTGAGTAGCAATCCAAGGTTGGTGGGCCTTCTTCTGGAAATGCAGGATGATGTAAAATCAAAAGATACTGCCCCAAATTCAGAGCATGCACAGGTATTGAGGGCAGCTAGGTTGCACCAAGAGTTAGCATAACCTGAGTTCAAATCCAATGCACCATGCACACAATCTTTTCAGAGCCAGTTGTTATACACTTACCAGTATGCCTCCAATCTAGTCTAACATTCTCATTTTAAAAATGAGGAAACTGAGGCACATAGAAGTTAAATTACCTGCCCAGGTTCACAAAGGCAATAAGCAGAAGGATTAGGACACGAACTCTGGTCCTGTGACTACAAATCCCAAATTCTCTTTACTATATCATGCTGTCCTCTCCTAGTGGATATAGAAATACTTTGAAACTGTGAAGGGCTATATAAATGTAAGCAGATATTATTTTAAACTATGAAATGACTAAAAAGAACACACCTGTTTTCCATATGTTTGAGGTGAGATGACCTCAAAGAATATGTGGCTGGATTCAAGGAATGAGGAATAGAGGAACATTACTGAGGGCACCTTGGGGGTTTTAGGAAAGAATGAATCTTTGTGAAGAAGATTAGGTGGGCACTTCACAATAATAAAGCTGTCCTATGTTTTTTCAATGCATGTTCCTGATCTGCTGTCAGGGGTTCATAACCTTTGAGGTGGGCACCAAATAGCAGGGATGGGGTTCTCTGAGACATCCACACTCAGCTGTTTTCTTTTGTGACCAGAGTATTATTGAGTTATCTGTACAAGATTCACGGTACAGTATGTGTTCATTGACCAGAACAAAAATAATTGGCTCACACAAGCTGCCAAACATGAGCCCGAAGCCTCATGAGTACAGAAGCTCCAGCATATTGAGCTAACAAACCACAAGGCAACATCCATACATCAGTCTGTGAAAGGTGTTCTGAGTTACACTTCTACATAGGACCTACCGAGCATCTTCAGAATCTCATTGGATTTATACTCAAATCTAGACTGAAAATTCTTTTCTGACATGACTGGTGATGGGGATTAGTCCAGTATCACCAAGGTAGCCCATTGTGCTGATGGTAGTTCAGGAGATTCTATGCTGCTCTTTTGATCCCAGAGATACTCATTCATGGAATCTCAGGGAAAAAAAAAAGGATTCATGGAATCTCTTCAGATTCAGGTAACTCTGATATTATCCTTTCTGTTGGTTCTATTTATTCATTCATTCATTCATTCACTTATCTGTCTGTCTATCTATCTATCTCTCTATCTATCTATCTACCTTTTTATTTTCCCTCTTGATTTAGATTGGTTCTCTGTTCCTCCAGAAATGGGGAACCTGCGGTCTCAAGGCCTCATGTGGCCTTCTAGGTCATCAAGTGCAGCCCTTTGACTGAATCCAAACTTCACAGAACAAATCCCCTTAATAAAAGGATTTGTTCTGTAAAACTTGGACTTAGTCAAAAAGCCACACCCAAGGACCTAGAAGGCCACTTGTGGCCTTGAGGCCTCAGGTTCCCCACCCCTATAATCTAGATCACAGGCTCCTTGAGAGTGGGAATTATGTCTGATTTCATGCCCTTTTAGTTCCTATCATAATACACTGTACATGATACATACTTAACAAATGTTTTCAGCAGGTGGCTAACTGTGCTGCCCAATTTCAGAGATCTAGGGAAGGTACCACTGCATCCCCCCAAATCACTGAATGATGACAAAATTCATTAGCCAGGGGATGTAGCCTTTCATACCACACCCAGAAGCTAGGATTAGAGTTCAGATGCCCTAGGAGAGATACCTCAGTCACTTATATTTCTAATGAGCCATAAATAACTAAAAATATAACTTTTCCTGAAATTAAGTTTTGATAGAGAGAAGGAAAATAGCAAGAGTTCATTGGGTACCCAAAGGTAGAAGTGAAGGTAGTTAGCAGGCAAAGATGGCAGTGGAAATGGGATAAAACAGAGGGAGAAAAGATATAGAAAAGACCACTTCACTAGATGACACTGTTCTGCCTTAGGATCAGCCCTGGATAATCTCTCTCCCCTTCCCCACCCCACCATTCAATCTTGTGCTCAAGATGCATTCAGAATGAGATCTCTCACCTGGCCATAGCTAGGAGGATTTGATTTCTTTGCCTGCTTTTATGACTTACCTTTGATCTAGTCTCTTTCTCTCTCTCTCTTTTTTTATCCACCCAGGGGGGGCAGCCATCAGGAAGTGAATTAACTGGGTCAGCAGAAGTCGAGTTTAAAATTTCTGTGAATAAAGAACCCTAAACTCAACTGTTAGAAAATTTTGTGGGAATTCAGTTTACATTTTATAGTTGACAGTGGAGGCTAAAGAGCTGGGGATCTATAGTCCAAACAGCCCTTCCCCCCACCCCAAATCTAAAAACCTTTCCTATCAAAATAAAATTGGGGTTAACAAACAGCCTGAAAAAAAAGAAAGAAAGAAAAATGACGAAAACAAAAAACAAAAATCAGGGCATCTCCTACCTTCTGGTCAGGGATAGTATATATGGGAAGTAGAATATGCTTCATTGTTAGGCAGCCAGATCTATTTAGATCGTGACATGACAGAGTTGGCCTAAAAGGGAGAACAAGGTTGAAGAAATGAAAGATGAAGACAGATGACAAACATTACCTCCTTCCGAATTTTCCAAGGATTGTCCCTGTCAGTAAGGGAGAAGGACCCCTCTCTTCACTGGGTGGATTTGGGGATCTGAGGGCAGAATTCATCACTGGTGCTTTCATTAGGAAGACAAGAATTTGACATATTGACCCTCAATCCCTGAATGTCTGGGAACCCACTTTTTTTCACCCTTCCACCAGAAGAGGGGGAAAAATGTGTTTGGGCAGTGGAGTCGCTGTGAGAAAGCAAATGAGTGAATGGAGCAGAGCAAGGGCCAGACACCCTCCAGGAGAACAGCTACCATTTCATCCTTAGGGGGTTAGGGCTTGGGTGGGAGTGGGGGGCAACATCAGAGCCCTCAAGTTAGATGTCAGTTCTGCCATACTTATGGATGGGTGTGAGCCTGCGTGTTCAGGAAAGAGAAATATAGAAAAACAGTTAGCCTCTGTTAATATTTGATAGGCAGCCAAAGCTCCTTTGTTCCCAAACTCAGTGAGCTACCCGTGAAAAAATAAATTGCTTTTCAAGAACATTCATCACAGCAAGTGGCTCATTTCCTTGTCCTCAAACAACCCCGTTCCTAGGCTCCTGCTCCCATTGAAAAGTACTGATGTAGTAAAAAAAAAAAAAAAAGTTTTGGGGGTGGTGCTGGTGTTGGTGGGGTGGAGGGGGAAGGCGGGCAGAAAAGAAATAAACATTTGGGGGTTTTGGTGTATCCTGGTGTGTTTTGTCACACGGAGTCGCTTCTCCTCTCTGGGCTTTCCCTTTAGAGAAAAGGCTGGGTGCCTAATGGGGGATAATTCCGAAACACGGGAGCAACCGCGCTGACCCATATGGAGGCCACGGCCCTTCCGTGGCCCGTATATTAATGTCCCAGAATCCAGCGTGCTGCTAATAGTTAGCTGATTAGTGGCTGAACAGTCTCTGGAAGTCTTTATGAGGCTAATGAACAGATTTTTCTTTGCCTTAATCACAAGTCTGCCTGCAGGAGAACTGCCCCGGTAACTGTGAAACCAAATGGAATTAAGAGGCTCGCTAGGATCGGGAGTTCGGGAGCAGCTGTTCCCAGCACCGAGCATTGGGCCATTTCTAAGCCTGGTTAATAGGTCTTGTGCCAGAAGCTGGGGGATGTGAAGGAGGGAGAGCTGTGGGGGAAGGGCAAAGGGGTTGGGGGGAGAGACAGAGAGACAGAGAGAAGGGGTGGGGGGAGAGAGAGAGAGAGAGAGAGAGAGAGAGAGAGAGAGAGAGAGAGAGAGAGAGAGAGAGAGGAGAAAGCACTGGCATTCCACCCCCACTCTCCCCCCCCCCCATTTTCTCTCTCCCTGGTTTTCTCCAGTCCTTGAGATGAGCTTCTCCCCACCCCCACCCCAACCTCAAACCAAGTGGAGAGCAGAAATCACCTGGCTCCAACCTGTTGTGTCCCTTTGGGCAACTGAGGCCCAGGAGAATCCTCACATGTACTAAGTGGCCTGCACATTCCCATTGCTGCTTTTGGAGAAAGAAAAAAAAATGCCAGCATAACTTTATTGTTTGGGTTTTGGAAATAGATACTGACAATTTTTTTTAAAGGCTTCTTTTCACTCCCTACTAAGAATAGCCTAATTTATTCATGCTTTCATTTGGCCAGGGGAAGGGGAGGGAGAGGAGGGGGTACTGAGGACCAGGCTGGCTGGACTCCCTTTTTATTCACACAGATGAAAGAGTGCTAGCAAAAAGGCAAAGGACACTCTTTGCATTTAAAGGTGCTGCTTCCACCCGGCTCTCCAAAGGAATGATGGGCCTCCGTTTGAGCTGCTCCCATTGGCTGGCAGGCTATGCTGGGATGACCTCTGGCTTCTCCCGGTTTTCATTGGCTGGCCCTGGCTACAAGAATGGCCACCCTCCACTCAGCGCGCCCTTGGGGAGGTCCACACTGGAGTGTAGATTTATGTGGAATGGAAAGTGAAGAGAGAAGACAATGGAGGATCTTGGAAGGGAGAAGCGAAGGGCCTATCCTGTCCAGGTCATAGTCTTACATAATCCCTGGATTTAAAGATGGAGGGGACCATTGATCCCAACCCCTTCATTTAATAGAAAAGTCTACCTCTTGGGTTTGTCGTGTCAAGATCCGCACTGGTCACTTGGGGGCAGTGTGGCATAATGTAAACTTCGGATTTAAGCCCTGGGTTCTAGTTCCATATCTGCTACTCACCAGCTCTGTGACCCTGGGCAGGTCTTTGGGCCTCATCTTTTCTCATCTGTAAAATGAAAGTCGGTAGACTGGGTAATCTCTGAGGACACTTTCAAATGTAACATTTTGTGATTTATTGTGTATAGATCGGAGAGGCTGGGACATTAAATTTAGAATCAAAAAACCTGGATTTGAGACCAAGCTTTGTCACCGACTAGCTAAGTTATCAGATGATGGACAAACTGTTTGATCTCTCAGTCTGTTTCTTCATCTGTAAAATAAAGGGAATACTATTTGCATGACCTTCCTCCCTGGGGTTGTGAGGGAAGCCCTTTTTTTAAAAAAAAAAACTGTGAAGCAATAGTCTCTAAACTTTTACTTTTATTCTTAATTTTTTTGGAAGGCAATTGGGGTTAAGTGACTTGCCCAGGGTCACAAAGCTAGTAAATGTCGAGTGTCTGAGGCTGAATTTGAACTCAGATTCCCCCTGGCCTCCAGGGTCAGTGCTCTATCCACTGCACCACATAGCTGCCCCCTCTAAACTTTTAAAATCATGCACTTCTATTAGTAAAAAAAAAAAAAAAAAAAAAAAAGATTTGAGCTTAGATCCCCAAATATTTACTATTCATAAATTATAGACATGCATTACTCTGCTAATAATTCTATTCATCATAAAAATTATGCCAAAATAGAAATTTAAAAAGAATGAGGTAAAGATAAAATAATATTTGAGTCTAGACTCAATAGGGAGACACTGAAGGTTATCGAGTAGGGGAGTAACAATCATACCTGAACTTTAGGAAAGTCTCTTTGGCAGCTATGTAGTGGGCAGCACTTAAAGCAAGGAGAGCAGTTAGGAGGTCATCACAAAAGTTCAGGCAAGAGATAATGAGGCCTTGAACTAGACGCATTGGCTGTGTGACCAGAGAGAAGAGAACAGACGTGAGAGGTGATGTAGAAGCAGGAAAAAGATCTGGATGTGGGGGAGGCAAAGTGAGGAGGTGAGACCTTCAGAAGTAGCCTTGGCAGTAATCAGGAAGTGTGGAAGTGGCCAGCAAGTTGTTTTGGGTTTTGGGGGTTTTTTTTGGTTTTTGGTTTTGTGTTTTTTTTCCTGTTGGGATAGGGGAGATAATAGGACATTTGCAATTTATCAGTCCGATCCTTGCTGGCTCATCCTGTGTGATTCACTCTGTCCCACCCAAGATTAGAAGGGCGCTGGTGGGGCTCTTGCTTACTCACCAGTCACTGTCTTCAATGCTTTTGGGGGGGGGGAAGGGGGAGAAGTGAGAGTGGCAGGGGGAGGTGGGAGGGGGAGGGGCTGCTCAAAGTTTATTAGTTTCTATCCATCTTCACCAGGTCCCAAGGCTGTGTCCCTTCTGTGAGGAGCCAAGACTCAGAGCCCCTAAGTCCTTCATCTAATGACTGGCCTATAAGACCATTGATCAGAAATCAGCTATGACCTGTTTCGTGTTTCCTGCGCTTTAATGCCTACTGTCTGGAAGTTATAAACATATTCTCTCTTCTAGAACTTAGGCTGTCTGGGTATGAAGGAGGGGTTTGCTTTCTCTTTACCCCCTTCCCTGGCCCCAAGCTGCCCAGACCTTAGTGGCTTCCTTGATTGCTCACACTACTTGAAGGAGATAATAGTTACCAACTCTATTCCTTCCAGTGAGATGGAGGACCACCAGGCTTGACCATCTGCCCTGGCACTGTGTCCTAAAGTCCTCCAGGCTTTACCATCTACTCTGCCTCTGTACTCGACAGAATCCCCCACCCCCACCCCCCCCCACACACCCTCAAATACTGTCCTCCGACCTACTGGTGCAACCTAATGACTCTGGGCAAGTTGCTTAACTTTTCTATGCCTCGATTTCCTCATCTGTAAAACGAAGGAATTGTGGCCTCTAAGGTTCCTTCCAGCTCTAAATCTGTGCTCCTATGACCTAAGATTCTTAGAGCTTTGAGACTTTATGTTGGCTCTACTACTGTACCACAGGACTTCTAGACCTTTCCATCCACCCTAGAGCTGGACGTTTTTGTGTCCAATTAGAGTGTGAGCCTCTTGAGGGCAGAGACTGTCTCACTTTTTCTACCTGTATTGCCAGCACTTAGCCCGTGCTGGTCACATAGCAATCTCTTAATAAATGCTTATTAATCAATCAATCAATTAAACGACCAATTAATTCATGTTGCTTATGTATTAGATGGGGACAATTTGAATCTAGTAGCAGCCAGAGGTACGTAGCCACAAAGTAGACTTTTTTATGTATTATTTTATCCCTATTATTTATTCAATGCAAAGCATAAAACCTATGTGTGTATGTGTGTGTGTGTATATATATTCAATAAAATACTCTCTCTGCTGTATATCTATATCTATATATATATCTATATATAGCTAGCATTTTATTGTGTAAAATATATACAGTATTATACCCTCTCAATAGAATATGTGTGTGTGTGTATGTTTGTGTAGAGTTACTCATGTTTTGTATGTATTTGTGTGAGGCGGTCTCCTTTATTCCAAAGCCATGTGACAAAGGCTTAGTGAAATAAGGTAATTCAAGGGAGAGGAGGAGTCTGGGTGGGGGGAAGCTCAAGAACTAATTTTCACTGGGTAAATCCATATTAACCTCACCCTCTTAAATTAATGAGTTAGGTGACATAGTAGAGTGCTGGGCCTGGAGTCAGAAAGACTTGAGTTCAAATCCAGCCTCAGACACTTACTAGCTATGTGACTCTGGGCAAGTCACTTAACCCTGTTTGCCTCAGTTTGCTCATCGGTAAAATCAGCTGGAGAAGGAAATGATAAATCACGCCAGTATCTTTGCCAAGAAAATTCCAGATAGGGTCATGAAGAGTGCAACATGACTGAAGTGGCTCCACGACAACAAGAAGCCCCCATATGAAAGGCTGAGATTGCAATTAGTAGATCGCTTACTTTCTGAGAACCATGGAGAGTTTGACACTTCCCTGGTGCTCCCTCTCTGTGGCGAGGAGGGGGGGAATCCACACTACCAGTTGTTGGGGTGAACGTGCGACCTGGACACATTTCATTTTTCCATTTGAACAGGTCCAAGATAATGGCTAGCAATGCCATTTGTTGGTTACAGATAGGAGAAAACGAAAATGAGCTCTTTGGGGGCAGGGACTATAGCTTCTTTATTTTTGGAGTTCCTCTAGCCTAAAGTAATGTTTTGCATGTAGAAGCCACTCAATATATGTGCATTGAATAAAGGCATGCATGTGAATATTCACAGGTTTCTTTGAGGCCTAGGCCAAGATGTGCACATAACCTTTGACATTCTGGCTCAGTAGAGATAAGGTACTCCATAAGTCACGCCCTTTACCTACTCTACATTATTCCTAGTCACACTGGATTATTAGATTTTTCTTATCTCCTGTGTTTTTTTCCATCTTAGTGCAATCTTGCAGAACATTTCCATGCCTGGAATGTACTTCTATATTTCTACCTGTTCAAATCCATCTTTTCCTTCAAAGTCTGGTCCAGGTACCATCTCTTCTATTAAACCTTCACTGATACCCCTAGGGAAGAATTTTCTGTCTCTAAAACAGTTGTATCTCACCTTTACTCCCATCAATTTTATCTCGCATCACAGTTACTTGTATACTTCAATATCTCTCTCATTAGACTATAAGCTCCTTGAGGGCAGGTCATTTTACTCTTTGTCATCTCGTAGTAGCACAATAATTTGCACATAGTGCTTAATAAAGGCTACCCGAATCAAATATAAATGAGTTTACATGTATTTGTATTGCTGTGTAGGGTCAGCTTCAATTGGAGGTAGATCTGATTTTGCTTGGAGGTATGATTTGAGAAGGATCAGGAAGAATCTTTATCTCCAAATGTCTTCTATCAACTTCTCACTAAGTCTTAAAAGCCTACCAATAACAATTCATTCTTTTG
Source organism: Trichosurus vulpecula (assembly GCF_011100635.1). Taxonomy (NCBI): domain Eukaryota; kingdom Metazoa; phylum Chordata; class Mammalia; order Diprotodontia; family Phalangeridae; genus Trichosurus; species Trichosurus vulpecula. The sequence goes on along the minus strand of NC_050574.1, from coordinate 302,849,592 downwards.
GCTAAACATTGCCTGGCGTTTAGATCCTCTTAAAATGTGGTTGTCGTTTGTTCTTCGTTTTCGAAGAGAACCAGTGACATCACAGGGAAATGTCATGACTCATGTGTGAATTGAATTAAAGTGAGGAAGAGTTGAATAAAGTCATCAACCTCACTCTCTCTTCCAGAGTCATCAAAGTCCACTGGCAAGACAAAAGTCAAGATGACTGGCAATGGCCTGTGATATAGCAGATGACCTTGATGTCTTTGATGTCTGACCAAGCTCTGTGCTACATAGCACCTGCATCAGCCGTCTTCTTGGCTGTTGGAATAAATTGTTCTCATCCGCCCATGGCACAGTCTTCACTTGTTGGGATAGAAAGCCCTCTAACTCACCTGATGAGTTTGAGGACTGTTGGCTACCCTCAACCTTGGTTTAGCCCATTTGCAAGGACAGTTTACTGGGGTGTGACTATTGTGTGATCTCTGTGATGCTACAGCTTCTTGGAGCCACAGGTGAGAATGGAGTGCCAGGTAGACACCAAAGGTGGATGAGCAGCCCTGAAAAGGGCTCGGCAAGTTCTCAAACCAGTAAGTCAAAAATCTCTTAGTGACTCTGCTATTGGGAGCCCAGAGCAACTCATATTTGGTGGAGGTAGGAAGGCTGAAAAGAGGGAAATGGAAAAACCCTGAACTGAAATTCTAGTTGGGGCTCTTACATCAACTTCTTCTCACTGTGTGACCTTGGGCAAGTTACTTAACCTCCCTAGAAGTCAAATCAATATTTCTTAAGCACAGATTATATGCAATGAATAATGGTGGTTACCAGAAATATAAAGACAAAAACAGTCTCTATCTTTTAAGAACTTACATTTTGGAGTAAGAGTGGAATGTGATACAAAAACAGCTAAGTACAATACAGGATGGAGAAGGTTTCCTCAGTTTCCCTTTATGTAAAATGTGAGGAGGTGTCCCAGATGACTTAAAAGATCCTTTTCACCTTCTAATTTCTTTCTATGATGCAAGTATGGTTCTGATACCTAAACCAGGGAGAAACAAATTGGAAAAGAAAACACTAGACCAATATCCCTAAGGAATATTGATATAAAAATTTTAAATAAAATATTAGCAAGTAGGCTGTAAAAACATATTCAAAAAATTATACACAATGACCAGATTAAGTTTATACCAATAATGCCGGGTTGGTTCTGTTTAAGACTAAAACTATAATCAATCATGTTAATAATACATGTATTAAAATCACATGACTATTGGGATGCTGAAAATGCTTTCATGTCATTGTTGGTAACTTGTATTTCTTCCTCTGAAAATTTACCATTCATATTCTTTGATCATTTATCTTTTGGGGAATGTTTCTTACTCTTATAAATTTCAATCAATTCCTTATGTATCTTGGAAACTAGACCTTTATTAAAGATACTTGTTGCAAAGATGTTTTTTCCAGTTACCCATTTCCCTTCTAATTTTTATAACTATATTAATTTATTTGGGCAAAGCCTTTTAAATTTTATATAATCAAAATTGCCTGTTTTAGCTTGTGTGATCCTTTCATTTGTTTAGTCATGAACTCTTCTCTCTCTATAGATCCAAAAGGTGATTTTTCCTTGCTCCTCTAATTTATTTATGATATAACTTTTTATATCTAAATCATATAGTCACTTGGAACTTAACCTAATTTTTGCCAGACTGCTATCCAATTTTTCCATCAGTTTTTATCAAATAGTGAGTCTTGCCCCATTATCTGGGTTCTTCGGATTTTTCAAATACTTATGTGTCTGTATTTGTTTGCTTCTGTAGATTGTAAACGTAATCTGTCCCACTTATTGACCTCTCTTTTCAAAATCATTGCAATGTCAAATTAATGATTATTGCTTAGTTTAAGATCTGGAACTGATAGCACTTTTCCTTCTCACTTTTTGTTTTTGTGATTCTTAATCTTTTGTTCCTCTGTATAAATTTTATCATTATTTTTTCTGACTCTGTAAAACATTTTAGGAGTTTGGTATGGGGCTGAACAAGTAAATAATTTAAGTATTGGTATTTTTAAAATATGACTTTTTATATTTAAATCTATTTAGGGGCAGCTAGGTGACACACTGAATAGAGTGTTGTCCCTGAAGTCAGGAAGACACATCTTCATGAGTTTATACCTGGCCTCAGACACTTACTAACTCTGTGACCTTTGGCAAGTCACTTAACCCTGTTTGCCTCAGTTTCCTCGTCTATGTAAAGAGCTGGAGAAGGAAATAGCAAATCACTCCATTATCTCTGCCAAGAAAAACCCTAAATGGGTTCAAAAATGGCCAAACAAGATATTTAAATCACCTTTCCTTTTGGAATCTGTTGGAGTTGGAGTGTAAGATACTAGTCTAAGCTCTTAATTAGTCAAAATTAATAGATTTTTCAGTTTTCACAACAGTTCTTATCAAAAAGGAGCTCTCCCCCAAGTAGTTTGTATTCTTGGCTTTATCAGACACTGGTTTATGGAATTTGATTGTTTCTGTTTCTGAATCTTGCTCATCTGTTCTACTTATCTACTTTTCTAGTTTTGATGTGTTTGGGTTTCTTTTTTTAGAGCCAGACCTGTAATTTCAGTAGTGTAGATAGCTCTTGCGGAGGAAGTTCCTTTTACCAATGAATGTAAGCAATGGTTCTGCCACTTCGAGTCTTCAAGAGTTGCTAGGGGTTACTGAGAGCTTAAGTGTCATGTTTAGGATCAAATAGGCAGTAGGTGTTAGGAGCAGGACTTGAACCCAGATCATGTAGACCCTGAAACTAGCCTGCTATCCACTAGGCTGTGTTGTCTCTTTCTGATGAGAAGGGATGGGGGCTTATACTGGGACGATAGCTGTATGAAAAGAGAGGGAAGGCAGATATGAGAGGTATGCTGTAGAAACAAGATTTGGTGACTGAATGAATACGTAGGGTGAGCGAGTATGAAGAAGTGAGGGGGGCACCATGTTTGCGAACCTGGGTGACTGGAGAGATGGGTGTATCCTTGATAGTAACAGGGAAATTTAGAGGTGGCTTAGGAGGAAAGATAATGTAATAAGAGCTAGGATGTAATCCAAACCTTCATCTTGCGTGATTCATTCTGCCCATCCAAAATGAAAAGGGGGAAGTGGGATTCTTACTCAGAGATTGTTGCTGCATACTCAGCACAGAACCCACCCTCTGAAGGTATCTGATGTAGCCATGGGAGGGCAGATGGGTTAGTCAGCATTTAGATTGTAATGACTGGGCAATCTCACATCAGACTCAGAAGCAAGGAGATTGGAGTGGGGGAGGGTTGGGGATAAGAATAGGTATGGCTGTGTGGAGATAAACTCCAAAATTAGTTACTAGGGGGATGGTGCCATATAGTCCTTCTTCTTTGCTTGCTTGATAACATACCCCTTGAGGTCAGGCCTGGGGGCCACAGCTCTCACCTTGGAGACCACTGGTCTGTGATATCAAGTTTCTTAGATCTATGTGGCATCTTTTCTTCCTCCTCTTCTTTCTTCAATGTTCATGTTTTAAAAATGATTAGGGTAAAGGAATAAATGACATGCTTGTCATAGTTGCAGATGACACGAATCATGTAAGAATAGATTGCAGAAATATTGGAAGACAGTCTGGCTCCAAAAAGGACCTCAATAAGCTAAAATAATGCATCAAATCAGATGAGCTACTACTTAAACTGGATAAATAGACCATTCAACTCTTGGGTTCAAAAAAATTAACTTGACAACTGCAGAATGAGGACAGTATGGCTAGTTAATAGCTCCCATGAAAAAGATTTGAAGGTTGAAGTAAATTACAAGTTTTGAATATGATTCAACAGTGTCATGTAGCCACCAAAAAATTCATTTAAAACTTGGCTGTGTTAGGAGGAGCCCAGTGTCCAGAACAAGGGAGGCAGCTTATATCCAGCTGAGGAGATGCAGAAAAGTAAATACAAAGTATATGCCAAGAAATTTCAAGAGGAAGAGAGTAACAATAGCTTAGGGAATGAGGAAAGATCTCCTATGGAATATGTCACATGAGCTGTTCTTTAAAGGAACCCAGGGATTCTATGAGGTAAAGGTAAGAAAAGAATGCTTTCAGGTCATGGCTTTCAGGTAGTCCAATAATTTTTAAATCATCTCTCCTGGATCTATTTTCCAGGTCAGTGGTTTTTCCAATAAGATATTTCACATTTTCTTCCTTTTTTTATTCCTTTGGTTGTGTTTTATAATATCTTGATTTCTCATCAAGTCACTAGCTTCCACTAGCTTCAACCTAATTTTTAAGGTAGTATTTTCTTCAGTGGTCTTTTGGACCTCCTTTTCCATTTGGGTAATTCTTTTCAAGGCATTCTTCTCCTCATTGGCTTTTGGAGCTCTTTTGCCATTTAAGTTAGTCTATTTTTTAAGGTGTTATTTTCTTTAGTATTTTTGGGGTCTCCTTTAGCAAGTCATTGACTTGTTTTTCATGGTTTTCTCGCATCATTCTCATTTCTCTTCCCAATTTTTCCTCTACTTCTCTAACTTGCTTTTCCAAATACTTTTTGAGCACTTCCATGGTCTAAGACTAATTCATACTTTTTTTGGAGGCTTTTGATGTAGGCTCTTTGACTCTGTTGACTTCTTCTGGCTGTATGTTTTCATCTTCTTTGTCACCAAAAAGAGACTCCAAAGTCTGAGTCTGAATGTGAGACTGTTTTCGCTGCCCGGCCATGTTCCCAGCCAACTACTTGACCCTTGAGCTTTTTGTCAGTGTATGACTGCTTGTAGAGAGTACTTTGTCCCAAGCTTTAGGGGCCTTGTGCTGCTGTTTTCAGAGTTATTTCTATACAGCAAGCTCTGCCACACCAGCTCTCTTCCTCCCCCAAGAACCCCCAACTTGGATTGCGACCCAGATCCAAGCAGGCTCTGCACTCCCCCTCTGACTTGCAGCTTAATTCCTCCCACTGGGTGGGCCTGGGGCCAGAAGCAACTGCAGCTGGAGCTCTGGGAGCAGCCCCAGAGCTGTACCACTTCCTCGCCCTCAGGGGCTGGGGCCCACCACTCACTCCTTTCACTTCAATCCAGCAGATCCAGCAGTTTTCCCCACTAACCTTCTCTGTTGTCTTTGGCGTTTGTGGGTTGAGAAGTCTGGTAACTGCCACAGCTCAATGATTCAGGGCCCTATGGCCTGTTCTGCCCAGCTCCTGGTCTGGTTGGTCCTGGTGTGGCCCACACTGGGCTGTGAGGCGGAGTCATTTTTAAAAGAACAGGATATTTTAACTGGAAAGGAGTATAAAATGTGACTGGAAAGGTGGATTTGAGCCAGACTCTGAATGCCTTTAAATGCCGGAATTAGAGGTCTCCATTTTATCCTAGAGGCAATAAATTGCCATTGAAGGTTTTTTGAGCGTGAGTGTGTGTGTGTGTGTGTGTGTGTGTGTGTGTGTGTGTGTGTACACATGTGAATCCACAGGGGAAAAAGAGTGACTTCATGGTCTGAGTTGTTTTTAGGGAATATCAATTTATCAGCTGTGCGGAGGATGGATTGGAAGATCAATTAGGATATTGCAATAGTCTTGATAAGATATATGGGCTTGAACTGGGACAGAAGCTATGGAAGCAGAGAAAAGGGGATGGATGTGAGAAGTGTGCAGTTAGGACCACTGGATGTGGAAGATGAGGAAGAAGGAAGAGTCAAAGATGGCCCTAGGGTTGTGATGAAAGACTGGCATTGCCCTCAATAGAAAGGGGGAAGTTTGGAAGAGGGATGGGTTATTGCTGGAAATATTAATTTCATATTTTAAATTAGAGAGGCCTAATGGACTATCGGGTTGGAGAGATGTCCAGTGGGTAATTAATAATAATGAAACTGGATTTCAGGTGATAAATTAGGCCTGAATGTATTAATTTGTTAGTTATTTGCCCAAAGATGATAACTGAGGCCATGGAGGTTAATGAAATCTCCAAAGGAAATATTACAGAGAAAGAAGAAGATAGCTCAGAACCTCTGGGGATGCTTACAGTTAGTAAGCAGGAGGAGAGAATGATCCAGCAAAGGAGAATGAGAAGGAGTGAACTGTCAGGTGGTAGGAGAGCTAAGAACAATGCTGTGGAGGCCAAGGGAAGAGAGAGTGTCAAGGAGTAAGTGGTTGACGGTGTCCGAAGCTGCTGAGAGGACACCACTTATGAGGACTTAGAGAAGATCATTGCCTTTATCAGGTAATCAGTTATTGGCAACCATTTATAAAACAGTTTCATTTGAGTAGTGGGGTCAAAAGACAAATAGCAAGGTACTGAGGAGTAAAGAGGAGGTGAGGAAATGGAGTCGATAAGTACTGAAAACTTTTAGTTTAGCTCATATCTCTGACAGGGAGGTACCATGTTCAAAATTGGAGAAAGGATTGCCAAATTGTCTTGATGTCAATACTTCTCTTTGCTGATGCTAAACCTCATAGTTTAGCTATTAAAGAGAGAAGAGATATAGGATGATAACTGGAGAAAATGGAAAGACCAAGGGAAGATTTTTTAAAGATATGAGAAACTGAGACATGTTTGTAGATAGTGTGAAAGGAGGTAGTGCATATGGAAAGAATGAATATCAGAGAAAGGGAGAAGGTGACTGAGGAAAAAGACAGAAGCAATTACCTTAGTAGCACAGTAGAGAGGCTGGTCTGGAGGGTTTATTGGGCAGCTAGATTACAAAGTAGATAGAGTGCTGGCTATGGAGTCAGGAAGACTCATCTTCCTGAGTTAAAATCTAACCTCAGACACTAGCTGTGTGACCTTGGGCGAGTCACTTAACCCTGTTTGCCTCAGTTTCCTCATCTGTAAAATGAACTGGGGAAGGAAATGGCAAACCACTCCAGCATCTTTGCTAAGAAAACTCTGGATGGGGTCATGAAGAGTTGGACAAAAGCAATACCCTTTGATTTGTAGCTTCAATTCTTCCAATTCTGATGCATGAAGAGGTTTAGGACCTTGGGAGGACAGGAAGTGATGAGAAATACACCTGTGACAGGGAGGTGCCATGTTCAGAATTGGAGAAAGGACTGCCAAATTGTCTTGATGTCAGTACTTCTCTTTGCTGATGCTAACTGTTGAACCTACCTACACTGTCCTGTAATGAGCTAGCCAAGGACAAAAACTATGAGAATCTTCTGCTAACAGCTGGGCAGTGAGATGAAGGAAAGTGTCAATCCTTAGAAATTCCCTATTTCACCACATCCCTAATACCACACCCTGCACCAAACTGAGGTTCTCAGTCTTGAGTTTCTGTATCTTCATCTGACGATTGGTCCTGCTAGATTTAAGAGCTAAATATCCTGCAGAAACGGTGTTATTTATATTTCTTAAACTACTCTCAGGAAGTTCAATCATTAGAATGAAACAAACCCAAACTGTGGATTTCCTAGAACTCCTGGGTTTGAAGTACGTGTTTTTGTTTTTTCCTATTTGAGAGACTTCTAGCACCTAGGAGAGTGGCAGACTGATAGTCACTTAATAGATATTCATTAGTCAAAGTTTTTTTGTTATTATGAACTATTTATTTGTTGGTTGGTTTCATGATGCTAGTAAAAACAAGCATCCTTATGCAATATCCAAGCATGTTTGTCTGCTTTTGAGGAGAGCCAATGCCATCAAGCCAATGTCATGTGACAGGGGCTTGATGAAAATACTAAGTTTAGGAAGGAGGTAGGGCTTCCCCATTGCATAGGAGCCCTATGATTGGTTTCTGATTGAGTAAATCAATAAATCCACATGCCTTTTGAAAATGAATCGTGCTGTGCACCTCAGGAATCAGGAATCAAAAAGGTTGACATGAACTTGTCATGTCAAAAGGTTCCATGAACTTGTTTTAAAAAGTATTTTGACAAGCCTACTTCAATATAATTTATGTCATTTGCAATTCCATGTATTTTATTGCATACATTTAAATATATTATTGTGAGAAGGGGTTTATGAGCTTTACCAGATTTCCAAAGGGGTCCATGATGCAGAACCCCTTAAATCTTTGTGCTAGAGTCCACAATGTATTTGATTTAATTTTCCTTTCTGGTGCTTCTTTTTTAATTTTGATTTTGAATTGGAGGAGAGAAAGATGGAATACTGACCAAGTCTTCTTTACTGATAGTCACAGACCATTATGTCCTTACGTTCTAGATGAGTGACTAAGTTTCATAAAAGTGAGGTGACTTACCTTAGGTCAAGCAGCTACTTAGTAAGAGAGAAGAAGGTAGAATTGAAATCTCTTCTGCTTTATCCATAAAAACTTATAAAATGCCCTCTCTTGCTATGACCTCTTTAGCCCTCTTCCATATATTTACATAAGAAATAGGTTATATTTACATATAATACAAAATATAGTATGCCCTTTTGTAATCTTCAATGTGTAAAACCTTTGACCTCTGAACAATGGCTCCCTACTACTTCCAGGATCAAATATAAAATCCTCCAATTGTCTTTTAAAGCCCTTTATAACCTGGCTTTTTCCTATCTTTCTAGTCCTCTCATACCTTATTTCCCTACAAGTAATCTATAATCCAATCTCTCTGACTCCCTGTTGCCATTATTCATATAAGAAACTATATATCCTGACTCCATGCATTTTCACAGTCTGCCCCAAGCCCTGGAATTCTTTCCCTTCCCATCTCCTTCTAGCTTTCCTGGTCTCTTTCCAGTGCCTGCTTTAATCCCACCTGCTATAAGAAGCTTTCCCCAATGTCCCTTAATGCTAGTGCCTTCCCTCTGAGATTATCTCCAATTTATATGTGTTTATGTTGTTTGCATATATTTATCTGCTTGTTGAATTACCCCATTAGATTGAGAACAAGGACTGTCTTTTACCTTTCTTCATATTTTCAGTGCTTCAAACAGGGCTTGGTAATTGTAGGGACTTCATAAATACTGATTAACTTGACTTGATTCTGTGGTACTTCACCAGTGCTAAAAGGAGAGTTTCAGAAAAAAAATTATTTCTTTTATCCATTCCCTTCTTAGCTAAACTCTCTCCCTTCAACTCCCTCTTGGTATCATTTGTTTGAACTGTAACTGGTGCTATCTCCTTCACAGCCATGAGGGGAAGAAGAGGCAGTGATGTATTAGAAAGAATGGAGTAGAAACAAGACATCTGGGATCTGGTCTTGTAAGTGCTGGCCACTCCATGGTTCTCAGATAGTCGTCACACTTTTAACCTTCTATTCCTAAGCTACACCTTTATTTTGGGGGCAGTGCTCATTACAGCCATAGCGAACATAGAGCTTTGCCTTAGGGGGCCAGCATCTAGAACTGGTGGGAATGTAGGGCTGGACAGCCCTCTTCCTCAAGGTGGTCACTGTCCCTCATACTTATCTTGTGTTACCCACAGGCCTTTGCCACCACATATCACACCTGGGTCCTGTCCCTTTGATACCCTTCTCAGGACCCACTAGTCCCCATCCAACCTTTGTAAACAAAAGCCAGACCTTCTAGGGGATGCATCTCCTGGTAAAACTTGACTCAAGGTCAAACTGCCCTCTAGACCACTGCTGCCACCTTCCTCCTATCCCCACTCCCCAAATGAATTTGTCCCAGGTACAACTAGAACCCAGAATCCTGGACTTCTGACTTGGGGCTCTCACTGTTTCTCAGGTTACCTTTTTCTCTGGACAGCTCTGAGCCATCATCCATGACTAACTTTAGTGCATATAATTGAACTTCCAGCTTGCAGGTGGTTGAGTGACAAATAGCTGCAACTCCATTTCATTTCCCAGAAGCACACTTATTTGTGTTGGCAAGGTCTACTTTCCAAGCTCCCTTCCCCCCAACCCCCAGGGGTTCATCCCCAGGTTGGCAAATATTGGCTCCTCCCCAAAAGCTGTCATTTTGTTTGTTTGAAAAATATCTCTTTTCTTCTTTCTCATGCCAAACTTTACTTTTCTCCCTCCCTCTTTGGATTTGCCAGGCCCTTAGCACAGAGGTTAAAGTCACTTTGGAAGGACTAGGTTTTCTTTTCCAACTCTTCCCTATCCCTTAGGGCTCACCTTGAATATTCTCTCTTCTGTGGAGCTGTCTCCCTCCTTTCATCTTCTATGGTACTTATTATTTCTGTTACCCATTTAGTACTTAACACATATTTCCTTGTATGATTAATTACAGTAACATTTTTGTCTATGTGAGCTTTGTGTATTCAACTAAGTTGTATGATCCCTTGATGGCAGGAACCTCACCTTGCCTCTTATCCTGCAGGTCCTTATGCATTTTGAATATTTTGGACCATCACTGTGATTTCATTGGTGTAGGGCAAGGGTGGGGAACCTGTGGCCTTGAGGCCACATATGGCCTTCTAGGTTCTTGGGTGCAGCCTTTTGACTGAGTCCAAGTTTTGCAGAACAAATCCTTCTATTAAGGGGATTTGTTCTGTGAAGTTTGGATTCAGTCAAAGGGCCACACTTGAAGACCTAGAAGGCCACATATGGCCTTGACGCCACAGATTGCTCACCCCTGGTGCAGGAAATTTCCTCTCTACCAATAAAGATTGGCACCTTCTCTTCAATTTATAGTCTTACAGAGTGCCTGGGGCACTAAGTCAAGTGACTTTGTCAGGGTCACACAGCCAGCATGTGGCAGAGACAAGACTCTAACCTAGATCTTCCTGGCTGTGAGGCCGGCTGTCTAGCCACTCTACCTTCTTGTGCCTTATACACACTAGGTGATCTATCATTCTTTGTCAGCCAACTAATTAGATATAAAATCTTTAGCTAGAGTAGAGAGAACGATCTCAGCATTTACCCTATTTCAAGTGTTTGGGGGTTTTATTGGGCTATGATCATTGTGGATGGAGGACTAGAAAGACCCCAGTTTGATGAAAGGTGGAGGATATGCTGGATGAGCCGCAATCACAGCCCAGGCACACCCTGACTGTGTGGTCGTGAGATAGTGACACACTGCCTTTGGGCCTTGTTTTTGTTCTCTTCAAAAGGACAAAAACAATAAATTAAGAACGGTTGCCTCTCACTGAGACAATTCCTCTTCTGACCCGGAGAGACTGGTCTGACAGAAATGGGGCTGGAAGTGAGAAAGGATTTTTGCCCAAGCTGGAAACAAAACCAAAGCAGCCCTTCAGGCTACACATGCATCCTCAATGAGCCATGGGGATGATTTTCATAGGTAAGAGATACCATCATTAGAAAGGGACTTCCTGATAAGGAAATGGAAAACTTTCTCCCTCTGTCTTTCGGTATTTCCATCTGTCTTCCTCTTTTGTGATACAGATTTAGAGCCAGAAGAGATCTTAGTGGTCAATGGTTCCAAACTCCTGATTTTACAAATGAGGAAACTGAGATCCAAAGTGATTTTAAGTGATTTTCCTGGGTTCACACACTTATTAGGTATCTAAGTAGGATTTGAACCCGGGCTTCCAAGTCTAGTGCCCTATCCTCCCTCCCTCCTTCCTTCCTTCCTTCCTTCCTTCCTTCCTTCCTTCCTTCCTTCCTTCCTTCCTTCCTTCCTTCCATCCCTCTCTGTCTCTCTCTCTCCCTCCTCTTTGCTCTTTTAGCCTCTTCCCTCAATCTCCTCCTTTCTCTGTCTCTGTGACTCTGTATTTCTGTCTTTTTTGGTCTCTCCCCTTCCATATAATGTCATCAAGAAAAAATGAGCTACAGGGCATTTAAGTTGCTCAGTGGGTAGGGCACGGGCCCTGGAGTCAGGAGGACCTGAATTCAAATCCAGCTTCAGACATTTACTAACTGTGTGACCCTGGGCAAGTCACTTAAGCCCAATTGCCTCAAAATAAAAAAAAAAAAGATAAGAAAAAATGAGCTATTAATTCCTTCTCATTGTAGAAATTATCTTTAATGTTTGTATATCATTATAAACCATTGAAAAAGAAGTTATGATTTAAAAAGGCCAATTGCAGAAGAAAGAGATAGAAAAAGGAAAAGAAATATAGAAATTCAAGTTGAGACAAATACAGAAGAAATTGGGAAATAGAAGTATAAAGACAGACAGACAGAGAGAAATGTGCCAGAGACAGAGAAAGATGAGGATAGAGATATTGAAGGATAGAAATAAATATTGAAATACACACAGACTTGAAGAGACATAGATAGAGAGATAAATATATACAGGAAAGAAATGAAAAGTTATATTTACTCCATGCCGTCCAACTGATGGGGTCCCATTTCCCTTCCCCGATGTCTTATATGGGCTTGCACATCTTGAAGTGATTCCTCAGCACCAGGATAAATGACTGGCTAGGTTGCCCTGGGGCATATGGCATATTATGGTTCTTGTTTATGCTTAGGCAATTAGTCGTGTGACTCTGTGACCCCAAGTTTTCTTGGCAAAGATGCTGGAATGGTTTGCCATTTCCTTCTCCACCTCATTTTACAGATGAAGAACTGAGACAAACAGGGTGAAGTGACTTGCCCAGGGTCACACAACTAGTAAATGTCTGAGGCTGGATTTAAACTCAGTTCCTCCTTACTCCGGGGCTGGCACTCTATCCACTGAACCATCTAGCTTCCTCAAAGGTCATAGTAGGCATCTCCTAACTAGCAAGGGAGCAAATAAATTTACCCTCAGGGCTCTCAATGTGACAGCCATCCAGTGTAAACATGCCTGTTCCATTGGCTTGGTCTGTGGGAACTGGCCCAACTCAAATCATTGCTGGCTGAAGCCATGAGAAGGTCAGAAACACCATACTTAAAAACATAGAAAATTATTGATCAAACCATGGTCTTAGCTGGTTGGTCTAGTGCTCTCGAGTTGAAATAGTAAAATAGAATAGCAACAGAAGGATGATTGGATCAATGTCACTGACTGAATGGACAAGCTAGTTCAACCAAACAGAACCATCAGTGCAGCCATCAGTCACATGGTGCATTTGACAAAGCCGATCAACCGTTTGTCCAAAATGATAATGATAATAATAGCAGCAAACATTTATACGTCACTTTAAGGCTTGCAAAGTGCTTTCCATGCAGGATCTCATCTGATCCTCACAATCACTCAGGGAAGTAGGTGTTATTATTAGCCCCCATTTAATGGATGAGAAAAGCTGAGGCTGAGAGAGGTTAAGTGATTTGCCCAGAGTCACACATCTAGCTAACTGACTGAAGTGGCATTTGAACTCAGGTCTGTCTCAATGCCAAGACTGATGCTCTTTGACTATGCCCACCTAGCTGCAAACAAATAGCTAGTTGACTTGGGGGGCGGTGCCTAGTATAGACTCAGTAATCCCTATGAAAGGTAAGTCAGTCTCAATGCTTGTGAATGATACTTCATCACAAGAAGGCTTTATGGCAGAAATGGGCTGTGAAATGGATCTTGAAGGATGGGTAGGATTAGAGGTAGACCAGAAATCCAAACAGACATGCTGTGGCATTGTAGTAAGGCTTCAGTGGAGTGGCCAAAGTACAGACACAGGAGAATGCAGAGTGTCTAGGGACAGTTCTAGAGGCTAGTTTGGCTGATGGGGTCCTGTTGGGAAGGGAAGGGTCCTATCTGGTGATCTTCTGGACTGCTGTAAGTTCTATTTCCCAAGGGAACTTTTCTAGCACCTCTCCACAAACAGTGTTTATAACCTCTTTTTTTGACTGGATCCATCCATAGCTGGGTCTCTGGAAAAAGCATGAGAATAAAAAGCATTTGGCCCCACTGTTATCCATAACCAGCTCTGCCAGGTAAATGAGCTCATAATTAGGCAATTAAACCTGTGAGAGGCATGTAAACAGAGGGAGAAGTCCAACCTGTTCTTGCGCCACTTCAGGAAAACAAAGATGTCCCCGTAGCTTTCCAGTAAGTCCTAAGAGTTTCTAGACTGGCCAAGGAATATGAACATTGGCAATAAACATTACCATGTTGCTTAAGTCCTGCCTGATCCTTTCCCTACCTCCTTCCCTCAAATTGCCCTGTTGTTCTAAGCTTACTTATTTACACTTGAAAGAATGTCTTGGCTTAAACTACGGGTAAGTAAAAATGTACTTGGGGCCAAGATCTTTGAGCTTCCTGTATTTCATAGGTCAAGACTTTAACCTTTGGAAAGAACCAATGTTAAGTACTTCTTATAGCACCACAAATGGCCTGAAGTCATGAACAATCATAGGTAGGCTGATGGGGTGGCCACTTTAAGTAATGTAGTCTCATCGGTAATGGCAGGACTCTCTCTATTCAAGGCCTTCCTCACCTGTTTGACCGATGTCTGAATCTCTTTTCTAGGGAAAAAAAAAAACAGCTTTTTGTTCCATATCAAGAAATCATAGTAACATAGATTTGGAGCTGGAAAGGATCCTAGGGATCATCTAGTCCAGTCCCCTCATTTTATGGATGAGGAAACTGAGGCTTAGGGAGGTAAAGGAACTTGTCCAAGGTCACACAGGTAGTAAAATGGAAGAACCAGGATTTGAGATGACTTTAAATCTGGGCTTCTTTCTGTTGCACCACAGCACTGAGAATTCAACTACCCCAGGACAGTAACTTACATCCACATTTAGGGGGAGGTAGAGGGGTGACAAAGTCATTTCTCAGAACAGATTTTGATGAGGGGATGAGGGGACTCGTAATGGGAAGACAGGATCACCCAGGGCCATTGAAAGAGAGACACAGAAACAGGGAGGCTGGGAGTGATGTTGACAAACTTGGTAGGCTTCAGAATTGTGCCAAGAGTTGATCTTGCACATAGAAGGCAAGCAATTAATACTTGTTGAAAGGATTCATAGAAAGGATATTATTAAAAGAACACTAAAAATTTTTATTGGTGATTTCTTAGTTTAGGGAGTTTGGGTGGAAACAGTGCTGATCAGTAATTTCTTTTTATTCAGGCCTGTGATTTCATCAATGTGATGTCAATCTGCAACTATCTGTAAATTATAGTCTTAGAAATTTGCCTGGGGGGCACTGAGCAACTATTGTGTGTCCATGATCACATAACTAACACACATTAGAGGGAGGTTTTTCATATTCCAAGGTCAGCCCTCCACCCACTAAAACACTTTGCCACTTTAAAAAACTAGCTTAATTTTTAATTGACAAAAATATATTTTATTTCCCACCCTACATGAAAGAAAACAAATATGTATAGTCGGGCAAAACAAATGATCACATTGGCCATGTCTAAAAACAAATGTCTTATTCTGAACCCTGAGTCTATCACCTCTCCTTCAGGAGGTAGGTGGTGTGATTCCTCATTGATACCCTGGAATTATGATTGGTCATTGCATTCACCAGATATCTTAAGTCTTTCAAAGTTGTTTGTCTTTACAATGTTGTTGTATAAATTGTTCTCCTGGTTTTGACCATTTTACTCTGCATCAGTTCATTGAAGTCATCTCAGGTTTCTCTGAATCCATCCTTTCTTCACTTCTTTATTTTTTCCTTTGGACAAAAATTTTTATTTTGTATCATGAACTTAAGAAACACAAACATTTCAATTTACAAATAAGAAAAAAAAAGAGAATTATGTACAACACTAACAAAACTACCTTGCATGTCTGTGTTCCATTCTGCGTATTTCTCAGTCTTACAGTGACGCTCTTTTCATTTCTTCTTCTTTTTGGCATCAGCACTTCAATTCCTACCAGTACGTTCCCCCAATACAAGCCCTCCCTTTCATTTTTTCCTTTTGTTAATCTGTCCCTCCCACTACCCCACCCACTGAACATATTTTTAAAAATAGAAAATCCCCTTATAACAAATATCCTTGGTCCAGTAAAACAAATTCTGACATTAGCCATTTCTGACAATGGATGACTCTTTTTGCATTTTAAGTTTATCACCTGTCTGTCAGGAGGTGTGATCATCTTTTGTCTTCATTTGTTTAGACTCATGATATATCATTTTGCTGATCAGAGTTCTTGTCTTTCAAATCTATTTTTCTCAGTGATGTTGTTATTATATGCACTGGTCTCCTAGTTCTGCTCAGTTTATTCTGTGTCATTTTGGGGAGGTCTTCCTAGTTTATGCTGAAAGTGTCCATTTCACAATTTCTTAACAACACAATAATCTTTCATTACACTTACGTGTCCTATTTCCGTTCCCAAATGATGGGCAATTCTTTATTGCCACAAAAGAGCCGTTATAATATTTTTGTACATTTGCATCCTTTTTTTTTAATTTAAGCTACTTCACTTATTTCTATTTTGTGAAGCATGGCAGAAAGAGCACTGGCCTGGGAGTCAGAAGAGCTGTGTTCCAGTCCTAACAATATGTTCCTGGAGAAGTTAACTCTACTTCTCTGGGGATCAGATTCCTTATCTGCAAAATGGGGGAGCCAGATTAGTTGATTCCAATTTTAATTTTCAATGACGGAGATTTCTACCTTCTAGTCTAAGAGGAGCTCTAAAAGAACATATAAAAATTAAGTCTTGGATTCCTTTCAGGGAGCTGAATACACACATACATATGTATGTATGTATGTATGTATGTGTATTACCAGCATGCCTGGAATACTACTTTTTAAATGTGTATTCCCAAATGATAAATACCAATTAACTTAGGTTGAATTCCTTGTATAGCCTCCTTTCATCTGGACTATTGCACTGGATTCCTAATTGGTCTTACCCAATTTCCAATCCATCTTCCATATGGCTGCCAAAGTAATTTTTCTAAAGGCTAGATCTGACTATGTCAACTCTTTACTCAATAAACTCCAGTGGTTTTCTGTTACCTTCAGGAGCAAATACCATATAAACCACTCTGGCATTTAAAACTCTTTATAACCTGGCACCTTTCTGTTCCAGTCTTCTTACACATTACTTCCCCTCAGTCATCCTGGCCTGCTTGCGGGTCCTCACACCAGATATCACTTTTCCCATCTTCATGCCTTTTCCCTGACTATCTTCCATGACTCAAATGCTTTCGCTCTTTATCTCTGGCTCTTGGAATTCCTGGCATCCTTCAAAACTCACCTCAAAACAAGCTTCTTCTAGAGGCCTATTCCTATACCTCAGCTTTCACAGCTGCTGGTATTTTCCCTCCTGAGGTTGCCTTCCATATATTCCATATGTATGTTGTATATACCTGTTTATGTACATGAGGTCTCCTCCTTTTCCTTTTCTATTTGTACTTCCAGTGCTTAGCACATTCTAGGCACAAAATAACCCTTTAATAAATGCTTATTGTTTGATTAACGTAGGGGAGAGGCACCAAAAAGGCAGGAGGTTAATTGTTATGCCTACCTGTGGACTGATTGATTGACAGGCTGGTGTTTCCGAAAAGCCTGTTTTCCAAAGGCAGTATTTCTCATGCTAATGAAATCTATTAGGACAAGTTAAGGGGCAAAGCTTGCTTGGCCAAAAAGTTGATTCAGATGAAACTTGGACATTAGCAGATGATCTGCCTTTCCTGGGAGAAACCTGACCCGGCCTTCAGGAGATGGCAAATTCCATTTTCTCTTCTGAGGTTAGCGACCATCTGGAAGTATTCTCTTTGTCTCCATTGGCAAGTTGTATAACTTCTTCGAGCCTCAGTGGACCCATCTGGAGAATAGGCCTGAGTTCTGGCCAGGTGTTACAAAGGACAAACGTGAAGCTGTTGGCCCAAAAGTTATACTGAAGCTCATGCAATATGAGAACAAGGAAAAGCAAACAGGTCTCTTCAGTATTGGTGTAATTGTGCCCACATGATTAGTTTCTCTATCCTCCTGCTTTTCCCCTCTCCTCCCCTCCCCTCCCCTCCCCTCCTCTCCTCTCCTCTTCCCTCTCCCCTCTTTTCCACTCACCTCCCCTTCTGTCTCTTCTCCTCTCCTCTCCTCTTTTCCCCTAGCCATCCTTTCCCCTTATGACTCCTTTTAAAACCCAACTCAAATTTAACCTCTTAGATATCCATGAGATGCTCAAAAAATATTTGCTGATTTGACTTGCCCTTTTCTCATCCATCCTTCCATTTATGTACTCTTTACTCTTCAAAACTTGCCTCCTTTCACCTATTAACCAATCTCTGGAGTGCATGTGTGTATATGTAGGAATATGACAAAACATGAGAAGAGCCAAAATGCCAACCTCTAGATGAATGACCTCCATCATGCAAGGGGGCAGGTTGGACAACAGCAGGCTGTTCCTAACATACAATCCTAAATAGGTCCACGTGGCAAATGGAGGTTTCAGGTAGCTGTGAGCCACCTGAGTTCCCCTCATCCAGATAAAACCTTGTGATCCTTGTGATTCTGGCAGAGCTCCCATGTCAACATAGATAATAACACAGAAAGATTTATAGAGCGCTTTACATTTATTATCTCATTTGAGTCTTGCTACAGTTCTGGAGGATAGGTATCCTAGACATTATTATTGACATTTTACAGATAAGGAAATTAAGGCTCAGAGAAATTAAATGACTTGCCTAAGGAGACCAAGATAGTTTTAGGAGAAGTTTTTTGAAACTCCACTTTCAAACCTCATTTCACTTACTCCCCTCTGCTTTTCAATAACCAGATGGACATTTGCATCACATTACAAAGGGTGCCCAACAACTGTATAATACTTATCATATTCTTCCTAGTATACTGGCTATAGGCATATATCAGGGAATTGCTATAATGGCTAGGTATATATCAGGCCTCATCTACCTTACTAGACAATAAACTCCCTAAGGACAGGGACCATGCCATCCATAGGATCATAAAATCATTAGATCTAGAGCCGAAAGGAACATAAGTGGTCACCAAGTCCAAAACCTTCATTTTGTAGATGGGAAAAAAGGAGGCAAGGAGACAGATGATGACAGGTCTGCACTTACAACTGCACTTACAGCAATGCTTTGCCCATGGTAGGTGATCAAAAATGTGTTTCTGAATAATTATGGCTCTGGGTGTGATGTATAAAAAGTTCAAAAGACATAATTTCTTTGTAATTAATCATTTTATTAATTATGCTGATGGATAATTAACAAAAGGGGTCAGTGGCACTCTCAAATGCCAAAGACCCCTCATGGAGCCCACTCAAGGCTCCATTGTTTAGCCTTTGTTCTCAGAGGACAAAGAAGGTGATGTCATGACCTGCAAGTGAATTGAATTTAACTTGCTTGATGTGTATATGCCCTTGGAAGAGTGGGTGTTCTCCCTGAGGGCAGCAATCAACTCCAATTGGTTAACAATTAATGAGAAGAATGAATATTGTAATGAGAAGTGGGTTTATTCTAATGAGGGTCTGGGAGACCGGACTCTGATCACTCAGTCATAGACAAAGAGATTTATCTCTTATCCAGACTACCCCACCTAGGGCAATCTAGACAAAAAGGGGTCCAACTCTACTTAGACTTGGCTGACTAAAATACAATGGGCCATATTTCACCAGACTAGAATCTCTTTGTAAGGTTCTTCTAGTTGGCAGAGACAATAACTTCACCTAGATAAGAAGTTCTAGGTGGGGTAAATTTTTGGGCAAGGTCAGAGATCTCTCCAATGATTTGTTATTTAATAATCATTTCTCTCATGGGTATCCTCTGAGTCATATCAATGTAGGTGTCCAAGTACCCACTTTCTTCATTTTGGATATTTATATTTATGGTCTATTAGTTCAGGGGAGTTGGAGTCTAAAATAAATGAAGCCAAGGGCATGGATTGTATTCCTATATGTATCATGTGACTTTCCTTTGCTTTGTTGACCCCAGACTGACTCTCAGTTTTAGATTTGAAAGTTGGCTTGCCATTTAATATTTTTGTGGCCTCAGGTAAGTCATTTAATGTTTCTGGGCTTCAATGCCCTGATTTATAAATAGAGGAGCTTGGCTAGATGATCACTAAGTTCTGAAAGAATTATATGATCTTATGATCCTGGATCTTCATTCTGGGATCCTATGCTGGCCTCCCACAGATGATCTAACATATCTCATTTCCATTACTAAAGACACAGATCCAAGAGAGTGTTTGCCTTATGCAGGGTGGAATCAACAGTGTCATCTTCCTGTGTCCCACAATAGCAGATTAAACATTAGCTGAACCACATACACACACACACACAAAATGTAATTTCATATGTGTAGTATGGCATACATAGAGAATGCCATATGTGAAAATCTCTATGGATGTATACTGGAAAATGGGTGTGCCTTGGGTGGAGTTGGGTGGAGTGAGTGTCTGTGTGGGTGTATATCTCTGCAACATCTGTGTGAGGGAGTCTGGGTCCATATTTCTGTATATCTGAGGGTGGGGTTAGGAATCCAAACACAGATTTATAGAAGAATAAAATTATGGTGCTGAATAGGGTCTTAGAGATATTTAGCCCAACCTGCTCATTTTATAGATGGGGGAAATTTAGGACCAGCAAAGGGAAGTGACTTGCTCAAAGTTGCTTAAAGTCACAGACTTAAAGTGACTTAAAGTCACAGAATGGCAGAGCTGAAACTAGAATGCTGGGTCCCTAACTCCTAATCCTCAGTGTTCTTTTCTTCACTTCCATGATATGTGGGTACAGTTTGGTTTTAAGAAAGGAACTGAGAGAACCAGGAGGGAGAAAAAGAAAGGAGATTTAAGTGAATGTCTATGGTCAATCAGTCCTCAAAAAAACTGTGAAGTTGGTAGCCTCCCTTTTGTCCCCTTTCTTCCCTCACATGGCACCCAATGATTCCTTCTCTCCCCCCCTTTCTTCCCTTTCCCACCCCTCCTTCCCAAAATCTGTCTCAGATCCTTCATTCACACAAACCTTCTCACAGGGAAGTTAAATAATTTGATTAAACAAATATTAAGCATGTTCAAGGGATTTGAATTTTGATATGGATCAGAACCTTAAGCTAAATGTAAGGATTGCTGATGGCAGACTAAAAGTATCATCTAATATATTGGGGGAGGATTTCAGTGGGGGAAGGAGGGTAATTTTCTGGGCCATTGTGGAGGGAAATTAAGGCCTTGTGCTGTATCCTTGTATATTGTTAATGATTCTCAGATTAAACTCTAAGGGTCATCTTGGTGCCCACTCCCTTCTTTTTCTTTGCCCTCTCTAAAACAAGGGCAAGTCAGTCTGGGCAATTTGCTTTGCCCTGTTTGGGAGCCATAACCCTGAATCCCATAATATTTTGGTTCTCCACTACCCCAGAGAATCATGATTGGCTTTTTGGGATCCACCTGTAAGCCAATGAATTATCATCTCAGAGGAGATAAAGAATAGGTCAATAATAGTCTAGTCCTTGAAGCATGTGCAGATATTCCCTGCCTTATCTCAGCATAAGAGATCATGGGGAAACTTAGAGTTCTGGACCATGATAACTCAGGCACAGCAAAAATTAGATTGGAGCAAGTAGAAGCTAGTGACTTTATGAGAAATCAAAAAATTATAAAACAGAACCAAAGAAATGAAAAAATGGAAGACAATGTGAAATATCTCATTGGAAAAACCACTGACCTGGAGAATAGATCCAAGAAAGATAATTTAAAAATTATTGGACTACCTGAAAGCCATGATCAAAAAAAGAGCCTAGATATCATCTTTCAAGAAATAATCAAGGAAAACTTCCCTGATATTCTAGAACCAGAGGGTAATGTAGAGAATGAAAGAATCTTGAAAAAGATCCCAAAAAGAAAACTCCTAGGAATATTGTTGCCAAATTTAAGAGTTCCCAGGTCAAGGAAAAATATTGCAAGCAGCCAGAAAGAAACAATTTGAGTACTGTGGAAATACAATCAGGATAATACAAGATCTAGCAGCTTCTACATTAAGGGATCTAAGGGCATGGAATATGATATTCCAGAGGCCAAAGGAGCAAAGAATCACCTACCTAGCAAAACTGAATATATTGCTCCAAGGCAAAATATAGATTTTCAATAAAATGGAGGACTTTCAAGCTTTCTCAATGAAAAGACCAGAGCTGAATAGAAAATTTGACTTTCAAATACAAGAATCAAGAGAAGCATGAAAAGGTAAACAAGAAAGATAAATCATAAGGGACTTAGTAAAGTTGAACTGTTTTGTTTACATTCCTACATGGAAAGATGATGTTTGTAATTCATGAGACCTTTCTCAGTATTAGGGTAGTTGAAGGGAATATATATATATAGACAGAGGGCACAGGGTGAGTTGAATATGAAGGGATGATATCTAAAAAAATAAAATTAAATTAAGGGGTGAGAGAGAAATATATTGAGAGAGAGAAAAAGGGAGAGATAGAATGGGGTAAATTATCTCACATAAAAGTGGCAAGAAAAAGCAGTTCTGTAGGAAGGGAAGAGGGAGCAGGTGAGGGGGAATGAATGAATCTTGCTCTCATCAGATTTGACTTGAGGAGGGAATAACATACACACTCAATTGGGTATCTTACCCCACAGGAAAGTAGGGGGAAGGGGATAAGAAAGGGGGGATGATAGAACAGAGGGCAGATAAGGGCAGGAGGTAATTAAAAGCAAACACTTTTGAAAAGGGACAGGGTCAAGGGAGAAAATTGAATAAAGGGGGACAGGATAGGATGGAGGGAAATATAGTTACTCTTTCACAACATGAGTATTGTGGAAGTGTTTTGCATAATGACACATGTGTGGCCTACATTGAATTGCTTGCATTCTTAGGGAGGGTGGATGCGGAGGGAAGAGGGGAGAGAATTTGGAACTCAAAGTTCTAAAAAAAAAGTTGTTTTTGCATGCAACTGGAAAATAAAATATACAGCAATGGGGCATAGAAATCTATCTTGCCCTACAAGAAAGTAAGGGGAAAAGGAAATTGGGGGGGGGAAGTGGGGTGACAGAAGGGAGGGCTGGCTGGGGAATGGGACAATTAAAATATATGCCATCTTGGAGTGGGGGGGAGGGTAGAAATGGGGAGAAAATTTGTAACTCAAAATCTTGTGGAAATCAATGCTAAAGACTAAAAATATCAAATAATAAAGTCTTTGGCTCATAAAAATATTAAATTAAAAAAGCTCAGGCACAGTATTAGATGATGTAAAACCTTGTAGCTGGCTTGATAGCTGGAAAGACTGATGACCCAGGGCAGGTGAACACAGAACTGAGGTTCAGGAACCCCATCTTTCACTCTGCTTCCTGGTTGAAGAGATGATGGTGATAATTATGATGGGTATGAAGGTGAGAACTTACCCAATGATAGAAAACTAAAAGGGGTGATGACTGTGCTCAAGGTTACCGAGGCAGCTTCTTCTCAGCCTGATACAAACAAAAGAAAGGTATGCTGTCTTTCCAGGATGTTTTTCCTGGATGTGACAAAGAGTATCCCAATAAATGGAAAGCCTAACAACTAGTCTCTACTTCTAGTGACACATGGGGGGACTTATGATACCACTAGAAGAAACCTAGAAATCATTGCTAAGGATTATGACGTCCTGTGCAAAAAACCATAGGCTTCGGGGTCATGGATGGTGTCTTCATTACTGCTGCTGATTGAAAGTAGGATATTCCAAGGAGTAAGATAGCTTTAAAATGTAAAGGCTGGACTTGATTTTTCCCAACAAGAAAGAATAGTTTGCATTTCTATAGCACTTTAACAAAACACACTAGGATGCAGCTCACCGGAGATCTTCAAGCAAAGGCTGAACAAGTACCTGCTGGGGAGTTTTAGAGAGGATTCTTGTTCAGGTGTGGGTTGGATTAGAACTGGACTTCTTAACTTATTTTGTGTCATGGATCCCTTTGACAGTCTGGGAAAACCTATGGACCCCTTCTCAAAATAACACTTTTAAATGAATAAAATAAAATACACAGAATTGCAAAAGAAACCAATTATGTTAAAATATATTTATCAAAATTATTTTTTAAAGATCATCAACCCCAGGTTAAGAATCTTTGGGCTAGATGGTCTCTGAGGTACCTTTCATCTTAGAGATCTTGCAAGTCTATGAATTTACATATTCTCTTTTCTCTTAGAAACAAACCCTAGAAAATGTCTCCTGTCTAGTTCAGACCCTCATCATCTATCTCCTGGATAGGAGTATATCCAGAGTATTTGGTAGCTAGAGTCAGAAAGGCAGAGGCAAGTACAGTAGATGCTAGAACCAGGCCCCAAGATAGGGTGGCAATAATTGAAGAAGTTGAAAAGGTAATTAGGAAGTGGAGCAGCAGATAACTGAACCAAATAATTGAACCAAAATCCAAGAAAGCCCAGAAGCTTTGTGTCTTGAGTTGAAGATCAGTGAGGTTTTAGAAGAGAACAAAAAATGAAAACCTTGGAGACAAAGACCAAGTTCCTTTGGATTGGCTTTAAGAAGGAATGGATATTTGGAGTATATTGTAGAGGGGATTCTTTTTAGGGGATGGATTTGACTAAATGGCCACTGAGGTCATTTTCAAAGAATCTGTTTGATTCTGGATGATCAACTACATCACCACCACCCCAACTGTCACCTCCATGTAGTTAATCATCCAGAATCAAACAGATTCTTTGGAAGTGACCTCAGGTTCTCTCCTTGGCTAAGTATAACTAAGTGACACAAAAGATAGAGCATTGGTCAAGAAGATTTGAGTTTAAGTCTGCTCTCAGCCATTGACTAGTTGTGTAACCTGGGGCAAGTTATTTATGCTCTATCTGCTTACATTTCCTCATCTGTAAAATGGGGATGATAATAGCTTCTACTTTCCAGGGTTGCTGGAAGAATAATATTTGATAATATTTGTAATGCTTTGCAAACCTTAATGTGCTATACAGATGCTAGCTTTTATTTTTAGGCCATATTTCCTTTCTTTCTCTCACACTCTCTCATCATCTTATATGGGCTGATTATTAGCCCTACACAGATGACTCCCAGCTCTATATATCTAGCCCTAGTCTGTCTCCTGCGAGTTATATATCTAGTCCTATATAGCAAACTCCCTATTGGGCATTTTGAGTTAGATGTTCTGTAGGCGTATCAAACTCAACATAAATTCAAAACTCAAACTCAACTTAAAACAGAACCCATTACCTTGCCCCTCCTCCAGCCCACCTGCTTCTGAACTTTCCTATTTCTGTTGGGGGTACCACTACCATTCCAGTCATACACGTTTGAGAACTAGACAGCATCCTCAGCTCCTGCCTCTTACTCCACATATCCAGTTATACATCATTATGTCATTACTACCTTCACAGCACTTTTTGAATATAATCCCTTCTCTTCACACAGCCTCTACTCTAGTTGAGAGTCCCCCAAATCTTCTTTTGGGCCACTGCAATAGCTTCCTAATTGGCCTGTCTGCAAGTCTCTTCCCTTTCCGAACCACCGCCCATACAGATGACAAAGTGGTTTTCCTAATGCACAATCATCATGTTACTCTCCTACTCAATAAACTCCCTATTACTTCTGGGATCAAATATAAACTTCTCTGACACCTGAAGACCTTAACAACCTGCCCTCAATCTATCACTCCAGTCTTATTATACATCATTCCTCTTCATGCTCTCCACTACCCAGCCAAACTGGTCTTCTTATTTTCTCTTATACATGGTATTCCCTCTCCTATCTCTGTACCTTACACCAGCTCCCCACCATGCTCAGAATTTATACTTCCTTCTCACTTCTAACTCATAGAATCCTTAGTTTCCTTCAAGGCTAAGTTTAAGTGCAGCCTTCTATAGGAAGGCTTTCCTGATCTTCCCCAGGTACTAGTACCTTCTTCCAAAAATATCTTGAATCTATTTTGTATATATCTAAAAATGTATGCTCTCTTCCATGGATAGATTATAAGCTCCCTGAGGGTAGGAATTGTTTCATTTTTGTCTCTGTATCCCCAGTACCTAGAATAGTGCCTAAATATAAAAGATGCTCAATAAATACTCATTGATTTACTGATTTCTCAACCACCATCTTCTGTGTGAAGCCTTTCCTGATTCCTCCAATTGCTAACTCCCTCCCAAACTACCTAGGTGGTACTGTGCTATTGTCTCCTATATCTCACAACTGATTCCAGAGTTTGTCAGAGAGACCTTGAGAGTGTCCTTGTATTGCTGCTTCTGCTTCTGTGTGAGCACTTGCCTTGTGTGAGTTCTCTGTAAAATAGTCTTTTAGGCAAATGTACACTTGACATTTAAACAATGTGTCTAGCCCATTGGAGTTGTGCTCTCTGTGGTAGAGTTTGAATGCTTGGTTGTTTAGCTTAAGAAAGGACCTCAGCATCTGGCACCGTACTTACCAAGTGATCTTCATAATCTTCCCAAGACAATTCAAATGGAAGTGATTCCATTTTCTGGCATGGCTTTGGTACATTGTCCAAGTTTCACAGACATACAATAATGAGGTCAGCACAGTGACTCTGTAGACCTTTAATTTGATAAGTAGCCTAATAACTCTTCTATCCCATACTTTCCTTCAGAGCCTCCCAAACATTGAGCTAGCTCTGGTAACGCATGTGTCAATCAACCGCATCATCTATGTGTATATCCCTGGAAAGTATACTGCCAAGGTAAGTGAACTTATCCACAATATGCAGAATATCTCCATTTGCTGTAACTGATGGTTCTATGTATGGATGGCATGGTACTGGCTGGTGGAGAATGTCTGTTTTCTTGGTGTTAATTGTCAGGCCAAAATTAGCACAAGTGGCAGAGAATCAATCCACACTCTGTTGCATCTCAGCCTCCGAGGCTTCACTGAGTGCACAATTATCTGTGAACAAAAAGTCATGTACCAACTCCCCCTCCATTTTAGTCTTGGCTTGTAGCCTTTTCAAGTTAAGTAATTTATCATCAGTGAGGTAGCTGACCTTGATGCCATTTTCATCCTTGTTGAAGGTGTCTGCCAACATTGCTGAAAACTTCATGCTAAAAAGCATGGGAGCAAGAAAGCAGCCTGGCTTCATTCCATGAGAGAATCATTTATTATCCAGAATCCATGCAAGCATGCCATCATAGAACTGTCAGACACACAGATACCACTCTGATGGCAGAAAGTGAAAAAGAATTAAGAAGTTTTTTGATGAAGGTGAAAGAGGAGAGTGTAACAGCTGACTTAAAGCTTAACATCAAAAACTAAGATCTTGGCAACTTGTCCCATCACTTCCTGGCAAATAGAGGGAGAAGTAATGGAAGCAGTGTCAGATTTTATATTCTTGGGCTCAAAGCTCACTGCAGACAGTGGCTGCAGCCATGAAAAGAAAAGATGCTTGCTCCTTGAAAGGAAAGCTACAGCAAATCAGGACAGCATACTAAAAGCAGAGAGATCACCTTGGTGACAAAAGTTTGTACAGTTAAAGCTATGATTTTTCCAGTAGCAATGTTTGGCTGTGAGAGTCAGACTATAAGGAAAGCTGAGTACCGGAGGATTAATGCTTTTAAATTGAAGTTCTGGAGAAGACTTTTGAGAATCCCACGGACAACAAGGAGATCAAATCAATCAATATTTAAAGAAATTGACTGGAAGGTCAAATACTAAAGCTGAAGCTTAAATACTTTGGCCACATAATGGGAAGACAGGACTCATTGGAAAAGACTCTTATCCTGGAAAAGATTGAAGGCAAAAGGAAAAGAGGATGGCAGAGAATGAGATATATGGGTAGATAGTGTCATGGAAACAACGAACTTGACCTTGGACGGAGATAGTGGAGGATCGAAGGGCCTGGCATGCTGCGGTCCCTGGGGTCACAAGGAGTTGGACATGACTGAACAATTGAACAACAACAGGAGTTAGATTGCATGTTCCTTTCAAATAGGGATTGTTTCTTTCTTTGTGCTTCTATACTTAGTACATAGCTTAGTGCCTAGCACATAGCAGGAGCCTAATAAACCCTTGTTTTTGATTGACTGATTCTGTGATTCTGTTGCCTCAGAAAGTGAGGTCCAGCCCAGGACTGGATTCCTCACAAGGACATAAATTGAGAAAATGGTTAGCATGCTAGGGCTTGAGGACAAAGGCATTGTCCTGCCCTTGAGTGGACTGGAGAAATTGAGGAAGACCTTATGGAGAAGGAATAATTTGGGCTGAGTTTTGAAGGATGGGTAGGATTTGGATTAGTGGGGAGAAGTAAGGATGTTCTAGTTAGAGCCATAGCATAAACAAAAACAGTGGATAAGGAATAAGAATAGTGGGTATGCAACAATCAGATTAGTCTCATTCAGAGTATTCTTGAAGGTGTGTAGAGGGAGGTCAGGTGGAATAAGTAGGTTGGAACCAGATGGTGAAGGCCCTTGAATACCATTGAAAGAATTCTTGAGGTGGTGGGGAACCATTGAATCTTTTTTGAGCAGGGTAGTTACATGATGAGAGCAGTTCTGCAGGAAAATGAAGCTGTCAGTGGTGAATAAGATGAATTGGAGGAGTTAGAGACTGGAGGCAGTTCGGAAGCAGTTGCAATTACTTATGTATAAGGAGATGAACGTGTGGACTAGGATATTAGTAATGGGAATGAAGAACTCATGAGAAATGCAAAAGGCATTACAAAGAAAGGATTGACAACATACAGTAATTGATTGAATGGAGGTGGTGAAGGACCGCAAATAGTCAAAGAAGTGACAATCTTTGTAACTGGACTGGGGATGATGGCTTGGGCAGGCATTGTGATGGCCAGCTGTTTTCATTTTTTTTTCCCTCACAGTGGAATTAAGAGATGGGACAATGGCACAACCTGATTGCCTTTCTTTTGTGGGGGGAGGAGGTCTCTCCATGACTCAAAGCATTTTTCCAACCCACTGAATTTGGGCCATGTTGTGTTAAATTTTCTTCTCAACATTCGGGTGGTTGCATAATGAATAGGGAATTTAATCCATATGCTTCTGATTTCTTTACACTCCACCCATCAAAATGCTGCTTTTAAAGAGCTCTTTGATGTCCAACAAGACCCTGAGTCTTTGCATGAGACTTTTTAATGCTCTCTCTCCTCCCTTTCTAATTTGTTTTTAAAATAACGGAAGTTGTGTTTTTCTGGGTCTAAATGAACTCAGACATTGAAAGGTTCACGTTCTACATTCTAATCCCATGAGGTTCACTTGGACTCAGGATTTGGCAAATGCTACTCTTCCAATCCAGGAAATTCCAATTCCATTCAGGAGATCATTCTTCACATTTGCTGAGCCCCAACCCTGGGTGAGATATTGCCCAGAGAAAGCAGGAGACAGAGTTCCTGCTCAGCTATTCCTTAATTGCACAGTCCGGGGCTGTACTGCAGAAGCAGAGAAAATAGTACTCTCTTGATATTATTTGAAGGGTGACTAAAGTCTCTCCATTCAAAAATAACTTCTGCAATGTTACAGTTATAAATGAATTTAGAAATTATCTAGTCCAATGCTTCTCAAATTGTGTCGAATGGTGTATAAGTATGGTGGTGGTGAGGAATGAGAGGAATATGTTATGATGGGAAAACATGGAAAACAATACCATTTACTTTGCTATTTTAATGGTCATAGGCAATATACATGTTCAATTGAAGTAGAGAAACTTTGAAAGTTGGTTGAAATTGATCATGTGACCAAAAGTTGTTTTATTCTTCTAGAATCAATGATTTAATGAGCCCAATAATATATGACACACAATTATTAGTTTGTATCCACAAAGGGCATGTGTATTTATTTACCTCTTTTTATACTTATTTTTTTAAACTATGTCTTCCATTATACCAATGCTTACAATGGATACTTGGATTTGAAATGAGGAGGCATGAGCAAAGAAGAAAGTGAACTTAACCAAGATTCTGACAATGAAACAAACATTCAGAAACTCAATTCTAGTACAAAATCTTAGTATAAAAATATCAAATATTGAAGAAACACAAATATGACAATAGTTCTTCCCAATTTGTGTTTATTTCTATAGCTACTAGTATACAGTACATTGTCAAATTAAAAAATAATAGTTTCAATGTTCTGGAATAATAAAATCATTTATAAACAAAAGAGAATGAAATAGAAAACAAAACCTTCAAATTATTAAAGGGAGAATGTGATCAGCTGAAACAATCCTAAAAATACTGTGTTCTATACACCCACAGAATTACAGGTTTTCCTTTTTCCTTTCAAAAAAAAAGTTGCTTCCTTCACTTCTTTGGCCCACAGATCATAGTTGGTAACATGCTGCAGCCATCTCCATTACATATATATTCATTGCCTTTTAGTTCACTTAAAATTTTGATTTTTCAGAGAATGTGTTATTCTGTAATCCACATCATCAAGAAAATATTGATGTTTAAAAGACATGGTTTGAGGTATAGTTTTTGAAGGCATGGTAAAGGCAATCCCATTCTCTTCCTATTCTTCAATTATGAGCCCAAATTATGGTATAGCTATTTTTTCCTTTCCTTCCAAGATTGACCTATATATCTATCTACCTATCTATTCATCTATCTATTCCTGACTAATTTGTTAAGCTGCCCATTCAACTGCATGTCATAATTTGGGCAATATGCATTACTCATTCACTTGGTTTTCCTATGTGAATTGTTAGAGATCTTCTTTTCTTGATTCTTTAAAAGAATTTTATTTTTATTGATGCTTTTTGCTTTTAGATCACACACATTTCTGAATTTACCTCACCCCTCACCTATCAATCATCTTTGGAACAATGATTTTAAAAGAAAGAAGAGAAAAAATTCAGCCAAACTAACCAAGACATTAACTAGATCTGATAATATTTTAATATTCCACAAGCACAGTATTCCAAAATAAAGGAAAGGCAGCTGGGTAGTATAGTGGATAGAATGCTGGGCCTGGAGTCAGGAAGACCTGAGTTCAAATCCAGACTCAGACACCTATTAGCTGCGTGGCCGTGGGCAAGTCACTTCACCTTATTTGCCTCTGTTTCCTCATCTATAAAATGAGCTGGAGAAAGAAATGGCAAATCACTAGTGTCTTTGCCAAAAAACCACAAATAGGGTCACAAAGAGTGGGACACAACTAAATAACAACAACAAAGGAAGGGAAAGAGTTGTATTTCCTAATATTTTCTTCAGGGCAGGACTTGATTATTATAATTAAACAGCATTCCGTTTCTTTCTTGTTTAGTTGTTGGTTCTTTTTTGTTTATGTTGCTCTAGGAATTGTGTATACTGGTCTTTCTGGTTATACTTACTCACTGTGCGTTAACACATATACATACATACATATATATGCACATACACACATGTGTATACACATACACATATACATACATTTGCATATACATGCATATATTCATGCTTCTTTGAATTCTTTCTGTAGTGGAGGTTTGGTGCATGCTTAAACCACCTAAGAAGGTGTCACTCATGTGGAAGATGAGAGGGGACCTGCTTCTGGGAGATAGGAGAACTGGTGCATGTCTGAATGTTCTCCATGGGCCCACCATATGGTTGGGAGCAGTCTGTGGATGTGTAGCAAGAATTGTCCACTTCTTTAAAACTACTTGACAGAGAACCATCAAAACTTTTCTTATATTCTTATGTGAAAGTGACCATGTCATTTCCTCTCTCAAAAACCCTTGATGGTTCTATATTGCCTCTAGGATACAACACAAATTACTCGGCCTGGCATTTAAAGTTCTTCATATTCTATCTCCAGCCTATTATCATTCCAGCCTTATTTCACATTTCCCCCCTTCACACATTTTGTCTACGTGCCACTTCCCAAACTCAGCATTCTCCTTTCCACCTCCAGACTGTTCTTCCAACCCAGAATGCACTTCTTCCTCATCACTGTCTCTTAGAGAATCCTTCGTTTCCTCTAACACTTAGTTCAGGTGTCAACTCTTACAGGAACCTTTCCATGACTTCCAAATATCGATGCTTCCTCTCTTCTGAAGTTATCTTGCATTTAAGTGTTTGTTTACTTATTGTATCCCCACAACCTCTCCCCTCAGACTAAGCAATTCCTACCTGCGTGTGAAGATATTAACATGGGATGGGATAGGATCAGATCTCATTGGAATCAATCTGAAATCTTAGGACCATCTTCCCTTGTCACCAAGGAGCCATGCAATAGCAGTGCCAGCTCTTTTTATGGAGTCTCACATCATGTGGGGAGACTATGTACATGTTTTTTTTTGTTTTGACATCAAAGTGGAATCCCTGTCTACTGTGGTAAGCAGGCCACCATTAGGTAATGCAGACAATTTTTAGGGCACCTTTTCTAGACCCTTCCTCAAGCTAGCAGGTAAAAACTGTTTTTTCTCAGGATTGGCTAATAGGACAAAAAAGGAAAATGCTGGATGTTGGAGGGAATGTGGGAAAACTGGGACACTAATGCACTGTTGGTGGAGTTATGAACTGATCCAACAATTCTGGAGAGCAAAAGGCCAAAGGGCTATAAGACTGTGCATACTCTTTGATCCAGCAATATTACTGCAAGGTCTATATGCCAAAGACATCCAAAGAAAGGAAAAAGGACCTATTTGTCCAAGGATATTTATAGCAACTTTTTTGTGGTGGCTAAGAATTGGAAATCAAAGGGATGCCTATCGATCAGGGAATGGCTGAACAAGCCATGGTATATGATTGTGATGGAATATTTTTGTGCTATAAGAAATGACAAGCAGAATTATTTCAGAAAAATCTGGAAAGACTTATGTGAACTGATACATAGTGAAGTAAACAGGACCAGGGGAACGTTGTACACAGTAACAGCAATATTGTTTGATGAAGAGCTGTCAATGACTTAGCTATTCTCAGCAATACAATGATCCAAAGTACTAATTATGAAGCATACTATCCACCTCCAGAAAAAAACTGATATTGTTTGAATGCAGACAGAAGCAAGCTATTTTCACTTTCTTTCCTTCATTTTTTTCTTTTGTTCAAGTCTTCTTGTACAAAATGACTAATATGGAAATGTTTTACATAATTGTGCATGTATAACCTGTATCTGATTGCTTACCATTTCAGGGAGGGGGGAGGGAAAGGAAGGAGGAATAGAATTTGGAACTCAAAACTTTAAATAAAAATGAGAAGAAGTAGAAGAGGAAGAAGAGGAAGAAGAAGAAGAAGAAGAAGAAGAAGAAGAAGAAGAAGAATAAGAAGAAGAAGAAGAAGAAGAAAAAAGAAGAAGAAGAAGTAGGAGGAATAGGAGGAGGAGGAGAAGGAGGAGGAGGAGGAGGAGGAGGAGGAGGAGAAGAAGGAGGAGGAGGAGGAGACTGTTTAGAAACCCAGGGGTCTGCTGAATCCCACTGCTGCTTTAGTCTAGTGAGAAAACAGCCCTATGCCCTGAGCTACCTACATACGGGGTTGTGACTACCGCTCCCACTGTATCCACACCTGCTGCTTTGTCACTTGCCTGCTGCCACAGAACTTTGAGGTAGGCAAAAAAAGAGAATAAAATAGTACCATACTAAAATAACAAAATGTAAAATAATTGAATAATAAAATTGCAAAATTATTGTATAGTAAAATAATGAAATAGTAAAATGGTATGAGTACTACCTTTTGACCAGTGAGTAAATGAGACTTAAGTGAGGCAGAGTTGTGTGAAGTCATCAGCCTCACTGTCTCTTCCAGGATCATCAAAGCCCAATGGCAAGACAAAAGTCAAGACAACTGGTGATGAATTGGGATGCAGTGGATGACCTTGGCATCTTCAGAGTCTGACCAAGCTCTAAGCGCTCCACATCACTTGCTTTTCTGCCTTCATGGCCTATTGAAACAAGATGTTCATATTTGCCTGTTCTACTGGGGAAATCTTCACATGCTTGCAGTAGATACCCTCTAACTTACCAATAGGTTTGAGGCCTGTAAGTTACCTTCAACCTGGTTTAACCCAGCAGTTTACCAGGGAGCAGTCAGGGTGCATGACAGTTTCTTGGAGTCAAAGGTGAGAGTTGGGTGGCAGGTGGACACCAAAGGTAGATGAGCAACCTTGAAAAGGGCTCAGCAGCCCCAGCACCAGAGGTACTAATCCTCCCTTGAACATTCCATACACCCCATCAGTTAGGCTACACTGCCTTACTATAATCTAATCATGTATGACCTCATATGTCAAACATAACCAATAAGTTGTAATTGGAGTCCAGAGGAGAGAGAGACCGCTACTGGCTAGCATGATCAGGGAAAGCTTTAAAGAGGGGACTTGAGCTGGGCTTAGAGATAGGGGAAAAAATTAGACAAGTAGAGGGGATAGGGAACGGTATTGTCTGGGGAAGGCTCCAAATTGGACTATGGAGTAACATGAACAAAGTCACAAAGGTAGAAATGAGCATCAAATGTCTACAACTAGGATGAAGCTTTTAGTACTGCAGAAATAAGGCTGGTGAATGTGGGAGGGGCAAATTGTGATGGTTCATATAAAACAGATTGAACAAGTTAGCCTTGGCTGATCTCCTTTGGAAAACATTATTTAATGCCACTTCTAGGCTCTGATTCCCTCCAGAAAAAGGACATTTCTGGGTGAAGGAATAAAAAAAAAATCCTCTCAACCTTTCTGGGAGATACTGTTGACCTCACTGTTCTGGCTCCACCCCATTCCCTCCACTTTCTAGAGTTTTTGTGCCTCCAAGATCTCTCATTAAAAGGAAAGAAGACCTAAGAAAATCACTGCATTTGTTTAGTGTTTTACTTTTCCCTGTGTTGAGGGTATTTGTATTTTCAAATAGGATGCAGTAAGAACTTAAAAGAATCGAATCTCTAATGGTGGAATTTTGGACGACGACAGACCACTTGGAAAGACACTTTGAGTCAGGAGGGATTTTCCCAAATTTTTAATCACTTCATGTAGCTAGGTGGTGGACTACTCTATGTATAAGGAGAGCTCCGAGTATCTTCTTCATCCCACCTGTATGCAATTTAGGCTGCTCTCCAACTATGGTTTCTTTTGGAATCTGTTAGATCAATTAAGGAGAATAAAATCATGAAAGAGAGCAAGGGGATAAATCTGTTTTTTTCCTGAAGAAATGCAGGCCAGACTTGTTAAGGCAGAGCTGATTCACCAGACTATACAGCAACGAGATTGCTGACAGGGACAGCTGCCTTTCCTAGGGATCTTCAGGCTCTAGTTTTGAGCCAATAGCATGGAGCCAGCAAGCTCTGGAGCTCCCAGAATAGTCAAAGCTAGTGACTCGCTCTGTGACCCATGACTTACACAACTGGATTGTCTCGTGTTCCTGCCAAACTGTCGGTGAAAGAAGACCCCACTTCAGACAAATGCTGCCTTGGATGGGAGCTTTCCCTGATGAAGAATTGATCCTTTTCCTCTCTGGAGGGAACAGATGCAGATGAAAGAGTTGGAGGAGCAAGAAGAGGTGAGTGAAGTGACCTAAAAATATTGTGTCCAATACATGTTAATTGCTATTACTAGATGTCATGATAGGGGAGAGAAGAGGAGAGGAGAGGAGAGGAGAGGAGAGGAGAGGAGAGGAGGGAAGGGGAGGGGAGAGGAGGGGAGGGAAGGGGAGGGGAAGTGAGGAGAGAGGAAGAGAAGAGAGGGTAGGAGAAGAGAGGAGAGGAGAGGAGAGGTGAAGGGAGAGGAGGGGAGGGGAGGAGAGAAGGGGAGGGGAGAGGAGGGGAGGGGAGGAGAGGAGAGGAGAGGGGAGGGGAGGAGAGGAGAGGGGAGGAGAGGAGAGGGGAGGGGAGGAGAGGAGAGGGGAGGGGAGGAGAGGAGAGGGGAGGGGAGGAGAGGAGAGGAGAGAGGGGAGGGGAGGAGGGGACGGGAGAGGACAGGGGAGGGGAGGAGAGGGGAGAGGAGGGGAGGGGAGAGGAGGGGAGGGGAGAGAGGAGGGGAGGGGAGAGGAGGGGAAGACATGAGAAAAGAAAAGAGAGGAGATGCTTTCTTTGTAGTATCTGACTTCTTTGTAGCATCTAACAATGCTGACCTCCTTTCCCTTCTTGATATTCACTCCACTCTTGGCTTGTAAGACATGACTCCTTTCTGATTCTCCTCTTCTACAACTATTTCTTTAATATCTCCTCCAGACCTCTAAATGTCAGTAGAGGATATCAGTCCAGAAGGGACTGGAGATAGTCAAGAATGAAATTCTGAAGACAACGAGGAAGAAAAATGGGATTTTCATAAGCGATTGATGTGGATGCACAGGAAGGAGGGGGGAAAAGGAGGGCAGTTAAAAAGGCAGGCTGGAAGGAAAGAAGAAGGAAGGAAGGAGGAATGGAGGAAAGGAAGGAGGGAAGGAAGGAAGGAAATAAAAGAGAAACGAAAGAAGAAATGAAGGAGGGAGAGAAGGAAGAAAAGAAGTAAGGAAAGAAGAAAGGAAGGAAGGAGGGAGGGAGAGAAGGAAGGAAAGCTAAAAGGAAGGAAGAAGGGAGGAGAGAAGGAAGGAAGGAAAGAAGGAAAAAGGATTTATTAAGTGTTTACTATGTGCCAAGTACTATGCTAAGAGCTAGGGGTATAATACAAGCAAAAAGAAAGACTGTACCTAACTTGAAGGAGCTAATATTTAAATGGGCAAAAATAGCCCACAAAAGGAAGCTGAAAAGTTGGGTTTTGGGGTGGAAGATGAAGATACCTGTGTGGCAATATAGTGTTGAAGTTCAGAAAGTCAGGGATAGGGAACTCACTAACCAACTTAGATTTAAGAAAGAAATGAATAGAGGATGGGAGGTGAGACCAGGGCGAATATGAGTGTGGCATAGTCCTAGAAAAATACTGTTGGGAATGTTAATGTATAGAATGAGCTGAGGCTGTCATGGCAAGCTAAGGACAACAAGAAGGATGTTTGGTTTTTTTAGCTTTATTGGGGGAAAGGAAAAATCAAGAATGGAGATGATTTTTGCTTAGAGTGGATGGGATGATGATAACTGACCACAGAGAGAAGCCAGTGATTCTCAGTTCTTGTTTGGCTTCTGTTTTCTTTGCTCAAGAGAATGACTTTTTATACTGGAAATTAAACATGGAGTTAATCCCCAAGATCAAAGGTAACATCAAAGTTACCTTTGATGAATTCAGGTTACTTGGTCAAGTCACTTGAACTTCTGCAACTTTCAGGGATATTTGAAAGAGTAGATACACCACAAATGTGAAGAAGAGCAAATGTCCTGATTTTTAAGGGAAGATACAGAGATTGTAAACTATAGACCAATGATGTTGATTTTGATTTCTGGTTTAAATTCTAGAGCAAATCATTCAAGAGATGGTTGGAAAACATCCAGAAAGGAAATGATTGACTGCATATAGCCAGCAAGACATTATCAAGAGCGTGTCATGCCAGATTAACTTCATCCCTTTTGTTAAAATAATGTGTTACTAAACTAGTAGGTGAAGAAAATGCTGTGAATATAGTTTACCTGGATTTTTAGAAAAGCTTTTGATAAAGTACCTCATGGTATTCTAGTAGAGAAGATGAAGATACATGAACTAGAGGATAACAAAATCATATAGAGTCAGAACTGGTTGGATGACCATACTCAAAGAGTAGTGGTTAATGGTTCAATGTCAACATGGTAGAAGGTTTCTAATGGAGTATCCCACGGTTCTGCAGTGGGCCCTATGCTTTTTAATGTTTTAATCAATCACTTAGATAAAGGGATAGGTGGCATGCTCATCTATTTCCAGATAACACAAAACTGAGAGGCATAGTTAATGGACAAATTGATAGATTCAAGAACCAAAAAGATCTTGACAAGCTAGAGAACATTGGGCAGAAGCTAAAAAGTTAATATTAATAAATGAAAAATCTTACACTTGAATACAGAAAATTACTTTCACAAGTGAAAGATGGGGGAAATGTGGTTAGACAGCACTTAGTCTAAACAAGATCTGGGGTTTTTAATGAAAAGCCAGTTTGGTATATCAGCAGTATCACCACCCAAAAAATCCAATTCAGTCTTGGATTGTATTATGAGAAGCATAGCTTCCAGTAATATAGTGGTGTATTTAGAACTAGCAATAATATTGACATGGTTTCATTTTGTCACAGCAATGATTGGGACTTAGAACACTTGAGCTTGAAGAAGTAGAACTGGATTGAGCTGGTTTCTCACATTTGTTAGTTTTCTGTCAGTTGAATGCTGGATTTTGCACCATATACATGTGTTTTATTGTTCTCTTTAGTTGTGTTTGTACTTCTGTGATTTTTAACAATTGATATTATTTCACAGAAATGTGTAAACTTTGTTAAAGAGCACACTTTAATGACTGTTAGAGACATCACAGCAGCTGGTGATGTGAGGAACTCGAGACTTTTAAGAATTACTCAAGCCCATAGTGAAGCAGGATCAGTCTCACAGAAGTTCAAAAAAATGTGTGATGAAAAACAAAAAATGCTAAGAATAATCTATCGCTGCAAAATAGTCCTTATAAAATAGGCAAAGACCTTCAGAAGGAGTTGGCAGCTGAAAGAGTTATTATTGTTTCCTCCAAAGTGTGTGTATGCTTCTTGAAGTTGAAAGAACAGTAAGAAAATGAGCTTTAAAAACCCCAGCAACTTATTATTGTTATGATGAAAAAATACTTGCCATGAACAGAACTATACAAATTGGTTGGTTGTTGGCCTTCATTTTCAAAGAGGACCAAAATGACAGCACTATGATAGAGTCAAGTTTCAGTGTGTCCGATTGTGGCTGATCAGACCAATATGAGTTCAGACTACTCTACCACCAGTCAGGAATAAATAGTCCATGTGAACATTTAGGGCAGATTCTCTAAATTTGCACATCCTGCATTTCCTTTGAGCTATTTCAATTCTGCTTTGCTCATAGAGCACAGCACCTTCTCTGATGTGGGCATGCCATGCCCAGTGGTCCTGTGTCACTATCTCCCATGTCACACAATCAATCCCAAAGTTCTTAAGAGAGACTTTGAGTGTCCTTGTATCACTTCTTCTGACCACCATGTGAGCACTTGCCCTGCATGAATATAAAATATAAAAAATATAAAATATAAAAAATAGTGCAATACAGAATGTTGGAAAATGATAATTCTTGCCTCTTTAAGAAGTAAGTCAAGGGATGGCCCCTTTAATTAGAAGAAAAAAGAAAAAATCAAGCTGGGAGGGAAAGGAAGGAAGAATGGAAGGAAGGAAGAAAGGAAGGAAGGAAGGAAGGAAGAAATTTAGCCAATAAACCCCAAGTTAAGTGGACAGCTTCTGGCCATCAAAATTTACCTTCCTTTGGAGAGGAAAATGAGAGAGAAAGGACAAACTGAGTTACCTAACTAGCTGGTTCCCCATTCAGGGAGCTCAGTCTACTCACGGGCTGTGTTTGTCCTTCGTTCTGGAAGAGGACCATGGCATCAAGGAAATGATGACATGACTTGCAGTTGACTTCTATTTCAGTGAGGGAGAACTGTGCAAGGTCACCAGCCTCACTTTCTCCTCCAGAGTCATCTGGGTCCAGTGACCAGATATTCATCAGGATGACTGGAGATGGCCCAGGACTCTATGGGTGGCCCTGGTCCTCATGCTTTATTATGTATTCAAACAATATCAGTTCTTTCTCTGGAGGCAGATAGCATTAAGCCCTTTGCACTGTCTTGGATCAATGTATTTTGCTGAGAATAGCTAAGTCATCCACAATTCTTCATCATACAATATTGCTGTTACTGTATAAGATGTTCACCTGATTCTGCTTTCTTCACTATATATTAGTTCACGTAAGTCTTTCCAGATTTTTCTGAAATCATCCCACATGTCATTTCTTATAGCACAATAACATTCCATCACAGTCATCCACAGCTTGTTCAGCCATTCCTCAATTGATGGGTATCCCCTCCATTTCCAATTCTTAGCCACCGCAAAAATAGCTGGTACAAACATTTTTGTACAAATAGCTCCTTCCCCTTCACCTCTTTTTAAAAATCCCTTTGGGATACAGACCTAGCTATCGTATTGCGAGATCAAAGGGTATACACATTTTTATAGTCCTTTGGGAATAGAACTGATAATCTCTTAAAACAGACCATTTCATTTCTTAATAGCTCCTAAAATTAGAAATTTCTGTTTCATACTGAGCTGAAATCTACTTCTTCATAGCTTCCACCCATTAATTCTGGTCCTGTCCTAAGTTAACTACATAAAACAAGCCTGCCTTTTCTATACAACAGCCCTCATATATTTTGAGATAGTTATACTGCCTCCTCCCAATCCCCTTCCCCCTCAAGACTCCCTCATTAAGGTTAAATATACCCAGTTCTATCAATCAGTAAACATTTATTAACTATCTACCGTATTCCATGCACTGTGCAAACACCGAGGATACAAAGATAAAATAGTCCCTGCCTTCAAGGAGCTTATCATCTGGGGAATTTGGTGGAAGAAGGATGTGGGTAGACAACATGTACATATAGATACAAGACAAGAAAAAGATTATTTTCAGGGGAGGGCATTAGAAAAGATGAGAAGGGTGTTGGGAATCAAGAGAGGCTTCATGTAGAGGCTAGTATAAGGAAACTAAGAATTCTAAGATGCGGAGGTGAGGAGGAAGTGAGTTCTGGGCATGGAATCATCCTGGTCACCCTCTTCGGGGTATAATATAGTCTATCAATACCCTCCTTAAAGATGTTCTACTCAGAACTGAAGAGCGTTTTAGCTTTCATCTGATCAGTAGAATTATTATTTCCCTTGTTCTAGAGGCTCCGCTTCTATTAAGACATTCTAAAATTTAATTAGTTATTTCAGCTGCCTATGACTGCTGACTAATTTCAGCTTGTGTCCTATTAAACTCTCGGTATTTGTGCCTTGTTCTCATGCAATTGATCTTTTGGATCTATTTGCAGAATTTTACATTTATGTTGTTGCTGTTGTTGTTTTGTATGTCTTTTTAAAAAAAATAGTATTAGAATTAGCAATTCTAACATCTGACTCCTATTTCCTGGTATTCTTGCTTCACCTTCTCATCCCCCAACTCCTCCACCCTGACTTGTATTTCATTTCTTTCTCATTTTGACTATCAACTAATTGACACTAAGAGATCAGATGCCAAAACCTTGCCCTGGCCTAATGGTATTAGGAATTTAATGGGGAATTTTGGGAGACAACGCTTGCTCCCCTCCCATCTAAAAAACTCCCAGCAAGATTCAGAAGAATAATTTAACAATGGTATAATTTTGGTCACCGTGACTATGTGGGAGAGAGAGATAATGTTGGACTGAGAGGCCTTTCCAAGGAATCTCAAATCATACCATGTGGCCAGTAGCCCATATGTGGGAAGGAGTCCCTGCCTTATCTCTTTCTCCTGGCTTGTTCAAGCAGATGATCAGAAGAGGACAGAGTACAACAGATCTCTGGCTTTCTGGGAGATTGTATAGTAAAGGGGAGAACACTAGTGAGGATACCTGGGTTTGAATCTCAACTCAATCTCCAAATGGCTGCTGTTCTTCATCTTGTGAATAGAATTTGATAATCCTTAAGGTCCCCTCTAGGTCAATGTGGCATAATTTCATGATAACTGTGATTAGGAAGTATGAATCAAACTAATATGCCATACACCATATAGCCTAGACATGTAGAGTAATTTCTTTTTGCCCTAAATTAGCGATCCCTTATTCAGCAGACAAAAATCAACCGCCCTTTAATACCTACTTGACAGCTTTCTTGGAATGGATGTCTAGTAAGCTGAAAACTTCACAAATAGATTCTGAAAATTCAGACTGGTGTCAGTTGAATATTTCAGGCTGAATGGGATGGGGGCCCAGACACTTCTTGAGTGTCTAGAACAGTTAGGCCTTCCGGAAGTCATTGCTTACCTCTCTATTGGGACCATTCCTAATCTTGTACCTCCTCTTTGAAAGAGCAAAGAGATTATCTTTTCCAACTCCCTTTATGAAAATGGTAATATTCCTTACCATGGTACAACATTGCTATGTAGTTCCCCACCCCATGGATAAAGCACCTCTTTCAGGTTAACATGAGAAGTCTTGTCTTAATACGGCTTCTACGAGGGGGGTTCTACTATAATATAATTTTCAAGTCACCTCTACAAATTACTGTTAGTCTACTATAGAAATTATTGGAGGCGATATGGTATGGTAGATAGAGAGCCCGCCTTGGAGATGAAGGCCTGGGCTCAAGTCTTATCTCTGGCAGATACTAGTTGTTTGATACTGGTCTGGTCCATCCAAATTCTAACCATTCTTCAAGGCCAAGGTTATGTCACATCCTCTGAAGCTTTTTTCCTAAAGATGTAAGTTTTTTAAGAATGATTTGCTGAAAGTGAGATTTTTTTCTTATAATTAATTATTCATAGTTTTTCAGTTACTATTACTCTTACTCTCTATCACTTTTCTTCTTTATCATTTCTATCACTGTTACTCTTGTCACCATCTATAACTTCTTCCTCCCTTTAACTTTCTTCACTTATCTTCACTTCTTCAAACTCAAAAAACTTCCATCCACTGAATCTTGGATTTAGCTTTTTTTTTTTTTTTTTGAAGCAATCAAGGTTAAGTGACTTGCCTGGGGTCACACAGCTAGCAAGAGTCTGGGGCAGATTTGAATTCAGGTCCTCCTGACTGGTGCTCTGTCCACTGCACCACCTAGCTGCCCCTGGATTTGGCATGTCTCAAACCCTATGGTTTGGTTCCATAGCATAGTTCCATAGTATCTCAAGCATTAGAAGTTCCACTTGAGGTGACTTCATTTTCCCTTCAGGGGTTGGAGTATGATCCTCTATTCACAGTACCACCAGGACAGTGACTTCTTATGTTTTTGAATACTCTCTCTTTCACACTTATCCTTCTCCTCTCCACGTTACCTGCCATTTCGCAATTCAACTACAAGATTTGAGGAAACCCATCAATCAGCCAAAAATCACATTGCGATTCTCCAAACTACAGAGCACTATACAATTTAATGACTGAAAACAGCAATTGTTAGAATAACTTCTTCCCTACTGCCCCCCTTCACCCCCAGCTCTTGGAAAGAAAAAGGCGGTCATTTTGTAGCTATTTTCTTTACCCACTGGATGGCACTAGTGTACGAATTTAAGATTATCTTGATTTTATGAGAAAAACTACTTCAAAAAGAGACTATCTTCTTTTGGTTGAACATGGTACCTCTCCTGAATCTTCCATAAAATCCCACTCAGTATGGATGCATAATAATTAGTCCATCTCTACTCATTGGGTCCTTCCGTGGTTTTGTTATGAACCACAAACAAAACCTTTTGCCTCTCTGACTCATTTTCCATACGTGTACAATGCCAATACTACTATCTAAATGGCCAATAACTCTCTAGCTGACAGGGGGCTATGATATTAACCTAGTGACCCTTGAGGCACTTCCAGGCACATTTGATTAGCAGACTGCTGACATCAGTCACAGCAAAGAGATCTGAAATGGAAAACGAAGGTGATAACAAGATCAGCCCTAAAGCCCCAATTCAGAAGTACAATAAATACTTTTCTTATTAACTGCAAAACTCATGCTTTTCTAGGCATTTTCTCTTCTTTATACTTGAGTAATACTGTTGTTTTTCATCATTACTTCTTGGGCTGTCCTTAAACTCTTCACCCTGTAACCTCCATTCAGAGGAAAGATATCAGTTACTTCATTTAGGCCCTCTCCGTTAGATAGTCCTGGTATCACTACACTTAAATCCCTATGCTCTGTCTATCTGAAACTGTCTCAACATAAAGGCTTGAAACTGTTCTAAACTTGAAGGTGATAAGAGAGGGAGATAAAATAAGCATTCAATTAACACCTACTATGTGCCAAGCACTGTGCTGAGAGCTTTACAAATATCTCGTTTGAGGTCCCTTCATTCTATCTTTCTGAGTTAGAAGAGTAAATGGATTTCACTGAGAGAGCCTCCCTCCTAGAGAATGCCGTTAATTTTCCGATATGGCTTCTTAAACGAGTAAGTCCCTTCCTCTGAACTCTTCTTGATTTTAACAAACAAAACAGCAGAAAGGCAGATTTCAACTTCCTGATAACTAGAACTTGATGAAAATTGAAGAAGCTGTCTCATAATACAGTGAACTATACATTAGTCAACCAATCAACAAGTATTTATTAAGTACACGTTATATGCCAGGCGCTGGGGATACAAGGACAAAAAAAATGAAACAGCCGGTACCCTCAAGAAGCTTACGTTCTATGGGGAGAGACAGCAAGGATGTTCCAGTGGAGATCGGAAAGGTTGTAAATGGGATTCATTCATCAGGTGGAGGGTTGGACTAAATGGTCTTTGAACTATTTTCCAACTCTGAGATGCAATGCATGAGGGACAAACTGTAAGCTTGTTCCCTTCTTCTTCAGTGTTTAGAGTGCCTTATTGAAGTTTACTGAAGCTTCAAGACAATTTGCATGGCCAGGCACTAATTACTGGAGGTCTGATGGGAGTGGAAAGGACAAAGGGAAAGGGGAGTGAGTGTTTATCCCCAGCTTCAGAGTGACTCAGTGGGAGGTGATGACTGTGTATGGTGAGCCAGTTGAAAAGCTCACTCGTCCTAGCTTAGCTAGCATTGAGGGCTGGAGACCTTCCATTGAAATGGGGTGAGGAAACTGCCTGAGCGACTCCATTTGTATGG
The DNA here is from genome assembly GCF_011100635.1 of Trichosurus vulpecula. Classification (NCBI taxonomy): domain Eukaryota; kingdom Metazoa; phylum Chordata; class Mammalia; order Diprotodontia; family Phalangeridae; genus Trichosurus; species Trichosurus vulpecula. The sequence continues at coordinate 302,805,450 of NC_050574.1, read as the reverse complement.
TATCTGAGTGGAGATTATGGGTCTGCTTAATAATGGAGCTGAAGATGTGTACACTTCCCTTTCCCATTAGCACATGAATCTGTGGGAGATTGTACCCATTCCTGTGTGGGAGGGCTGAGCAGAATTTGATTCATTGAATTTCCTCTATTATTTGCTTTACTTATACTGGCCCAACTAAATACTTATTATTAGATTTATGGTTCCTATCTGGCCTGTTACTAGAGCACATGCTGGGTGACAGCTCAAGGTGAATATTGCTTCTACATTGACCCTGAGTACAGTGTTGAATGGGATGTCTTTTACATTGGATTCTATGTTTTCAACAAGGTTACACAGATGACTCTATCTGATGGTGGGAAATGGGGCCAAACAGATGTGCCTACATTGTGTTTCTCACATTGTTATAATCTTGACAACCCCCAAACACTTCATTGGCCCCTGTTTGTTTGCTCTCTGTTGATGTCTAGATGAGTGACAGAAAGAAATATTTCAACCAAGGCCTTTTATTTTGTGACCCCAAATATACAGAGCCTACAAGTCCCCATTCCCCACACATGAGAAAGGGTAGAAATCTCTGTTGAGCATTGTGATGATCTCATGAAGATGTTGCGGTAAAGTCCAGGAATTTTAGATGTAGAAACAGAAAACTTTGGTTTGCATCCTGGCCCTGTTACTTTGTAACCTTGGGTAAAATTTCTGTGGGACCATATAGATGAGATCATTTATAAAATAAAATGGTTGGACTAAGGCGCCTCCCAGAGCTATATTCTAAGATCCCACATTCCTTATTATAAAATGTAATGAAATGATGCATCCTCCCTTATTCTTCATTTCACTGTTATTCACCTGTGCTATAATAAAGGCTAGTCTTTCATCTATTTAGAGGTTTTTGTTTATAAACATAAAAAATTATTAAGAAATGCTTTTAGAAGAGAAAATACTGTTGCTTAAAATGAACAGCTTCTCCAAGGACCCGCTCCCCATTCACTCTACAATCCAGCTACAGTGACCTGCTAGCTGTTTTTCTCATATAACACTTCATTTTCCAGCTTTGTGCTTTTTCACTGTCTCCCATGCCTGGCTCTTTGGCTTTCTTCAAGACTCCCTTGAGATTACCTCCCATTCATACTGTGTATATCTCCTATGCACATGGTCCTTTGAGCGTTATCTTCCATATTAGAATGTGAGCTCCCTGAGGGTAAGGACCATGTTTTTGCCTTCATTAATACCTTCGGTGCTGGACTCTGAATTGTCTGTACCAGACCCATAGTAAGTGTGCAATAAATGTTTGTTGAATGACTGACTGGGAAGGGAGTGAGGCTATTCCAGTTCTACCATCTTGTTATTTGGTTTTAGGGAAGTCACATTCCCTTTCTAGATCTCAGTTCCCTTATCCATAAAATGAGGAAGGGGTGGGGAATCAGACCAGACCTCCTCTAAGATTGACTTAGCCTTCCTATGATTCTATGTGCCTATATGATTGTGATGCTATCTCAGTACTGATTTTTTGCCAGGAAAGCCAGATAATTCCCAAATCAGCAGTCAATTAAACAGGACATTTAGACAACTAGAAATTTGTTTTCAAGGTATTCAACTGGTTAGCTACAAATATTTACATAACAATCAATGTAGCTAGGACCTCATGTTTGATCCTTGGGAACAGTTAGATTCTCACTATTCTGTGACCACTAACCGAACCCCTCATCTTCACTTGCTTCACTTGTGGATAGGTCAATGCAAACCCATCTCCATTTCTGGAAGCACAGCTTGCAGTATGACCCCTATCAATGAGGGGCTCAGGAGAGTCATGTCACATTTTTATGTCAGGGATAATATATTAACCTATCTCTACTGTCTGAGTATAGGAAATTGCTTGGATCAGACCCAAGGAATGGAATAACCTCTCACCAGGTCTCTCCTCTTCTCCCGAAAACACACACACACACACACACACACACACACACACAGAGGCCTGTGCCATCCTGGGCAGAGTGGGATGTGAGAGTGGTCAGACCAGTATGGTGTTTGCACAGTTAACATGCTAAATGCTTTTGTGGCCAGGGAGAACACGGAAGGAGTTTTTGTGGGGACGTGGTAAGTGAAGCATCCACTTTACTCTGCAGTCTCCTGAGATAATAGATTTAGTGCCAGAAAGAACCTTGTCGTCCTCCAGTCCAATGTCTTGTTTAACAGACACAGAGGCTGGGGCCCAGAGGAACTGAAGTGACTCGCCCCTGCTCACACCTGTAGTAAATGATGGACCCATGATTAGAACCTCTGAACACGCTCCAGCTCTCGTGTTCTTTCTTACATACCTCACACTCAACAGGAAAGTAGAAGAAGGAAATGGCAGAATAACTTGAACTAGGGCTCTTTCTCCTCTTAGTTAAGAAATATGCTCAATATAGCATCCATCAGTAGTTAATCAATGGATGTTCATTATGTTCCTACTATGCGCAAGGCACTATGGACCCAAAGAGCTTGCAGTCTAATGGAATGTATACATACATATGCTGTAAATTATAAATGGAATAAAGTAGATCATATAGTAAGATTGATTTTCAACACATACAAGAGGATTTACTTGTTCCGATGATTGTTCCTTTCAAAGTAAGCACCTTGGGAGGCTGTGCATTCATTGCAACAACTGCTCAAAATGTTTCTGGAAGTACTTGATGGGATTTAGCATCACACAGGCTAGAACCATGGAAGGAAGGAAGGAAGGAAGGAAAGGATGGAGGAAAAGGGAGGAAAGAAAAGGAAGGAAGGAAAGGATGGAGGAAAAGGGAGGAAAGAAAAGGAAGGAAGGAAGGAAGGGATGGAGGAAAAGGAAGGAAAGAAAAGGAAGGAAGGAAGGAAGGAAGGAAGGAAGGAAGGAAGGAAGGAAGGAAGGAAGGAAGGAAATCAGCATGTGTGCTAAGTGTGTCACAAATATTATCTCATCTGATTGTCAGCCCTGAGAAGTAGGTGCTATTTATTCCCATTTTACAATTGAGGAAACTGAGGTATACAGAAGTTAAGTGACTTCCCCAGGGTTATTAAGGGTTATAAAGCTAGTAAGTGTGAAAGACCGGATTTGAATTCAGGTCTTCCTGACGCCTGGCCTGGAGCTCTATCCATTGCCATCTAGCAGCCTCCATCAGATCACATTGTAGTCAAAATAACTAACTGTTTACCCCCATTACCATTCTCCAGCTTAATCACCCACCCTATTCGTGAGACTTGCCAATGAATGATTTTTGGCTGTTTACAAAAATCAAATCAGCTCTTTAAGGACAAAGACTTGGCACCATTGAAGATATTTAAAAGAATGTGCTGCAGGCTCTGGCTCCTTGTATCAGTGAGAGGCGTTTGTTTTAGAGAAATGAAGTTAAGGGAAATGTGAGTGAAGGAACATCCCTAATCTAATTTATAATTCCTTGGCTTTGTAATAAGAGGCAGGATTAGCTGCTTAGGTCATCATTCTTATGAGGCCAAGAGCACGTTGCTGATTCTTTTGGGGAGGCGTTAATTTTACTTTCTCCCTTGGTCACTGACTGCATCCCTAACTGTAGCCAGCCATTTCTCATCCCCTGAATCACGTGGAACACCAGGACAGTAAGTGTGAATAACTTGCTTCAGCCCATGCTCATTACTTTACAAGCAACTCAGAGCATGTGTCCTACTGATAGTGGGCTGTGTACAAAAGATATTATCTTTCATTTGTGGTGCAGCCTCTAGGCTCACTCTTCCAATTCTCATTCACTGGTCAGACAGGTTTCCAGTGCTCAGCTAACTACACCTTCCCTCAGAGTTCTAGGGGATCCCTAAGAAGTTAAGGAATTTTCTAGTACTATCACTCATTAGCTTCCACCTGGTATGTTAAGTTAACATTTTCTCCACATCAGTTAACCTGTTGATATCTCCCCAAGATAATGTACCTAGTTAACATCAACTAGTTTTTACAAAAAAGATATTTCCAGAGAAAATATTACAATAATACAGAAACATCACACACACACACACACACACACACACACACACACCTGCAGTCAGGCTGCGCTCTCCCCCTCTATACATCCAATCAGACCCTTGGAAAAGTGGGCTCAGACACTAAGGGGCTGTGCTGCAGGTGGTAGTTCACCGAGTTCTGGGTACGTCATAGCAGGTAGACAAATTTCTCCTTTGTTTTCCTGACCCAATGTCTCATCTGCCAGGTATAGTCATTGCTGGGCTGGGTCAAGAAGTTGGATTCCCAAGACTGGCTTCTCACCAGATTTGGTTCTCTGTCTACCAGCTTCAGCTGTTAAGGAAGTCCTTGATGACTACTCTGACTTTTTGAAACTCACAGTGTTGTCACTTTGTTCCATCCCTGACACTTATTCAGGTAGGATCAGGAAAGAAACACACAGACAAAAGAAACAGCAGTGTCATGGGTCCAAGGCAAAGTGGTGGCTAATGGGAGATAATACTGCTGTTACAATTGCTACTACCTCTATCCCTTTCTGGAAGCCCGCAGAATTTCTTTTTTCCTTACCCAAGAGCCACCAGGGAAAAGAGAGAAAGAGAGTTTGTCAATTTGAACTTTTTATATATACACTCAGTTCTAGCTTGGCAGCCGATTCAAAGGCTTTTCCTGACTTCAAAGTAAACCATCAGGAAACAGAGAATACCTGTGCATGTTTTCAATCAGAGGAGGAAAGGACCTCTGTATTATACACTTCCATAAGCAAGATCACCAAACCTACATATGGATTAGCAGCAAATGTTATCATATTGTATGTATTCTAAAGATGGGGCTTTTATGGATAGTCTCCCAATTACACATACAAGTACTTAAGATTCTCTTACAAGATGAAAAAGTTATTGTTTCCACCTTTCTGTGGCAGGACAGTACCAGAAACAAGAGACCTGGCTTTTGGTTCTCGCTTTGCCACTGTTTCACCATAATGCCTTGCTCAAGCCATTGGATTCCTTCATGTTTCAGTTCCACCAAAAAATGGGGCTCTACACTTCACCAGAATTATATGAGAAATAAGTTTGGGATTTGGGAATTTCACCGGTGCAAGACCTCCCTGTGATGAAACACCTTCTTCCAGTGCAGATTGCCACCTATTTTCCAACTTATATTCTGAGAAAGTTGCAGGGACATTGTGAAGTTCAGGAATTTGCATACATCTAATAGGATCACACAATTAATAAGTGTCAGAGGCAGAACCTGAACCCAGGTCTTCTTAACTCTGAAGTAAGATCTCAGTCCATTATACTACAGTTGTCTCTCATGATTAATGATAACAGCTGCAATATCTGTGTCATGTAGGAAAAATGCTATCAGAATTATAAGCTCATTATAAACTATTTTGACCCCTGAGAGGAGCAGTCAGGTGAAGGAGTATGGATGGTTTGGTGTAATATATCCCCACTACTAGGAAACAAAGCTCAGACTCCTTGTCTTACTGACAATGGGTCTCTAGTATTTCCTGAGAATATAAAAGATGGATGAGTAGTAACATACCAAAGTTAGAAGTTGTGTGGTCTATAGAAAAAGGACTGGACTTGGAGTCAGAAGATCTGGGTTCAAGCTCTAGCTGCAAAACTTTTAGCTATATGGGTATTTCAGTCTGTCTCTTTGAATATCAGTTTTCTCATCTGTAAAATGGGATAATAATAGCTATACTTCCTATCTCTCTCATTGGGTTATGAAGAAAGTACTTTATAAACCTTAAGTTAATATAGAAATGTGAAATACCATTGTAGAAACTTTAAGAGGAGCTCCCAATCAGTTGAGAAGCTCAGCCTGGTATTGCCAGTGGGAAAAGAGGCTAAAAGTGGCCACCGTGGCTCCTTCTCCACGGCCATGGTGCGTGCTCCCTCCCTCCCTACCTCCCTCCTGAACCTTGGACATTACTGTCAACACCATCTCTTTGCTTTCTTTCAGAACCTCTGTCTTGTTTTCTAGCCTCAAGGCTTTGGGGAAATTAAAAGTGACTTTCTCCTAAATATAGTTGACTTAATACAGCCTTGAAAATAGATCCACAAAACCACCAGTCTGCTCACATTTTTACTGAGCCCACAATCTAGGCTACTCTTAAAAGTAGAAAAAAAATGGCCAAATAACCATACATAATGTGATTTGAAGATAGATGAACCAGATAGATAAATGAAGCATTTATTAAGTGCTTGTTGTGTGATAGGCTCTGTATGAAGACAGCATTAGATTACCCAGTCCAAGAGGACACAAAACATGGCTCCCTATCAGGATTAGGGCACACTTGGCAGTGAGATGTTATCTCCATACTGAGATTAAATGAGAAAGACAAAACTGTGTGATGCGTGGTGTAGATGGTGCAGCCATCCTCAAGCTCAAACCAGGCAGACCTGGGTCTAAGTCATACCTCGGACATGTACTTTTTTATGACGCTGAGGAAATCACTTAATTTCTTCGTGCCCTGGGCAGCTAAATTGCAGAGAAGATTCTGACTGAAATTGGTAGAGGGCTTTTCCTCACCTGGGAGTTCCCTATAACAATAAAATCATAGGTCCAGTCCTTATCTCCGTCCCTGTTTACAATCTTCTGACCATTTCTGCTTATGTTGAACTATACTAGATACAGTGATCATGGGAACTGGAGGAGCCTAGCATACTCTAGGGCTGCTTGGTGGTTCAATGGATAAGGTGCCAGGCCTGAAGACTCATCTTCCTGAGTTCAAATCCAGCCTCAGTCACTTACTAGCTGTGTGGCCCTAGACAAATCATTCAACCCTGTTTGCCTCAGTTTCCTCATCTGTAAAATGAGCTGGAGAAGGAAATGGCAAACCACTCCAGTATCTGTCAAGAAAGCCTCACATGGAGTCATGAAGAGTTGAACACAGCTGAACAACAACAGGGCATTCAAAAAAGGCAATAGTTGGGGGAGTGAAGACTGTGAATTGAATTTACTGGAATATTAAGAAAAGAGAGTGACCTTAAGTTTCGTCAATGACAGCAGCAAGGATCTGGGCAGGATGGAGTAAGCTTTAAAGAAGGAAAAATGGTTGCCAAGTAATGGTAGAAAAGGAAGAATCTGAAAATGACTACAGTGATCAAACTGTTTACCAACAACTCTTTCTCCCAGCCCAAGTGTTTCAGACTTTGAAAAGGTGCTGAGAGATATGGGTGTCCTTGAGAGAAAGCTGGGTTTGGGTGGGCACCAAAATATAGAAGAAATGTGAGCATAAATGTAGGATGAAGAATTTAACAATAGAGGGTCCCAGAGGACACAATGAAGAGAAAGGTAGGAGGAGGAGAGGGACTGGATGGGGCCAGGGCTGAGTTTATTGGGTGGGGGTGGGGGTGAAGGTGTAGGCACTGCCATGCACGCTTCCTTTACTTCTAATCTCCTGTACTGATCCTGGGCAGTCCAAACGGCAAGGGTGCTCAGGTCAGATGGCAAGTTAACAAGTAGTCTCCTTCAACAGGAAGGTTGGCCCTGGAAGAGGAATGTGACAGCTTTGGAACCCTAGGGGGTGGTAGCCCAGGGCCAAGTGAGGAAGTGGGTCAGTCAGAGGTGGTCAGCACCCTGCCGGGGTGTGTGTGTGTGTGTGTGTGTGTAAGAATGACTAAGTGTTGGCACTCTGTCCCTTGCTGAACTCAGGCTCTAGTTATCAAATCAGGAAGCTGTTAGAGAAGAGAGGTTCCAAACTGGGCTTGAGTACCTACGGTCAGAGTCTTAGAACTTGTCTTCAGAATGTGACAGTAGTACTTTTAGGATAAATAAAAGACAGTCCTGGTCACACATTGGGGAATAAAGTTAGGGAAATCATTCTTCTAAGAGGCAGTTGATGTAGAAAGGAACTTCAAAAAGACTTAAGTCAATAGTTGGATGACATTGTGAGTGTGTGTTATATAATGGAAGAGACATTGAACCTGGTGTTAGGGGACTTGGGTTCTCTCAACCCAAGGCTCACGTACTTCCTACCTGTGGGACCCTGGGAAATCCCTTTACCTCTCTGTTCTTCACGTTCCCCACTTGTAAGATGAGGCGTTTAGACAAAATTATTTCAGAGGTCCTTTCTCATTCTCAATCTGTGATTCAAAGAGCCAATCAGATGATGCATGTAAATTACAAGTGTAGGTACAGACTTTTATTTGTGGATTGGGGGGCGGGGATGGGCTAAATAAGTGATTTCATCAATATAGGGAACTCCAGGTAAGGCAATTCTCTCTACCACTGAAGATCAGCTGTTCAAAGTCATATACTGATACGTGTTGGGAGAGCAACTTGAACACAGATCTTCCTGGTTCTCTCTGCATCATATCAACCTGCTCTGTGTGCCAACCTTACAGTGTCAGCTATATAAATGACAAATATTGCTTGCATTGCTTACTTCACATGATTGTTGTGTGAGAAAAGCCGTTGACAAACCTTAAAGAGCTACAGAAATTGGAATTATTATCATGGGCTATTCGGTAAGATTAGGGAGGGGTGGGCCATATCCTTCGACTCTCAGGCTGAGGTCTGAGAGGACAGCTGTGGCCTCCCATGTATTGAACCGCTGGTAAAGAGGAAATTCTATTCAGGAGGGACCTTGGGGCTGACCAAAGGGTTGATGTTTGGGAAGCTAAACTGATGACATCCTGGAGGTAAAGAAAAATGCTCTGGTCTTCTCTGTGCCAATCTCATTTCACAGGTTGTCCTTACACTCTAGATTAATAAGCAGCCTCAAGATGTTGTTTTCCTTATACCACCAGAACAGGTCAGTTCAATTAACAAAAAGAAAGTCTAATAAGTGAAGAAGAGGTAGTATATAAACTAAGGGCTATGATGCTGGTCTGGATTTTTTAATGTGGAAACAGGTGTGGCAGGTTGGTGGCACAGTGGATGGAGCACCAGGCCTAGAATCAGGAAGACTCATCATTCTGAGTTCAAATATGGCCTCAGACACTTAATAGTTATGTGACTCTGGGCAAGTCACTTAACCCTGTTTGCCTCAGTTTCCTCATCTATAAAATGAGCTGGAGAAGGAAATGGCAAATCACTCCAGAATCTTTGCCAAGAAAACCCCAAAAACAGATCACAAAGAGCTGAACATGACTGAAAATGACTAAACAAGACAACCCCAGAGAGGTACAACCCCTTGAATCATTAAGGACTAATATCTTAGAAGAAGGAAAGGGAAGGGAGAAGGGAGAAGCCCTGATTCAAATCTATGGAATCAGAATCTTGGAGTTGGAAAGAATCCCTACTAGTTTAACCGGATACCTGAACAAGAACATCCCTGACTCCATCTGGAGAGCTCCAGTGATGTGGAACTCACCACAGTCCCCAGGAGGGCCCATTCCAATTTTGGATAGCTCAAATAGTTAGGAAGTTTTTCCTCATGTTAAGCAGAAATTTCTCTGTACAATGTCTACTCATTTTCTGAATTTGTCCACCTTTCAAATATTGACAGCTGTCTAAGAACAATGAATTGATTATTCAGCAAGCCTGCTAAGTGCCTACTGCATATTAGGCAGAGGGACACAAGTACAAAAAATGAAACAAAGCTTTGTGGAAATAGGCCACATCATAAGCTTGGAGGGGTGGGGGTGAGAGTGGGGGTCTGTGGATGGGAGAATTAGGTGAGAGAGCACACGGAAGAGTGGTTGGGTGCAGGAGTCCAGAGGCTGGACTTCATAATGCTAGCAAGGGTAACACAATGGTGATTCTCTGAGTGTAGGGTAGTAGATGGGGAGGCCCAAGAAGGACCAACTGTCCCGGTCCCATATGGAGCACATGTGGAGGGTGGGGTTGCTTTCCTTCCCAGAGTTGCCTTTCATTGCCTTTTGGGATGCTGCCTCGTATACTTACAAACAGTAGGGCACGCTAGTGTATGAGGAATTTACCCTGAGGCTTGTGCTTTGGAGGGAAGAAGAGAGAGCTGAACAAGGAGGACAGAATAAAGGAATCAGAATCAGAGAATAATAACTTTTGAGTTGGAAGGAACCCCCCCCCCCACCCATGCCCCGCCATAGAGATCAGCTTGCACCTAACCACAAATTTCTCCATAACATCCCTGCTTCTGCCTGAAGCTCTTCAGTGGCTGGGGCTCCCCACAATCCCCAGGATGGTCATGGCTCTTTTGGACTGCTCAGCTTGTTCATTTTCTCCTTATGTTAAGCACAAATCTTCATCTCTGCAGCACATACCCATTACTTCTACTTCTGCTATCTGGGGCTGAGCAGAACAAAGTCTAACCTTTTTACAAGAGAGCTTATTAATTACTTACAGGTATACCATGTCCACCTTAACCTTCTCTTCTCTATCTCTCTATAATAAACACTCCCAGCTTCTTCATTTGATCCTTATACGGTACAGACCCACCATATGGTTCTGTGACCCACCTAATCAACCACCTCTAGACATGCTCCATTTTGTCAATATGCCCCTAAAACTTCCCAGAACTAAACATCCAGACCCCAAAGTCATGTGACCAAGGCAGAGTAGGAGAGGACTAACATTTCCTTCAATCTACCTACTATACTTCTCTCTGATGGAGACTGAAATTGAGTGAACTTTTCTATTTGCCATGGTTTGTCATTGGCCCACATTAAATGTTACAGAGGTATGCCTTCCTTCTCTTGTCTTTATGTAAGTGATTTTTTTTTTAGCATAAGTCAAAGACCTTACCCTTGTTCCTATTAAATTTCTTCTCTTAGGTCTTTTTTGGATTCTGCCATCCAGTAAGTTAACTATCTCTCTTAGCTTTGATAAATATGATAAGACTCTACAAGTATGCCATCTTTGCTTTCATCCAAATCTTTGATTCAATGCAATGGGTATTTCTTACATGTCTTTGATGTACAAGGCACATGCTATGCATTAACTATAGGAAACAAAAATGAAGAATACACTTGCTACAATCCAGTCAAAAGGCTGAATTGAATGAAGTGACATTTTGGGGCAAATAAAGAGAAGTATAAAGTTCTAGTGGAGTTTGACTCAGTGAGTTTACATTCTACTGAATAAGAATGTTAATACAAATGTTGAATGGAAGGCATTGGAATAGAAGGAAGTGCCCCATCATTTCATAAAAAAAAAGACAAAGTTCAGACCCATTTAATTACTAGCCATTCCATTTCCTTAAACATTTCTAGAGTACTTTGTCTGGATCTCATTTAATGTATCCAGTATTACTACATTTATCTCACTTTTGGGTCCAGACCCCAGAAGATTGTAACACCCAGTGAGGAAGCCTCTTTTGCCAATGCACATCTGCAACTTACAATCTTACAGAGTTGCTTGAAGTACTTACTGAGAGAGAAGTTAAGTAACTTTCCCAGAATCACACAGCTAGTTGGGATCAGAGGTGGAACTTGAACCTAGGTCTTCCTGACTCTGAGGCTATCTGCCTTTATCCAGTATACCATACTGCCTGTTGGCATGCTTATTACCCTCCAATATTTCTCTGCAAAGTATCTGGTGGGTATGATTTCCCAGGCCCCAGCACCAGTGACACACTCAAGGCCAGAATGCTATCCACCACCACTCCCTTATCCAAGCTTTAGACAAAGTGAACTACTTGGGAACTGACTGATCTGTCTGAGATGTGGACATTCACAAGACAACTCATTGCATCTCACAGTTTGTTTACAGGGAAATCAGGAGCAGAGACTGTACCCCACTTTCTCCCACTGCCTTCTAAAGGAAGTCACTGTCACTAGGAATGGAAATTCACCATAGTTGTGATGGTCATTGGAACTCTGCACCTCTACCCCTTTCTCTAAGTGCCCTTCTGCCCTATCTTTCTCCCTAAATTTCTACAGTAATTCCAGTATGGGCTATGCTGGTCAGGATAAGCTTGAAGCAAGATCTTTGCCTCTCATGAGGCACTACTTTGGTAAGTGGCTTGGATTCTACTGAACCTAGAGTCTCTCTGAGGGCAGGGTTGTATTCTTTGTGCTCCACCAAACACTTGTCGCCTTTGATTTAAGCCACTGTTCTTTCCAGGAAAATTTAATTTTCAAATAAAAAACATGTTTTTCTAACTAAAGGGAAGCTTGTGATGTGCCAATAAATATTTGGTTTTGAAAGTAATTCTTCATCGGCTTCTAAGATCAACAGGGGAATAAAATTTGTTTTTAGGACAAAGGACAAAACATGATACCCAGATGCCCAGAGTGTGTTCCTGGCCCTCATTCAGTGTTCCTTTTTGCCCCAAAACTTGGCAAGTGGAACTGAAAGTTCGACATAATTTTCACATATTTTCCAATCCGAAGGGCAAGGTAGGGCAGGGTGGTGGGATCCCTTCCATGTAAATTAGGAGGGACTAAAACAAATATCATGACAGTCTATGTCTCTACTCACAAACCAGTTTGCAAAACAAAACCACATTGGGATTCAATCCAACAACTGGCTACTTTGAAAACAATGGGGTTAATAACCAGTTGGACACAATCGAACTGTTGTTGTTTTGGGCTATTCTTTCCCCTAAATTAATTTGTGCCCAAAGACATGATTTAGCCCAGAACAAGGCATTCATGGTCTCTAGGCAGGGTTTCAAAATGGCTCCCATTGTGTCTTAATGTCTACAATTGGCTTTGAGCTTTCACTATAACACACTCCTTGACCTATCATAATATATATCCCCAAGGATCACGGAGAGAATAATTTTCTGGCATTAAGATGTGTGCATTTGTAAAAAGCAATACTTGAAAATGTCTTTACTTTTCCCTTGTAACTTGTTGTTACATCAGCAAATCCCCACCTTGCCTAACCCTCGCACCAATCGTAAGACACGTGTGTGTGTGTGTGTGTGCATGCGAGAGTGTGTGTATGTGTGTGTAAAACCATACTTTGCATACTTCTATTTATCCATTCTTTCTCTAGAGGTGGATAGCATCTTTTTTCATAGGTCCTGCGTAGTTGAGTTGAGTATTTATAATACTCAGAGTAACTTAGTCATTCCCAGATATTCTTCTAACAATATTGCTGTTACTGTATACAACATTCTTTGGTTTTGTTCATGCCACTCTTGATTATTTCATTTTTCTAAAATCAACTTGCCTATCCCTTCTTAGAGCACAGTAGCATTCCTTCACGATCACATACCACAACTTGTTTAGCCTTTCTCCCATGGAGGAGCATCCCTGCACAGCACTTTCAAAGCAATTTCACACGCATTATCTCCCAATAATTTGTGAGGGAGGCTCATTATGGATTCCTGTCCTTTTAAAGATGAAGAGACTGAGGCATAGAGAGATCAAGTCCGAGACATCCAAGACACAGGTGGAGATGGGTGACTGTCACTCAGCAGACAGTAGAGATAGATATACATCTTGAGATTATCTGCATAGACATTATAACTGAAACCTTAGGAAATGATGTAATCACCAAGTCAACAATTCACAACTAAGTGCCAGGCACTCAGCTAAGTGCTGGGGATGCAAAGAAAGACAAAAAACAGTTCCTGTTCTGAAGGGCTCCTAGTCTAATGGAGAGACAACATGCAAACAACTATGTACAAATAAGACACACACACATATATATATATATATATATATATATATATATATATGTGCAGGTATATATATATATATATATATATGTAGAGAGAGAGAGAGAGATGTATACATGTGTATGGATATATACGTTATAGATAGATAGAGATAGAGATATGTGTAACAAATTGAAAATAATCAACAGAGGGAAGGTACTAACATTAAGAGAGATTGGGAAAGGCTTCTTGCAAAAGAAGGAGTAACTAGAGGTGTACGAGGAGAACCAGGAGGAGGTGTCGGCAAAAACCCAGAGAGGAGAGGATGATTCAAAGAAGGCGATTAGCAGTGTCAGTGACTGCAGAGAAGGTAAGGGGTGGGGAGTAAATCATGACTTGGAAAATACCACCAGATTTGTTAATTAAGAGTTATTAGTATCTTTGGACAAAGCGGTTTCAGTTGAAAAGTTTGGAAGCCAGATTGCAGAGGATTTAGAAGTGAGTGAGGGGAGAAGTAGAGGTCCTGAGAGTAGATGGCTTTCTCAAGTTTAACCAAGAAAGGGAGGAGAGATACAGGAAGATAACAAGTGGAGATGGTCAGATCAAGTGAGGTTTTTTAAAGTTTAATATGTATGCATGTGTGTGTGTGTGTGTGTGTGTGTGTGTGTGTGTGTGTGTAAAGGTATGTTGTCTATATAGGTATGTGTGTTCACATGGGGATCTGTCTAGATGTAGCACATAGGGAGGAATGAATAAATATCTCTAGAATCTTCTCTACTTCCTTGTCTCCAAGGGAGACTTTGATTCCTATCAGGAGGGTAACAGGAGGCTGGCTGCTCTTTTCAGAGAGGTGGGATTCCAAGGTAGAATTATTTCTATTTATTTGTCCCCCTAGACTAAATATTGTTAGTCTAGGGGAAATAATTTTTTGGTTCAAGCCACATTTCTAAGCACTATTCCATAACAGGAAAGGAGCTCTAAAAGCTATATATCTAAGGGCCTTTCTCACTTCTCACCAAATGCTAGTCACACAAAGTCCACATATAAAAAAATGGCAAACAAATCCATTTATCCAAGCTGATACCAAGCAGCAATGCAAATGAGACTATGCCAGACAATACATAGAGTGCATGAGCTTTTCAGTGGGAGCAAAATTTTTAATTGAACCAAGGGAGAATCCCAGATCTTACCCAAGTGGAAATTTCCTGAAGTCTCTTGTTTGGTAAGGTAAAGATAGGGATATGAGTGAGGTGTTGACTTCTCTCCACATTGGCTCCTTCCCAGAGTCTTTTGCTTCTTTCAGGGACATATCCCTGAAGATATATGGAACTATACGTCTTTTCTCTCTCAAAGCTGAAAGCCAGAAGACCAGGATCTCTGTTCTTCCAAAACTCTCCAACTCCACCTCTTCTTTAGGCACAGAGCATTGAGTAATCAATCTTCAATAAGGAGGAGAGTCTTATGTAAATAGTCTTGAGACCCTGGTTTACATAAAAATGGGGAATACTTGGGCATGCTTATAGACACCAGGGACAAGGTCAGTAGATAGCAAGAGAAGAAAGTTTGTTCCAAGGTTCTATTTATCCTCAAATAACTGGGTTTCAGATCATTGTGTCATAGACAAAGAGAGCCCCTATCCCACACTCACCATAGAATGCTGACCTGCTGGTGGCTCTAGCCCCTAGTGACTGACACAAGATCATCTCCAAAGGATCTCCAAACCTCAAGAGTAAACATAAACAGTGGGTTCCCATAGCAAGACCCTGTTCTTCCAGGGACATAGGTAAGAGGACAATCCCATCCTAGACTAATGACTAGTACAGTAGAAGAACTGGATCACCCACAGATGCAAGAGAGAGAGTTTGGATGCTTTGATTCTGCCAAACTTTCTAATCATTCCAGAGCAACATTATGATTTTAAATAACTTCATTGAATTGAGATTCCTGGTTCACAGAAGTGGTCTCCAGCAGTGAGTGGGAGCCATCTGCTGGTTCTAATAGTTACCTCTTTGAGGATTAATGGGAAGGTGTTTATTCACTTGGCTGTCCTGTCAGCACACCAACTTGTATGATGCTTAGAGCTGTTAGGTGTGGCCATGTGGACATTCTCTATTCTTGTTGGAGCCAGCTGGTCAGGAGTTTTGGCAACCTATGTATGCTGGGAAGGCCAGAGATAGCATAGAGACCAATTTCCAGAGGCACAAGAATGATTGCTTCTATAGTCCTTCCTCACTCTCATACACTATTAAAGGACAGTTTTAAAAGGACTGTCTTCAAAGGCAATATTAGACACAATTCTGTCTCTGATGCATGTCAACTGTGTGACCTTAGGCAAGTCATGTAACTTCCCTGAGTCTTAATTTCCTCATCTATAAAATGAGCAGGCTGAACTAGGTGACTTTTGAGACTTCCTTCTGGTCTAGATCTATGATCCTATGTTGTTTAGTTGTTTCAGTCATGTCTGACTTTTCATGACCCCATTTGGGGTTTTCTTGGCAAAGGTACTGCAGTGGTTTGCCATTTCCTTCTCCAGTTCATTTTGCAGATGAGGAAATTGAGGCAAACAGGGTTAAATAACTTGCCCAGGGTCACATAACTAGTAAGTGTCTAAGGCAGTATTTGAACTCAGGTCTTCCTGACTCTAGGCCTGGCACTCTGCTTACTATGGTGCCCCTGGTACCCTATGATGCTATGACCTAACTCTAAAGGGTGAATGTTCATCACCATGGTCATGGTACCAGGATTGCTATATTTACATTCATTCCTGTCTCCCCCATTCTGTTCCATTGTGATCAAAAAGTTAGGATATTCACCCACAGTACAACAAGAAAACAATAACTAGAACCTGAATGTCCCACCCTTTTGAGATTGTTCTAACTCTTGTTCACAGAAGACAATTTTCAGAGATAGAAGAGTGTAATACAGACGTCAATCAGCTATTGGCTGGAAGACCAATGACCTCTGCCTCTTTTTGTTCAATCTGCAAGCTAAGAAGGGCTTTTACATTTTAAATACAATAAAACTTTATTAAAATATAAAAACCATCCTTAACTCAGGCCCATTTTACAGATGGAGGGCTGGATTTGACCTACACACACTTGGCGTTGTGGACCTTTAGACTTGAAGTTAAGTAGACCTGGTTTTAAATCCTGCTCGGGCACCTACTAATTGTGTGAATATGAATAAGACATTTAACCTCTTTGTACCTCAGTTTTCTTATCTTCAAAATGAGGAGATTCAACTCAATGGGCTCTAAAGTCCCTTTCAGCTCTAAATCTAGGCTCCTATGAGCTATAAGTAATGTGCTAGTGCGGCTCCTAGTCACAGCATCATAGCTTAAATTAACTCCCTTCTCTGCAATTATCTTGTTACTCCTAATCTCTCTCTCCCACAAGCTTTACTTTATCCTCATCTTTAGAACATGGTCAGTACTGAAGCTGCTTACTGAAATCTCACAAGGGAATAAACATCTAAGGTCATGTGGTCTCACAGTATGAGAACTCAGAGATCTATAACTGAATAATCTTTGAATCCCTACCTTGTGGGCTTTTGGTCAATACCTGGAGTTTTTCTGAATTTCTGCACATTGCCTTTATCTTTAGGCTGGGTAGTACTCCACCACCTATATAATATGATTTAAGGAGAATGGAGTGGGGCAGCAACAACCCTCTCTATTAAAACTACTTCTACCCACATTTTGAAATACCACCATGAGATTCCTAGCTTGCTCTAAAGTCCAGTTTTAAAATACAAAAATTATTGGGTGGTGGAGGGGGGGAGTCATTATGTCATTAACACCTTGGGGTACATGAATTTATAACTTTGAAGAGTTGGTGATGGGCTGTCTGAGATGAGGTAAGAGGATAGGATACTAGGGGAAGGGAAGTAAAAGCAAGGCTGGTGGTCCCGACTCAGGCTAGTCCCCTGGTTGTTTTGGGTTGATATTGGAATGAATTGAGATGCCCATTCCTCATTCAACAATTAATGAAAGATTTACTAGCAAAGGAAGATTTCATAGCAAAGGAAGAGTATTGAATAAGAATATGCATCCAGGACACTGAGTCGATTGAGCTGAGTGAAGCTCCCCTGCCTCCAAGTTGCCCACCATGGTTTTCTAGCCAAGCCTTTAGTCCCCTGAGCCCATTGAATCTTGAAGATAGTTCTAACATCTTTTAAGGGAAAACTGGCCTAACTTGCATAAGGATAAGGAGTTATTGCAAGGGAAGGTAAAGGGGGTACAATTTTGATAAAGAAAAATTATGCCCCTTCTTTTTCTTCACTGACTAGCCTTGAAGAGAAAAGAATAAGTGATTCTGTTGAGAGTCTTTGGACATAGAAAGTACAGAAGATGGGTGATACAGGTTAGGTACTCCATTAAACCATTTTATTCATGAAGAGGCAACATGGTGTAGCAAAAAGAATATGCATGTGGAGTCAGAGGAATCCAGAATTCTGGATTCAGGTCTTTTCCAGTTCTAACAATCTTATAGTCAATATTGAGTTAATTCTTTTGGGGAAAACATGGCCCTAAACCAAGAAGATTCTGTTTTAGGAGAAGCATTGTGCTATATCAGAATGATTGTTGGACTTAGATTCTGAACACCTGGGTTCTAATCCTGTATCTGCACCTTTCCACCTGTATGATCTTGGAAAAGTCACTTATCCTCTCCAGGACCTAGTTCCCTAATCTGTAAAATGGGGGATTGGACTAAAGTGGTTTCCATGATCCCTTCCATCTCTGATACTCTTCAATGCTAAGGAAGGGAGGCTCAGCTTACTGTCTACTGAAGTAAATCAAGCAGCCTGGCCCTGTACGGGGGCGGGGGGGGGCGTGGTAAAGTGATCTTAGGCACCCAGAAAGGGACAAGACTTGACAAAATCCTCACAACTGAATGGCACATGGGTGTCTGTGGGTCTGGAGATGGAACATCTCTCCAGGCAATAGGATTAATGACTGGGACTGACTCTTCTCAGATGTGGATTGCAGATTGAATGAATTGCAAAAGAAATCCTCATTTTTATGTCTCCAGCAAGAATTAAACAACCACCAGAAGGGGTGAATTTTCTTTTTTCTTTTTTTTTTGCAAGACTAGACTAGAATAAGGAGTAGGGGAGGGCAATCATTTAATAAAATTGCCTTGAAAGGGTGAGTTTTTACCTTATCACTTCTCTCTCAAGATGATTAGACTCACCAATAGCACACATGAATGAGGAGACATTTTTATTCTTCAGAACAGTTTTCTGCTAAGAATATATCAAAGAGGGTGTGCATGTATGTATGTGTGTGTGCATGTGTGTACGCATGCGTATATGCCTGGGTATGTGCACATGTGTGTATGTATGCATACATGCTTTATGTGCATGTGTATGTATGTACACGCATGTGTGTACATGTGTGTGTATGCCTGGTGTGTATGTGTGCACACGTGTGTGTGTGTGTGTGTGTGTGTGTACTTAATTATAATTCCCTTGGCCTTTGTTTTCTTTTTTTTTCCCCTTACCTTAAAAGAATCTATTGGGAAAGTGATTGCAGCCTGGATTCAAATGATGAATGATGGAACTGATTAAATGTGAACATAGGGAAAAAATTCAGTGAACTCACTTTCTCTATAGATATTATTTCCTTCAATAACTTAAAACTCATGCATTTCCATATCCTACCTTATTGGATTTTCACACCACATCAAGAATTTTTCTTCTCAAACAATCAATTGGTCAGTCAGCCAGCATTTATTAAGTGCTTACAATGTACCAGGCTCTGTGCTAAGTCCTGGGAATACAAACACAAACAAAAAGAAAGTCAGTCCCTGTCCTCAAGGAGCTTACATTCTAATGGGGAAGACAGCATGTAAAACCATACTGAAACAGGAGGAAGGAGGGAAAATGGTACCAGGTCCTTGGGCATGATGAAAAAGTACAGAGGAGTGAAGCCTCCTAAGAAATGAAGAGTTATTGACATAAATTAACTATACATGTGGCAGTGTGGTTTATTGATGGAAGTAGGTACCACTTGGTTCTCTGTCCACAGAAATGCTCTGGTCAGTGAAGTGGCAGAGGAAGATACCGTGGATATCCTCCATGGGTTTCCGAAAGGTTCTATGTAATTCGAATCTTGGTAAATGATCAATTCTCTTTTAATAAAAGAGATACCAATATTTTGGATGATTATGAACACATTGCTTGATTTGAATCTCCATCTGCTTTAATATGTCATTCAAATTCAGCTATTATCTTACTGATAGACCAAAAGAGAACCATTCATTGAAACAGTAAAATGTTTAATTTATATAGAATTACAAAACAAAGTAATGGAAAAGGTATTTCGACACCCATTTGTTTGTTTTGGTTTTTTTTGGCGGGGTAATTGGTGTTAAGTGACTTGCCCAAGGTCACACAGCTATTAAGTATGCCAAGTGTCTGAGGCCAAATTTGAACTCAGGTTCTCCTGACTCCAGGGCCGGTGCTATGCCACCTAGCTGCCCCACAACATCCATTTCTGAGTGAGTACTACCTTATCCCTGATTCCCACCATAACAGCCAAAGAAAATGCTTTGCTAAGACTCATGCCTGTGAAACGGGGAAATGCCTTTTGAGATCTCTCTCTTCTCTTTAGAATGAAAATAAGGGAAATAGAAACTTTTAGCAAAGTATCCTTAATGTTGATGCTTGAAGACTGTCTGTTAGTAAGTTGTACCTTGAAATCCTGATTTTTTTCCTCTCTTTTTTGGGTCTCAGGAACAAGTCCAGTCTCTTGGTTTATGGAAAACTGCCATTGCAATCTCAGATGTCTCCTCTTTCAGATTTTGTGCCTGCCTTCTTTCCACATGACACAACCACCCAGTGCCATAAGCACACAGCTTCATTGGAAATATAATCCTGTTAACATCTGAGTAATCACTTTCTGAAGAGAAATATTTTTGGAATTCTGTCTATTTTCCATGTTGGCCATGCTTGCTGTTTCTGTTTTGGGGCATTCACCAAAGGGTCGTTGTTGTTGTTTTACTAAAACCCAATTATAGAGAGGAAAAGTGAGTAGCTTACAAGGTTACAAGACTGACTAGTAACAGATTTGAGACTGAGCCTTTGGTCTCCTAACCCAGAATCTCGTGATCTCCCCACCACACCACATTGCTTCTTTGGAGAGCTAGTATTCCAATTAATTGAAGGTTCTGGGTAGTTTTGATCTACTGAGCCAAAACAGAGAGTTTTATTGTAGTGAGAATTCAATGTAGTATTCCCTCTGGGTTCTCTTCCTAACTTGCCTTAGAACTGGTGGCCTGACCCCCCACAGGAAGCTTCTACATCTCCATTCAGAATTCCATGGATAATCCTAAGAGGGTAGGATAGTTTTTCTCTCGTACTCTAGCTAATATGTGTTCTAATTTCAGTGTGTTCCTCATTAAAAGCCAGCTAGAACACAGAGAGCACACGTGGTAAATAAACTCCCAGCTCCATTATTGGAAGTCCTTTTCAAATTTTGTGTAGTCCTCAGATCTCTCAACTTTTTATGTATTATCTTTAATATTAAGGTTATATATCCATTTAGAATGTATTGTGGAATGTGGTGTAAGATGTTGGTCTAAGTCTAATTTCTGCCAAACTGCTTTCCATTTTTCTCAGATTTTTTTTTTATCTTACATAAATTGCTATAGTATGCTTGATAGGATTTTGTTTAAAATTTTTGAGTTAATGTTTATTAATGATATTGGTCTATAGTTTTCTTTCTGTGTTTTATCTTTCTCTAGTTTAGGTGTTAGAACTATATTTACCTCATAAAAGGATTCTGGTAAAGTGTTTTCTTTATCAATTTTTTAGAATAATTTGTAAAGTATGATTAAAAGTTTGATAGAATTTTCCTGTGAAATCATCAGGACCAGGAGTCACTTTTTTTCTTTACTACTTCTTTTAGTATTAGATCTATTTCATTTTCTGAGATTGGGTTATTTAGCATATCTAGCTGGGGTTTGTTTGTTTGTTTTGAGAATTTGGATATTTTTGGAAGCATTTCTCTATTTCTTTTATATTCTCAGTTTTGTTAGCTTATAATTGTGGATACTATGTTCTGATTATTCTTTTTAATTTCTTCTTAGTTTTGCTATGGTTTCACTGTACTCAGTTGTCATTTTATTGATTTAATTTTCTGCTCTTTTTAATTAGATTATCTAAAGGCTTATCAATTTTATTATTTTTCAAAGCTTTTAGTTTTATTTATCATTTCTTTAGTTTATTTCCCCTTGATTGTGCTTATTTTAAGCCTATTTGTTGGCTTTCTAATTTTTTAAAATGCATATGTAGTTGATTAATCCTATCTTTTTTATTTTATTAATGTGTAATTATAAGGATATGATTGTCTCCCTAAAGCCTGCTGTAGCTGCATCCTAGAAATTCCAGGGTGCCATTTCATCATTATCATTTTCTTTTACAAAGTTATTAATTTTTTCTATGATTGTTCTTTGACCCACTCATTATTTTGGATTTTATTGTTAAGTACATTTGGGTCAATATCTTTTGTTTATTGTACCTGAACCAATTTCTGTTTTTATAGCATTATCATCTGTAAAAAATATATATATATTAACTATTTCTACCTTTTTTACATTTGTTCCAATATCTCTGCCCTTTTGCCCTGCTACATAGTCAATTTTTGTAAAAGTTTTATGTGGTGCTATATATGTATATTCTTTTGCTGTGCCATTTAAAAAATGCCACAAGTGCTTTAACTCCAGTTTCTTCACAATTTTTCAGTTCCATATTTTCCCCTTTGCTTCTCTTTCTGCTAGACTTATCCAAAACTGAGAGAGGAACATTGATCTCTCCTATCACTATTTTGTTACTGTCTATGTCTTCTTGTAGCTCAGATAATATCTACTTTAATAATTTGAATGCTAAGGCACTTGGGGTGTATAAAATTATTACTAATATTGGTTTGCTGTCTATGAATCCTTTCAGCATAATAAAGTTTCTTTGTTTATCTTTTTTTATTTTTTGGATGTCTTTTACTTTTTCAAAAGCATGATTACAACCCTAGTTTTTTAATTCTCTTATTGTATAGTAATATTTTTCTATCCCCTCGGTTTTGTTTTGTATATGTCTTCATTTTTAAATGAGTTTCTTGTAAGCAACAGATTGTAGGATTTTGCTTTCTTATCCAATCTGTCACTCTTTTTCATTTTATTGGATTGCTTAATCCATTCACATTTAAAATTATAAATGTTAGGTTTACATTTTCCTCCATCTGTCTCTAAATTTAGGTTTTTCCAAGTTATGTTTTTTCCCCTCTTCTACCATAAACACAGTCTTATGTTCTTTCAGTTACTTCAATCTTTTTTTAAAGGGGGCTCTGTTCCCACTGGTTTGCTCCCCTTCACCCCTGATCCCTTCCTCTCATTTGTTTCCCCTTTCCCTTTGAGGTTTTGCTTATAAGTTTCTTTTTCTCTCTCCTGCTTTTATTTGATTATATATTTGATACAAACACACACACACACACAAACACTCTGTATTTTTTTTCTCTCAGTCAAATAGATTCCCTCTCCCTCTCATCCCCTTTAACTAGTCTAGTTTATTAGTTTTTTTTTTTTAATTTCATTTTTGGTGTCCTTTTCCAAAAAGGATTTCTCTCACTCTTTCCATTATCCATCTTTTCTTTCTGTCCCCTCTAGACTCTCATTCTCAGATTCACTACCACTATAATCATTTGGTTTCTTTCTTTTCTTCCTCATGTATTCCTCATGTAATCAAAGCTTCTAAGGAATCCATTCTAGGCTCTACCCTCTAAGTACTTTCTGCCACTGTCTTGTAGAGCTTGGTCCGTGAATTATCCTTTTTCACTGTGCTTCGTTCCCACAACAATGCTAGTTATTATACGTCAGAGAGAACACTGTTTCATGGTAGGGCCCCTTCCTTAATACATCTTTGATTATGCAGCCAATCACTGATCTATATCCTCCCCTGGTTACCTTTTCCATATTTGTCTCCAAATCTCCTCCCAGGGCCCATGCTTTCCCATTCCCCCAGGTGCCGGTTGTCCCCAGGAGTTCCAGCTCCCACTTCCTGATGTACTGATGAATAGATGAGTGAACTTTTCAAGCACCAAATTCCCCAAGTCACACTTAGTGTGAGTTTCTATTTCCCATCACAAACTTTCTTTCTCC
Organism: Trichosurus vulpecula; assembly: GCF_011100635.1. Lineage (NCBI taxonomy): Eukaryota > Metazoa > Chordata > Mammalia > Diprotodontia > Phalangeridae > Trichosurus > Trichosurus vulpecula. Next base: position 302,781,866 of record NC_050574.1, on the reverse strand, counting down.
ATCCACAGAAGCATTCAACTGTGGAATCCCCTCCTACTACCAAAGTAAAGCCTCCTTTCTTTCTCTCTCTTTTCAATCCTTTCCCCCTCTTCCTCACCCATTCCCCTGTAGGATCTTCTTTTTCTGGGACCACAGGGCTCACCTTCCCTTCACTGTTAGCCCTTGATTTGATTCCACCACATCACATGTTCTTCTCTATCCCCTTGCTCTTCTCCTCCACTTTCATGTTGTAGCCTCCCATATTGTAATGTAATCCTACAAAAAACAAACAAACAAAAAACATTGATTCACCTCCAGGCAGAGTGCCTTTGATTGATTGATTCAGTAGAGGTGTTCTCACCTGACAAAGTTATGTAGTATCTTGTAAGTTACATTATTTGGGGTGGGGATGACTGATTGATTCAGTCATTAAGTATGACCAGGTTCTCTCCACGATACCTGTTTCTTTGCTGTTACCTATTCCAGATTTCCACCTTCACCCCATCTCCTTGTTTACATTTTGAAAGAAATCTTTTACTGGTCTCTGCTGTCACTTCGTTGTTTTTGCTGTCCTTGCCTGCTACATTTATTCATTCCTGCATTTCTGTTGTATGGGAGCGTTTAAGAAGCAAATGTTTTATATTTGAATCATATGGGGTGTTCAGGGAGGACTAGCACCTCTGGTATGAGGGCTTGCTGAGCCCTTTTCAGGGCTGCTCATCCACCTTTGGTGTCCACCTATCACCCAGCTCTCACCTGGGACTCCAAGAAGCTATAGCCTGTGCAGTGGCCACACCCCAGTAAAACGATCTTGGCAGATGGGCTTAAATGAGGTTGAAGGTAACTGACAGGCCTCAAACTTGTCACTGAGTTGGGGGAATGCCTACCCCAAGAATGTGAAGATTTCTCCCAGTGGAATGGGTGCATGAGAACAATTTGTTCCAACAGCCATAAAGGTGGCTGAAGCAGGTGCTGTGGAGCATTTAAAGCCTGGTCAGACATGGAAGACACCAAAGTCATCCACTGTATCCTGGGCCATAGCCAGTCATCTTGACTTTTGTCTTGCCACTGGATTTCAGTGAATCTGGAAGAGAGAGTGAGGCTGACGAGTTTGTACAACTCTGCCTCACTTAAATCTAATTCACAAGTTGAGATGTTACCCCCTGATGCTACTGGTCCTCTTCAAAAAAGAAAGACAAGTAACAGCAACAACAAGAACCTCTCTATTTTTTAGTTTTCTTTCTAATTATGTTTCAAACATCTTTTTATTATTGACCATCTTTTTTCACATGTGGTTAAACTCAGATTGTCTGGGTAAGTCACCCTGAGTTGTAACCTGGGCTCTATTGCTTTTCACAACACATTGTTCCATTCCCTGTCGTTTTCTTCTGGAAGATCGATGATCCTCAGGCTGTCTTTATGCATCCTGTCTCAAAGATCAGTATATTTTGCTTGCATAGAGAACATATTTCTCTTTAATGTTGTTGGAATTTTTGGCTTCTCTTGTCCTAGATTATCCTTGACTTCTGTGTATTTGCATTCCCATTGTATCATGCTCTCTTTTGTTTCTTTGGTGAGCCTTGCCATTGCAGATTACTGGTTTTCAATTTTACCCATTATTTTTGCTGTGCAGGACATAAAATCTCTCATAATTGTCATTTCTCTTTCGAACTGCTCTGGAACAGAGTATTGTGCTGACCCAGGGACATTGTTAGGACACCAATAGGAAGTTCAAATTTTCTGACCTTTTGAAGTTCATAAGTTCATCCTTTTGCTGGGAGTGGAGGAGACAGACTCTCCTTCTCCCCTCCCCAAGAGATTCCCTCTCAGGGGGTTTGGCTCCATCACTAGGCTGACTTTCTTATTTGACAGTATGCTTTGAATTGACTTGTTTTTATATGAGCTCCACAGGGTGTGACTGATTCTCTTCAACTAATCCTGATCCACTTTCTATCTCATTTCATTCAGTGGCTTCCACATCTTCCAAATTGATTAAGGAATTTTTAATACTTAACCTATGCCTTTGATTGTTTGGTTCAATAGAGGTGTTCCCACCTGATAAAGTTATGAGTGCATAGCAACGTGTAAGTTACATTACCTGGGGAAGAGATGATTGATTGATTCAGTCATTAAGTATGAATCTTTTGTGTCCTTTTGGGGTAGGGTGGACCCCCACAATTACACAAGAAAAAAACCTTACCTTGCTATCTAGAAAGTGAAACATCATTAGTTGCAATGACATTTCTGATAAGAAATCACTATGTGATTAGTGTATTCTACATGTGAGGAATTCTATATAGTTCCACTGGAAAAGTTAATCTGATATCTATTCCAATACCTAATGAAATTTTAGATGAAAATACCCAAATATTTATTTTGTCTATAAGTAAGTCCTCAGTTTTGTTTGAAATTCAATTTACTACTGGTGATCCTCTCTGAGCCCCAGCACAGGCCTAATATTTAGTGAGGGCAAACAGTAGCCTGTACCCTGCTGCTCACAACCAGGATGTATGGCCACCAGGCTGGACCTAGGACCAGGTAGTGATACCAGGTCCAAGACAGAACTAGTGACCAGAGACTCACCTCTCTATTTGCTCCCTCCTCTGTTTCCTCCAGCCACCTAGGAAGAGAAAAATAAAATCAACATTAGAGCTAGGGCCTGCAGGTAAGTCACCCTTGATGATGATTGATAAGTGAGTAAATAAAAAATACCATGGTCCTCTATATCCAGCACTTAACAACGGCCTTTGCCATCAGGGTCCAGGGCCAGTAGGTCAGGCCCAGGACAAAAGACTCCATCCTCCCCTTTCAATTCCTCTATCACCCTTCTCAGGGTTGGCAAATAAATAAACTGGAGGCTAAGGCCTATGGTTCAGCTACCATTGTTACTGGGACAAGTATGATCATCCACTTACCTTAGCTAGCAAATTCCTCCCCCTAGGATAATTTCTCAAGCAGGTTAGCGCTAGGTCAGTCTTTCTCTCCATCCATTCCTTACCCTTGTGCTTAAGGATGTCAAGATAGGTGCTTATTTCCCTTCAAACACCCTTACTTCCCCGTTTATCAACTCTATCTCTTTACACCATCTCAATCACACAGCAAGATGGTTCTTCTCAATCTCATCAGCATCCGCAGCTGTGTTCACTCCCATCATGCAGAACTCTTAAGTGAATCTCTGACCACAATCTACTATCTTTCTATCTCTCCCTGTGCCTCATCTCTCCTAAACCAATTCTCTATCCTCATTGCCTCCTCTGATCACTCCACCCTACCTTGCTTTCCCAGGGCCTCACCCCCAGCCTGGCCTCACTTTCCTTACTCTGAAATACTGATTTTATAAGATGACAAGTTCAACTTTGTTTCCTCTCTACCCCTGAACCCCTTTACCTATTGTCCTGTCACTTCTCTTTCCAGGTCGGTCTTTGTTTCTTCCTTCTCAAATCCTTCTTGCATGCTGCTGAAGATGACTAGAAAAAGTCACACTGTCAGGACCCATACTGCCTGATGTAGCAGTAAGGCAGTAACAACATTGCTACTACACCTGAGTCCACTATAAATTCAAATTATTTGATCTTAACTGGTTCCTTACTGCTATACATCAATTCCTTTTACTCTTCCCTGATTGATGCTTTGTTCAACCCTCCATAGTAGCTGTTCAAAACTTTTTCTTCTCCACTCAAGCCTCCTAAACCACTTCCTCCCAATCTCTCTCAGCATATCTTATACTGAAAAATTCTAGATTTCTAGATTCTAAATTCTAGATTCTAAATTCATGCATCATTAACTGCCCTTTCTTCCCAATTCTAATCTTAAATCCCCCGAATATAACCCATCCTACACCAACCTTCCCCCCCTTTCATCTCCTCTTGGAGAAAGAGGTAACTTTTCTCTTTGCCAAGGCCAACCCCTCTACTCATACCCTTCATCCCTTCTCCTCTGGCCTCCTCCAAGAGCTTGCTCTTTTCACAATGCCCATTCCCTGTATAATTTTCAATCTTGCTTTACTCACATTTCTTCCCTACTATCTATAATCATGCCCAGATTTACTTAATTCTTAAAAAAAAAAACTTTATTTGACCCAGCTGTCCTTTTGAGCTATAATCCTTTTTATAGCCAGCCTCCTAAAAAAAAGAAATGATATCTACTCTCATTGTTCCCAACTCCTTATTTCTCACTCATTGCTAAGCCTTTTGTAATCTGGCTTTTGACCCCATCACTAGACTAAACTATTCTTTCCAAGGACTCCAACAATCTCCTGTTTAAAAAATGAGCTACCTCTTACATCCCTACCCCACCTACCATTTCCAAGTTACTGCCAAGGCCTGTCAATTTCGTCTCCATAATATCTTTCAAATATACCCCCATCTGTCCTCTGACACTGCCACCTCCCTAGTGCAGGCCATCATCGCCTCACGCAGGGATTATTGCAATAACCGGCTGGTGGGTCTGCCTCTCTCAAGTCTTTCCCCACTCTAATCCAGTCTCCATTCAGCCACTAAAGTGATTTTCCTAAAGCACAGGTCTGATAATGTGTTTTACACACACACACACACACACACACACTCAATAAATTCCAGTGACTTCCTATTGCCCCCAGAAACAAAAGAAAATTCTCTGTTTGTCATTCCAAGCCTCTTACAACCTAGCTGCCTCCTACCTTTCCAGATTTCTTACACCTTACTACCTGATATGTACTCTTCAACCCAATGACACTGGCCTCCTGACTTCCACAAATAAGAAACTCTATCTCTTTACTCTGGGCATTTTCTCTGGCTGTCCCCCATGCCTGAAATACTCTCCCTCCTCAATTCCACCTGCCGGCTTCTCTGGATTCCTTTGAGTCCCGACTAAAACTCCATTTTTTATAGGAAGCCTTTCCTAACATCCTCTTAATTTTAATGTCTCCCTTCTTTTATTTATCCTGTTTATGGCTTGCTTTGTATATATCTGTTTGCATGTTGTCTCCCCCATCAGACTGTAAGCTCTTTGAGGGCAGGGATGGTCTTTTGCCTCTTTTTGTGTCCCCAGCATTTAGCGCCGTGTCCGGTACATAATATGTGTTTAGCGAATATTGAGCGACTGGTTTTGATGATATGTTTTGATTGTACATCGCCTTCATTTCCCAATAATCTCTTGATCGCTGAATGCCGCGGTCTTTTCTCGTACATCCGCCTTCTTCCTTTTTTCACTAAACTCTCGCTGAAGTTCAGAATTTCCTTGAATTATTTAAAAACAGTTTTCTGAGATAGGGGAGTCCACGACATATTCAGAAAGGCCAAAATCCCCTGCTCTGTATAAAACATAAAGTCCTCTGTTTAACCTCTAAAGCCTCATAGTCTGACTCCAATTTGTCTTTCTTTTTTTTTTCTTTTCTTTTTGTAGCTTTTTTTAAATTTAAATTTATTTATTTAACATATTTAGTTTTCAGCATTGATTTTCACAAAAGTTTGAATTACAAATTTTCTCCCCATTTCTGCCCTCCCCCCCGCTCCAAGATGGCGTATATTCTGGTTGCCCTGTTCCCCAGTCAGCCCTCCCCTCTGTCACCACACTCCCCTCCCATCCCCTTTTCCCTTCCTTTCTTGTAGGGCAAGACAGATTTCTATGCCCCATTGCCTGTATATCTTATTTCCTAGTTGCATGCAAAAACTTTTTTTTAACATCTTCTTTTAAAACTTTGAGTTCCAAATTCTCTCCCCTCTTCCCTTCCCACCCACCCTCCCTAAGAAGTCAAGCAATTCGACATAGGCCACATGCGTATCATTATGTATAACCCTTCCACAATACTCAATATCTATGTGTATGTGTATATATATATATATATATATATATATATATATATATATATATATATATATATAGACAGAGAGAGAGAGAGAGAGAGAGAGAGAGAGAGCAGACACAGGGTGAGTTGAAGATGAAGGGAAGATATCTAAAAGAAAATCAAATTAAGGGATGAGAGAGGAACATACTGAGAGAGGGAGATAGGGAGAGATAGAATGGGGTGGATTATCTCTCATAAAGGGGGCAAGAGGAAGCAGTTCTGTGGGAGGAGGGGAGAGGGCAGGTGAGGGGGGAATGAGTAAATCTTGCTCTCATCAGATTTGGCCTGAGGAGGGAATACCATACATACCCAATTGGGTATCTTACCCCACAGGAAAGAAGAGGGAAGAAGAAAAAAGAAGGGGGGGGGGTTGATGGAGGGATGGGCAGATGGGGGTGGAGGTAATCAAAAACAAACACGTTCAAAAGGGGACAGGGTCAAGGGAGAAAATTCAATAAAGGGGGATGGGTTGGGAAGGAGCAAAATATAGTGAGTCTTTCACAACCGATTTGTCTTTCTAAGCTGATTTCACATCAGCCTCCCCCATACCTTCTCCATTGTAGCCAAAATGACCTCTTTGATTTTGTGCTTACACAGCATTCTGTCTGGTCCTCCACCTCTGTGCATGGTCTTCCTTCTCAGCCTCCAACCCATGGAATCCCCAGCTCCCTGCAAGCCTCACCTTAAATGTCACCTCTTACAAAAGTTCTTTCCTGATTTTTCCAATTGGTTTACTTTCCTCCAATACCTCATATTTGCATTTATTTTGTATTCACTTACCTGAGTATGTGTTGTTTTCCCCAAGTAAAAGGTAAGCTTCTTGAGGACTGGGACCATTTCCATTTTTCTCTCTGTATCTCCAGCATGTAGCCTGGCAGTAAGCACTTAATAAATGCTTTAATTTATTGAATTGAATTAAAAGAGTATCAGGAAACTTCTCTCTAAAAATAGCACACCCCCCCCAACAGGCTACTTACCCACCTGCCTTCATTGCTTACAATTTTACCATTCCTTTAGGTTAAGGCTATCTAAGCCAGGGGTGGAGAAGCTGCAGCCTCGAGGTCACATGTGGTCTTCTAGGTCCTTGGATTTGATCTTTTGACTGAGTTCAAATTTTACAGAACAAATCCTTTTATTAAGGGGATTTGTTCTGTGAAGTTTGGATGCGGTCAAGGGGCCGCACTTGAGGACCCAGAGGGCCACATGTGGGCTTCAGGTTTCCCATCCCTGATCTAAGCTGAAAAATTGAAACAACTGTCAATGAAGCCTACTTCACAGAGTTGTGGAAAAAGCAATTTGTCAACTTTAAATACTATATAAATGTAGGTCATTACTATTATCTCAGCAGAGATTATCAGGTAACCAGTTTTCACTTTGAGGAGCACAGAAAGCAGAGTCCTGAGGAAATAGGAACCAGGAAAGGTGAGAGTAGGGGGGACGGGAAGGGCAGAGGCTGGAGGGGAAAAGAGGAAGACAGAATAAAGCCCAGGGTGTTGGGTGCTGTCCTTGGCGGTGGTGCCACATTGGGCCCTGTTTGAAATCTCAGTGGGTCTCCAACAGTGTACAAAGAACCCAGATACAGAAGGTAGGAGGGAGCGGAAGATAAACTTTCCTGACTTCTCAATGTGGTCTCAGGTTGTCCCTTGTTATAATTAGTCCCTCAGGTTCAACTGAATCCACCAAAGATATTCTTAGATTTGAACAAGAAAGGACACCCTAGAAAGTCAAAGCATTCTCTAGTTAGTCCTCTACTCTGTCCCCAGGGTATTCTACTCATTAAAAAAAAATTCCTTTTCAGCATCACTCCCCTGGCTAGAGCTTCAGTTTATTGTCCCACAAGGGGGTGGTAAGCAGAAGCCCCCAACTTTTCTTCCTGAGGAACTACATCTAAACATCCAAAAAGACCCCCAAGACAGACTAAAGAGATTGCTTTCCCTCCTAGCCCATGGAGGTGAGTGAAACTTTGGTTCAAATGAATCTTTTGGTCCTGCTGGCCTCTGGATCAAAGGAAACATTTGTATGCTTGAAGCTAAAAGGGCCTTCCCCTGAGCCTCTGGACTCAAAAAGCAGATTGAGCGTTTGAGGCTCTCAGCAGGTAGGCTACGTCCGGCATCACTCTTTACCAAAGAAAGCTAGAGCTGATCCATCCCAGGAGCCCTGTTGAAGCAGGGGGAATGGCGTAGGTAACTGTGGCCCAGGGGGCAAAGAGGGATGGACTTCATGACCTTTGGAATCACCTTGGCTATTGTACATTTTCCTTCTTTTGCTTCCAAAAATTATAAGTGGGCCACTCTCTCTGGAGTCCAATAAAACTCTGCATGGTGTCCATGTCCTACATTTTGAAGGGACACAGACCATGATGGTTGCTGAACACTCACCCTCTACCTAATGTAATCCTGAAATTAAGCTAAAATGAAAATTGTTATCCTTGCCCTCTTAAGTATTCAAATAACCAAGGGCTCAAACAGAGTGAAAAATTGGTTTCGGGTCAGAGCATATTTTAATCTTCTAGTTCAATAGGCTTAGAAACCATATCCATGGACGAAGGTTCTGTCTTAACTTCATGTTGTTTCTGGGAAAATAAAACAAAACTTGAGTTCACTTAAATGTAATATTGGAATCTGATTTGTGTTTGGGGTTTAGAAAATGAATGTGGTTCATCTGGTTACTAGTTCACAGTTTAGTGGAGTCCCTAGAAATCCTGAGAACACTAGGAGGCCAAGAAGGGGTCCGTGAATATGCTGTCAGATGTGGCCCCAAGGCTCTGCTCATCCTGGAAGGGACTGGATTGTATATGGTGGCTTCAGGCTCCTTCCTGCACAACCAGTTAGAGACAGGCAGCTGGGCATGATGAACAGAGTGCTAGATGTAGAGCCAGGAAGGCCTGTGTTCACACACACACACACACACACACACACACACACACACACACACACACTTACTAACTGCGTAATCTCATGACCTCTCTGAATTTCAGTTTCCTCTTCTACAAAAGGGTGATTATAATACCACCCATCTCATAGGATTGTTCTGAGGAATGAATGAGTTGGAAAGCCCTTTGAAAATACTAAAGCACTAGATAAATGTGCACTACCAATCTATGAGCATTTATTAAACACCTACTATGTGTATGGCGCTGTGGTAGGTGCTGGGGACGAAGACAAAAAAAATGAAACATATTTCTTTCACAATATGACTATTATGGATATGTTTTGCATGAATATGCATGTAAAACATATATCGAATTACTTGCCGTCTCAATGGGAGGAGAGAAGGGGAGGAGGGAGGAAGGCAGAGAATTTGGAAATCAAAGTTTTAAAAACAAACGTTAAAAATTGTTTTTACATACAACTAGGGAAAAATAAAATAATAAATACAAAAAAATAAAATATAGAATGTCAGAGCTAGAAGAGTCTAGAAATCAGCTGGTCCTGCTCCCTCATTCTAAAGATGAGGTTTGCTATAATAGATAGAACGCTAGGCAATTCTAGAGTAGAACCCATGTCCTCATGGGTTCAAGTCGCGACTCTCCTACTTGCAACTTTGGATAAGTCACATAACTTTTCCAAGACTCAACTGTAAAATGAAGAGGTTGGACCTGATGACCTCTAGGGCCCATTTCAGCTACACCACTTACTATTATTCACTCTAGAAAGGGGAGATAGGGACAGCTAGGTGGTACAGTGGATAGACCACTAGACCTGGCGTCAGGAGGACCTAAGTTCAAATCCAGCCTCAGACACTTACTGTGTGACCCTGGGCAAGTCACTTAACCCTGGTTGTTTCTAAAAACAATACAAAAAATAGAAACGGTAAATGACGTGCCTGAGATCATGAGGCTATGTAGTGGTGGACAAAAGTACAGTTTGGCTTCTCATCCAATGTACTGCCACTTCCTACCTTTGTGACCTTTCTGGGGCTTAGTTTCCTTTTCTGAAAAATTACAGTATGCATTTCAGAGCCGGGACTAAAGAGTAGTCAAGGTAATTAAGCACTTGTGTTGCTGTGGAGCATAATTTTTAATATTACCTTTTATAACCTCATCTTTTATGCCAGAAAATTCCATTCTCCATGTTGTACAGATATTAATTTCATGGTAATTTAAATCACACACATTGCAGTGAGGTGAATAGTAATATACAGGATGGCAGGACAGCATAAGAAGGGACTGGGGAAGCGTAATTTTTGATCCTTGTCTGTGGTTTTGTCCCACTTTAATGATGAGTCAAGGACTGAACTAGATTGTCTCTGAGATCTGTTCCAGTCCTGGATGATTCTGAATCTACTAACTTTCAGAACTCTCCCATCTCTAAGATTCTCTGGTACAATAAGTTCATTCTACTGGTACCATTTCAGGCAATGGGGAGGTATTTAGCGGCAGGAGCACGCACAGAATTCCTTAAATCAGACCCTCTCTGCTGTCACCTACTTCCCCTGCATGCAGGATTGGTCCTAGGACTTATAGGCCTCACAGGGACATCTGCCTCAGTTTGTGCCTGCAATGGACCCTGAAGCCCACCAGACTTCAAAATGGAAATCCAAGCCAGAAAATCCTCTTGGCTCCCCTTTTTCCAGATGGACTTGTTAGGTCAGTCACACATACAATGGGAAACCAGAAATCCTTCTGTGGCTATATATTTTTTAAATTTTTTTGGAAGAGTCTGAAAAATTTAAATGAAAATCAACTGAAACGACCAAGTGACAGGTTTTAGAGGTTCAGCCAGAGTAGAGCTTCAGCAATTGTTTTGATTTAACAAGTCAACACATCATTCTCTTCTTTGCTATGTCCTTATACAGGCTAACTATGCTCTATCAATCAGGCTCTTACTAGACAGAGCTGTTGTTGTATTTATTCTACATGGAACAGAGATTGACACAGAGGATTTCTGTATATCTATAATGATATTTGCCTATGTTTGATATATGTTGACCTCACTTAAACAATTAGTGTTTTGCTGAAACATTTCATTCATATATGTACATGTTCGTATGTATATGTATGTATATACATACACATGTACATATACATAATATATACAGATATATGCATATGTGTATATGTATATATTTATACACACATACACATACACTTCACATACACATACACATACACATACACATACACATACACATACATATACATATACATATACATATACATATACATATAGTTGGAATACTAACATTTTACATTTGCCAGCAGAGTTTTTTTTTTAAAAGAAAACCCAAGATGGTCATTTTTGTAAAGCAAATCCTTTCACAAACTGAATGATCATTCCCTAATAATAATAACTCACATTTATTTGGTACTCTAAGATTTGTGTGGTGCTTTTTTCACAACAAACCTATAAGGTAAGCAAGGTGGGTATCATTATCCCCATTTTAGAGATGAAGAATCTGAAGTCTGAAAAAGTTAAGTGACTTGTCTAGGGTCACACAGCTGGAAAAGTCTGAACCAAGATTCAAATCCAGATCCCCTGACTTCAAGGCCAACATTTTTTCTACTCTGTTGTCTCTTTTTTTACATTTAGTGTTTTATATATCAAGATTCCTGAAAGCAGAGCACACCTGCATTGCATTTTTGGCAGGATATGTAGGACATAAGCTGTGGAAATCTCTTTAAGCTTGTGTGAGCTCTGTGGGTAATTAGTGACACATGCAGCCTAAATTTAGGCAAATAGTCATCTGACCAGAGTGGCATGGTTGTAATTTTTTCTAGAGACAAGGATGACCTCAGATAACCTTTTCAAGTCACCTTCAGCTGGAATCATAGGATCACAAATTTAGAGCTAGAAGCAACCTTTGAGGTCATCTAGCCCAACTTCTTCCTTTTACATATCAGGAAACTGAGGCCCAGGGGAATTCCATGATATGGAAAACCAGCAAAAGAGAGTGTTAATCTGTGTTTGAGCATAATAGACATAAGGGACTCATGGCCCCCATTCAGATTGCATCAGGTAGAGAATATTAGCCCAAAAGGCCCCAGGTTGGATGTACTAGCTAAGCTCTTACTAAAGCAGAAGGATTTTGGATCATTAAGATGATACATGATATGAAGGATAAAAAGAGAAATCCAGGGTGTGCTGGTCATGCACACCAACAGCTTAGGACAGAACACATGATAGCCACTCAATACACATTTGCTCATTGATGGATTTCTTTCTCATTTACCATGATGATTCCTCAATGACTAGGGCTGGTCCTGCACATAGATACAGTAGGCAGTTGCCTACTTCAGTGGTGTTAAACTCAAATACAAACAGGGCCCACTAAATCATACATAAGGATCCCTGCAAGTACAATGAATTCATTCAATAAACATTTATTCGGTCCCTGCTGTCTTGCTAGGCACTCTGCTAGGTTTGGGGGATACAAAAAGGGGCAAAAGACAGTCCTTGCCCTCAAGGAGCTTACACTCTAATGGGCTGCATATTGATTAATATATCTATGTTTCATTGTATTTTTGCTCATTTTGTTAAATATTTCCCAATTATACTTTAATCTATTTCAGGACACATTTTGGAGTGTTGTGGGCTGCATGCAGGCCCACAGGTCATGTATTTGACACCTCTGGCCTATACGATGTGATTTCATGGGTGATTCATGTAAATGCCTACCCGGCCTAAGTATTCCTGCCCAACCCATAGGCTATGTGACTTCGGTCAAGTCATATAGACATTCTGGCTCCCAAACCATGGTTGGGCCATATAATTGTCCAAGACCTCTTCTAACTTTGGCATCCCATGATTCTGTAGGCAATTCAATTCAATAAACAATTACCAAACTAGTAATAAATATTATGAAACATTCAATAAACATATATATATATACATTACACATATACTTATACATACAAACACATATATAAATGAAATGTTTCAGGAAAACACTAAGTGAAGTCAACATATCTCAAACATAGGAAAATATCATTATAGGTATACAGAAATTCTGCGTCAAGCTCTGTAACATGTAAAATAAATACAACAACAGCTCTATCTAGTAAGAGCCTGATTGGTAGACCATAGTTAGCCTGTATAAGGACATAGCAAAGAAGAGAATGATGTGTTGACTTGTTAAATCAACACATACCAGGCATTCTGCTAGGTACGGAGTATACAAAGACAAAAATAGACCCTGCCCTCAAGGAACTTCTATAGGAAGGGGGTGGAGGAAACATCTATATAACAAAGCAACTATAAAATAAATACAAAGTTAACATGAATTCATCGAGGGGATGAAGCACCAGCATCCATAGAGGCCATTCAATCAAACAGAGGGGGGCAGAGGGCAAAGAAGGAAAGGCCTAGTGTAGAAGGTAGCACTTTTCCTAACTCTTGCAGGATGTTAGTGATTCTAAGAAGTGAAAAGAGAAATGTAATCATCCCAGGTATGGGGAATAGTCCGTGCTAAGATCCAAAAACAAGAGATGGAGAATCTTGTACAGGGAACAGCATGCAGGCCAGTTGGGCCAGAATATAGAATACATGAGGTGTACCTGAAATCAGTACAGAAACATATGTTGGAGCCAGACTGGGAACAACTTTAAGTGTTAAAAAGAGGAGGCTATATTTTATCCTGGAGATAATGGGGAGCTACCTAAGCATCTTGAGCAGGGAAATGATATGTTAATACTTGCCTTTTAGGAATATCCATTGGGCTGCTGATTGGAGGATAGAGAGGAGAGGAAAGGAGAGGAGAGGGAGTTAGAAGTAGGAAGAACAATAAGGAAGCTCTTGAAATGGTTTGGTTGAAATGTGATGAGGGCCTGAACTAAAGTGGTGGCTCTGTGAGTATACAGAAGGGGAGAAATACAAGAGATACTGTGACAAGATTGGGCAAGTAACTGGACATGGAAACTGAGAAAATTTGAGGAGCTGAGGTTTAAACCTGAAATAAATAAGGAAGTTAGAAAGAGTATACAACACAGAGTAGTAAATAACCATAGTAATCTAATATTTGACAAACCCAAAGAGCCAAGCTTTGGCTCTTTGACAAAATTTGCTGGGGAAACTGGAAAACAGTTTGGCAAAAACTAGGTATAGACCAACATCTCACACCATATATCAAGATATGGTCAAAATGTATAAATGCTTTAGACATAAAGGGTGATATCATAAGTAAATTAAGGGAGCATGAAAAAAAAACATACCTTCCAGATCTATGGATAAGGAAGAGTTTTTGACCAAATAAGAGATAGAGAGCATCATAGGATGTAAAATGGACAATTTTGAGTACATGAAATTTTAAAACTTTTGCACAAATAAAACTAATGCAGCCAAAATTAGAAGGAAAGCAGAAAACTGGGGGAAATTTTTTACAGTAAATTTCTCTGATAAAGATCTCATTTCTCAAATATATAGAGAACTTAGTCAAATTTATAAGAATACAAGTCTTCCTCAATTAATAAATGGTCAAAGGATATGAACAGGAGAAGAAATCAAAGTTGTCAATGGTCATGTGTAAAAATATTCTAATCATTAATAATTAGAGAAATTAAAATTGAAACAGCTCTGAGATAATACCTCACACCCATCAGATTGGCTAACATGAGAGAAAAGGAAAATGAAAAGTGTTGGAGGGGATATGGGAAAATTGGGGCACTAACACATTATTGATGGAGTTGTGAACTGATCCAACCATTCTGGAGAGCAATTTGGAACTACGCCCAAAGGGCAATCAAACTGCAAAGCCCTTGATCCAACAACACCACCATTAGCTCTGTATCCCAAAGAGATCAAAGAAAAGAGGAAAGGACTTATTTGTACAAAAATATTTGTAGCAGCTTTTTTGTGATGGCAAAGAATTGGAACTTGAGAGGATAACTATCAATTGAGGAATAGCTGAACAAGTTGTGGTATATGATTATGATGGAAGACTACTGTGCTATAAGAAATAATGAGTAAGATGGTTTCAGAAAAAACCTGGGAAGACTTACATGAACTCATGCAAAGTGAAATGAGCAGAACCAGGAGAATATTATACATAACAACAGTAATATTGTAATGATGATCAACTGTGAAAGACGTAGCCACTCTGATGAAGACAATGACCCAAGGCAATTCCAAAGGACCCATGATAAAAAATGTCATCCATTTCCAGAGAGAACTGATGATCTCTGAATGCAGATTAAAGAATATGTTTTTTTTAACTTTTTTCATTTTTATTGATTTTTTTGTCCATTTTCTTTTGCAACATGACCAATAAGGAAATATGTTTTGCATTACTTCATGTGTATATTCAATATCAAATTACTTGTTTTGTCAAAGAGAGGGGACGGATGGGAAGAAGGGAGATAATTTGGAACTCAAGATTTTAAACAATGAATGTTAAAAAAAACTTTAAATGTAGTTGAGAAATGTTTAATGAAATAAATAAAAATAATTTTTAAAAAATAAATTAAAAAGAAGGGTAAGTTTAAATGGGAAAAGATAATGAGTTCCATTGTGGACTTTTCATTTGCATTACCACTACTGGAGATCAACTCTCAACAAAACTGTGACCTTTACTAAATTCTTCCTTGGTGCTCCCAACCTGATCTCCGAGTGTTAACTACCTTTTTGTTCTGCACCTTATTTTTTGTTCCCATAGTCCCTATATGACTGACTGAATAAATTAATGAATGAGTGAATAAGAAAAAATTTGCAAAGCACTTACTCTGTGCCAAGCTAAGTGCTAGGATATAAACAGAAAAATAAGACACTTTCTTGCCTCCAAAGAGCTCATATTTTAATTAAGAGAGACAACATAAGCTGTAGGGTAGATGGAGAGGGCCAGTGGTCCTTAGGGTACATTGACAGGTCAGATGACAATGCCCAGTATCAGCACAGATGGTAAGGGTTTGTGGTCTACCATTTTACTGGAAAGATTATAGTTGGGAACTCCCAAGGACTCCTCTAGATGGTGTAAATGGCCACTGTGCATGTGGTCCTTGAGTGTTGAGAAGGAAGAAAGGGACCTGAAGGTCAGAGTGGAGCAAGGGGTTCTAAGTTCCTCAGAGGGTTGGGAAGGGATCTCAGCATACAGTTGGGAAAAGGTGGACAAGTCCTGGTAGGATCAGTGTTCTTCTACCTACTACACTGTCAGAATGTGAAATTTGGGAGCTGTAAATTGGTAAGAATCTAATAAGGTAGAACTCACTGATATTTAAAGTGTTACCTTTCCTAAGCATATTTTATAACTAATAGTAGAATTTATGACATCAAAAAACCAACTGAACATGGAAAATATTTTGGGACATTTGGGATCTTATTTAGATTTCATGTAACAACTGACCTGGAAATCATCCTTGTCTGCAGACTTATCTTAGATGGCAATTATAGATTACTAATTTTCAGATAACTAGAGTATAACCACAGTGATAATATTAGAAGAGGAAATGAGGAAAGAATTTACCTTGGAATTATGAAGCTGGTCATAGGTTGTTGTTTTTTGTCCTTCATCTCTACGAGGACCAAGACATGAGGGAGGTGATGCCATGACTTGCAAGCGAATTGGATTTAAGCGAGAGAGGGCAATGCAAAGTCACCAGCCTCACTTTCTCCTCCAGAGACATCTGGGTCCAGTGACAAGATATAGATCAGGACAACTGGAGATGGCCCCCAAGAGGTCATAGATCTAGAACTGGAAGAAACCTCAAAAGCCAGTCAGTTCAACCTTCTTATTTTACACATGAAGAAACTGAGGCCCAAGGAAATTAATTGACTTGCCCAATTTCAAACAGGTAGTATCACAGGTGAAATTTGAACCCAGGTCCCCTAACTCCAGAGACAGTACTCTTATTACTAAACCATGAGACATGGATTTATAGTTTCCTTCTGCTACTTATTAACTGTGTGATCAAGGACAAGTCATTTAATCTCTCTTAACTTCAAACAGCTCTCTAAGTCATATTGGGAAGTAATGGATAAATCTAACCCATTGATGAGCTGAGAAGTAGCCTTGAGGAAGAGAGACAGGGTGGAGCAAAAAGTTTTATTTGGGTGGTTGGCAACAAAGTCTCATAAGAGGGGAGCTCCAAGAGCCTTGGAGGCTGATGTCAGGATCTTCCCACTATGACCAATTGGGACACCGACACTCACCAATTTTTATGAATGGACTGTATTGCAACAATTCCTTTGTAAGACTTCCATTTGCAACTTGGAACATATTTTACCATAGAAACTATTTTATGCATAGTAATTAGATTCCCTGGTCAGCCAAGAAAAGCCTATATAAGCAATGAGCTACTAATAGTATGGTTTTGACTAAACACTATAACATTGTTTGCATGGAAAAATGAGAATCTGGAATTGTAGCTAGATTCCAGGAGAACAATGAAAAGCAGAGGTTCCCATTGAGTGCTGCCACTCCTGGGACTGAGTGGCTTGTTGACTCTCTATGTCTCCCTGAGAAAAGGCCCCCATCAAGTCCATCACTTCCAGGGTGTCCTGAACTGAGGAACAAAATATCAATTGCCCCTATGCCTGGCCTTGCCAAGGGTGGGGTATGGTGGAGGCTTCTTTAGTTTCAGGTTTCCTCTCTGAGGCTTCATCATAAGGCAAGTGTTCATAGATTAGGGACTTCCTCTATAGCAGCAGCAGTGGCTTCCCTGGCAGTAGTGGCCTGTGACAGTTTCTTCCAGGTGTGACAAGTCCCTCCATTTCAAGCTGGCCCCCAGATTTCATTCCTATTTTATCAGACTACATGGTATAGTGGAGAGCTGACTATGGAATCCGAGGAGAGTTGAAATCCTGACTCTGCTACTTGCTGTATGACTTGAGCAAGTCTCTCATCCGCTCCAGCTCTGCAAACAAACTCACCATGTGATCTCTCAGAGGTGATTGCACTTCCTTGGGCCTCTTTTCTCATTGGTAAAATAAAGGGTTGGACGTAGATGACCTCTAAGGTCACTTTCAACTTTCATGACCTGATGATCCCAAAATTGATAATAGTAACCCAAAGCATTTTCAGAGGAGGGTGATCAGAATGGTAAGGGGTCTGGAAACTGATGTGTAGAGACCTCAGCACAGTGCCCAACACATAGTAGGTACTTAATAAATGCTAGTTGCCTGACAGATTGACTGACTGAAGATCTATCGAAGGAAGTAGAGATATTTATCCTGAAGAAAAAGAGACTTAGAAAGAATAGGATAATTTCTGTTCAGTATCTGAAGGCCTACCTTGGTAGGAAAAGGGCTGGATTTGATCTTTTTGACTCCAGGAGCAACAGGAAGAAGTTATAGAGAGATTGGTTTCTCTGCAATGTAAAGAAAATGTCCTAAAAAAATGAAGCTAAACAAAAAAATAGAAAGGGCTCCCTCAGGTAATTGTTCTCCCGTCACTGCAGGGCATCAAGCACAAACTAAAAGATTATTTTTCAGGTAAGATATAAAAGGTCAGATCTTGCTCAGATCTGAATAAGAAAGAATAGTCACTGAGATCTTTTCCAAGCTCTAGGATGCTGTAATCCCATGACTCCTTTATGGGACAAAAGGTTGCCTCAATCGCGAGCACTTATTGTAGCTAGATGGATACTTTGAATATACTAACATTTATTTATACGTATACATGTTATTTCTCAGCTATGGAATATAAGTTTCTTGAGGGCAGGGACTTTCATTTTGTTTTTGTATGCTCTGTTTCTGGTACAATGCCTGGTAAATAGGGATAAGCAAATAGGGTACCTTTGATTACAACAGTATAGGGAACTGTTAAATGAGGAAATTCCCTCTACCAAAGCAGGTCAGCACCTTCTCTGCAACTTTTAATCTTAGAGAATTTCCTGAGAGGTTAAGTGACTTGCCTAGGATCACACAGCTAGTAAGTGTCATAGGTGGCACTTTAACCCAGGAGTTCTTGGCTTTAAAAATATGTATTTAGTATTTTATTTTTCCCCAGTTAAATGTGAAAACAATCTTTAATATTCATTTTTAAAACTTCAAGTTCCAAATTCTCTCCCTTTCTCCTTACCTCTCCCCCTTCTTCCCCACCCCCATTGAGAAGGCAAGCGGTTTGATATAGATTATACATACATAGCTATGCAAAATATTTCCCTATTAGTCATGTTTTGAAAGAAAACAGACAAAAAACCTGAAGAAAAATAAAGTTTTAAAAAGTCTACTTCAATCTGTATTCAGACACCATCAGTTCTTTCTTTCTCTGGGGATAGATAGCATTTTTCATCATAAATCCTTCAGAATTGTCTTAGATAATTATATTGCTGAGAATAACTAAATTATTCACAGCTTATCATCTTACAATACTGCTGTTACTTTGTACACAGGACATTTCACTTTGCATCAGCTCATGCAAGTCTTTCCAGGTTTTCCTGAGAGAATTCTGCTTATCATTTCTTATAACACAATAGTGTTCCATCATAATCACATACCACAGTTTATTCAGCTGTTCCTCAATTAATGGGCATCCCCTCAATTTCCAATTCTTTGCCCCCAGAAAAGAGCTGCTATAAATATTTTCGTACATGTATGTCCTTTTCCTATTTGTTTTTTATCTCTCTTGGGATACAGACCAAGTAGTGGTATTGCTAGGTCAAAGGGTCTGCATGATTTTGTAGCCCTTTGGGGAAGGTTCCAAATTGTTCTGCAGAGTGGTTGGTTGACTCGGTTCACAACTCCACCAACAATGCATTAATGTCTCATTTTTCCTCCATCCCCTCCAACATTTGTCATTTTCCTTTTCTGTCCTGTCAGACAATGTAATAGATATGAGGTAGTACCTCAGAATTGTTTAAATTTGTATTTCTCTAATCAATAGTGAGTTAGAATGTTTTTTCCATATGGCTATAGATAGCTTTGATTACTTCATCTGAAAACTATTCATATCTTTTGATCATTTATCAGTTGGGGAATGGCTCTTATTTTTATAAATTTGACTCAGTTCTCTGTATGTTTGAGAGATGAAGCTATCAGAGAAATTTGTTTCAAAATTTTTTTCACAATTATTATTGTTAACTGTATTTCCCTCCATCCTATTCCCCTCTCCCATTTATTCTATTCTCTCTCTCCTTTCGCCTTGTCTCTCCTTAAAAATATTTTGCTTTTGACTACCCCCTCCCCCAATGTGCCTTCTCTTCTATCACTCCCCCCTTCTCTTATCTCCCTCCCCTCCTCCTTTCCTGTAGGTTAAGATAGATTTCAGCGCCCAATTGAGTGTGTATGTTATTCCCTCCTTGAGTCAATTCTGATGAAAGGTTCACTCACTCCCCTCACCTCCCCCCTCTTCCCCTCTACTAGAAAAGCTTTTTCTTGCCTCTTTTATGTGAGATAATTTACCCCCATTCTACCTCTCCTTTCCCCTTCCTCTCAGTACATTTCTCTCTCGCCATTTAATTTTATTTTTTTAGATATCATCCCTTCATATTCAACTCATACCTGTGTCCTCTATCCATATAGACTCCTTCCAGCTGCCCTAATAATGAAAAAGTTCTTATGAGTTACAAGTATTATTAAGTCCTTCATGATTTCCTTTACTTGTTTACCTTTTTATGCTTCTCTTGAGTCTTGTTTTTGAAAGTCAAATTTTCTTTTCAGCTATGGTCTTTTCATCAAGAATGCTTAAAAGTCCTCTAGTTCATTGAATATCCATTTTTCCCCTGAAGGATTATACTCAGTTTTTCCTGGGTAGACGATTCTTGGTTGTAATCCTACCTCACTCCTTTGCCCTCTGGAATATCATATTCCTAGCCCTTAGGAATTCCTAGATCCTTAAATGTAAAAGTTGTTAAATCCTGTGTTATCCTGACTATGGCTCCATGATACTTGAATTGTTTCTTTCTGGCTGCTTGCAATATTTTCTCCTTGGCCTAGGAGCTCTGGAATTTGGCTATAATATTCCTGAGAGTTTTCATTTTGGGATCTCTTTCAGGAGGTGATTGGTGGATTCTTTCAATTTCTATTTTACTTTCGGATTCTGGAATATCAGGGCAATTTTCCTTGATAATTTCTTGAAAGAGTCTCTCTTTTTTTATCATGGCTTTCAGGTAGTCCAATAATTATTGAATTATCTCTCCTGGATCTATTTTCCAGGTCAACTGTTTTCCCCATGAGCTAGTTCACATTGTCTTCTATTTTTTCATTCTTTTGGTTTAGTTTTACTCTTTATTGATTTCTCATGAAGTCATTAGCTTCTATTTACTCCATTCTAATTTTTAAGTAATTGTTTTCTTCAGTGAGCTTTTGGACCTCCTTTTACATTTGACCAGTTCTACTTTTTAAGGAGGTTTTTTTTTCTTCAGTGAATTTTTGGTGCCTCTTTTTCCATTTGGTCTAGTCTGTTTTTTAAGGTGTCAATTTTTTTTCAGTATTTTTTGTGTCTCCTTTTACCAATCTGTTGCCTTGTTTTTCATGATTTTCTTATACTCGCATTTCTCTTCCCAATTTTTCCTCTACTTCTCTTACTTGATGTTCAAAATCCTTTTTGAGTTCTTCCATGGCCTGAGACCAATTCATATTTTTCTTGGAACCTTTGGATGTTGGAGCTTTGACTTTGTTATCTTCTTGTGAGTGTGTTTTGATCTTTCTTGCACCATAATAACTTTCTATGGTCAGAATTTTTTTTCTGCTTGCTCACTTCCCCAGCCTATTTCTTAACTTTTAACTTTTTGTTACAGTAGGGATCTACTTCCAGAGTGGAGGGTGCACTGTCCCAAGCTTCAGGGGTTTCATGCAGCTGTTTTCAGAGATACTTCTAAGGACCTGTAAGTTTGCAGTTCTTCCAAGGTGATATGATCTAAGGAGAGGTGTGTTCACTACTCTTCTGGCTTGTGCTCTGGTCTGTGAGTGACCACAAGCACTCTTTTCTGAGCTGGAATTGTGATGAGGATCCCCGCTCTATAAGTTCTGGTATGCTAATGTTACTCCTCACCCTGGGACTGCCACCCAGGAATGTGACCGGGATCTGAGGATGGGCAAAGCCACAGAGTCCTGCCTCAGTGCTAACAAAGAGACCCCTGTAATTTCCTTCTGACCAGTTGTTTGACTCCCATATTGTCTATGGGCTTAAGGCCCTGGAAGCAGCCTACTCTGAACTGTGTTCCACTTTCACCCAGGTGCAACATATGTTTCCTGCTAACCATCTAAGTTGTCTTTGGTGGAAAATTTTTTCACCCTCTCCTTGTCAGTTCTGCTGCTCCAGGAATTATTTTATGGCACTATTTAAAGGTGTTTGGAGGGGTTTAGGGAGAGATCAGGTGAGTTGCTGCCTTTTTTCTCCACCATCTTGGCTCTGTCCTGTGTTCTTGGCTTTGATGCCAGCCCTCTATCTATTATGATAAGCCACCTGGGACATAGTAGGTGTTTAATGAATGCTTATTGAACTAAAATTTATACATCAATATTTCAAGGAGCTATGATTCTTTCACTATAAGTGCTAACTCCAGTGACAAAGTATACTAGCCTTAAACTCCTTGGTAGGCAACTTCATGAGTTGTTCTAGCCCCAAAAAGCCATCACCAGATGGCCAACCTTCTGGTGACAAGACTCCAGATTTAGCTTGGCTTTGGACAGCAGATATATAACACTACCCTATGTCTCCACTCAAAGCCTTTCTAACTTGATAGGACCTGCTAGAATTCATGACCCTATGGCACAGTCTTTGAGAACCTAGGGTGACCTCTGTGCCACAACAAGGCATCAAAGTAGGACTTTGGTAGAGGGCCAAAGTAAATATGCTAGGGAAAATGTGTCCTTGTCCCTTGCCTTACCCAAGTATATCTACAGTACTTGGTGCAATTATAACATAAAAACAATCGTAGTATGTCATAATACAATAGATTGTGTTAATGTAAATAAAACCATAAATTGAGAGCTGAGGAAGAGCCACAGAAGCCATTTAATCCAACTTCCTTCTTTTATAGGTCAGGAGCTGAGATGAACTAGAGAGATTAAGTGACTTGACTAATAATATAAAGTTAGAAAGAAGCTCTAGGATTTGAACCCAGGTCTCCTTCCTCCAAAACCAGCGCTCCTTCCACTAGAATAGAATGAAGAGTTTGCGTGTTAGAGATTCTTAGATCTCATTTTTTCCTACCTTATAATACAACAGGGCTAGAAATATAATTTGTTGTGTTATAAAATAATATACATGAAGTCACATGGTGAATTCATTGCCGAGCTGGAACTAGAACTTAAATGTCTTATCAGCCAGCTCAGTGATGCTCATTCAAGCAACTGAGGGAAGAGGAGTGTGGAGTAGAGGGAAGGAGTAATCAGAGTCCAGGTCTTCAGCTGAGGGTACCTGGCACCTTGGGCTGACTCTCCACAGCAGCGCCGAATAGTTAAATTTGCTAATTGAATTATAATTCCAACCCTAAGCCATAAAATCAAACCCTGCAATAAGCTGCCCGTGGTTGCCTGACAGCTGGCCTGTCTGATCCTGGCAGTCTGCTTACAAATTGGTATTAGTAGCACTAAGAGAGCTGATTAATGTGGCGACAAGAGACCCACTAACCTGACACTACCAGCTGGGCTCCCCAAAGCTGTCAATCTCCCTCCCAGCTGCTAAGTCCACTGAGCCCTGCTCACTCATTTACATCATAGCAATCCAGGGCCACAGAGCCTTCCAATGCCAGGCAAGACAAGGTTCTCTGGGAGGAGCAGAGAAACTCTGCTGTACTTCTGCATGTACTGGAAGGGCCCAGGGAGAGAAGGCATG
The DNA here is from genome assembly GCF_011100635.1 of Trichosurus vulpecula. NCBI lineage: Eukaryota > Metazoa > Chordata > Mammalia > Diprotodontia > Phalangeridae > Trichosurus > Trichosurus vulpecula. The sequence continues at coordinate 302,758,414 of NC_050574.1, read as the reverse complement.
GGCAAGTGGGTTGGAAAATAAAAAGCAATATTTTTATCCTACCTATACCCCTGGGCCTATGGACCATCAGGAATCGATTTGGCCACCATATTAGAGATTTGCTTAGCATTTAAACTACTGTACTTTCTACCCTTATCATTAGATTCATATTAGATATTATTTGTGTTAGATATGACATACAGTATAAATCAATAATATAATACAGGATGAAATATTATAAGTAATATAGGTAATAGGGACAGTATGCTACAAGGGATAGAGTGCTAGGCTTGGCATCAGGAAAACTTGGGTTTGAACACCAAATCCAACACTTGTTAGCTGTTTACTCTGGGCAACTTCTAAGGCAAAATCCCTAGGATTTACCTCTTAAGACATAGATGAGTTGTAATCTTCATTGGTGGTGGCAGTGCCTATATCAGTAGCTCCCTATGCTGAAAAAGTCTTATGTATTTGAATATTAGAATGACTTCTTGAGAGGCCACATGTCCTAGTGGATAGAGGGTTGCTCTCAGAATCAAGAAAACTTGGGTTCAAGTCCAACCTTTGACACATACTGTGTGACTCTGGGCCACTGACAATCACTCTGAGCTAGGAGGGTCCAAAATATAGCCCTTAAGTGGAACTTGGGCAGGGACCTATTGTGGTCTAATCTATGAGCTTCAGAGTGAAATGGGTCAGAAAAAAAAGATAGAAAGAAAGAAAGAAAGAAAGGAAGGAAGGAAGGAAGGAAGGAAAGAAAGAAAGGAAGAAAGGAAGGAAGAAAGAAAAAGGAAGGAAGGAAGAAAAAGAAAGAGAAAGAAAGAAAGGAAGGAAGGAAAGAAAGGAAGGAAGGAAGGAAAGAAGGAAGAAAGAAAGAAAAGAAGGAAGGAAAGAAAGAAAGAAGCAAGGAAGGAAAAAAGGAGGAAAGAAAGAAAGGAAGGAAGGAAGGAAGAAGAAAGAAAAGAAGGAAGGAAGAAAGGAAGGAAGGGAAGGAAGGAAGGAAGGAAGGAAGGAAGGAAGGAAGGAAGGAAGGAAGGAAAGAAGGAAGGAAAAGAAGGAGAAAGAGTATGCTTCAGTCTGTATTCAGACGCCATCAATTCTTTTTCTGGAGGCAGTAGCATTTTTCATCATGAATCATTTGGAACGGTCTCAGATCATTGTATTGCTGAGAATAGCTTAATCATTCACAGTTGATCACTGTACAATACTGCTGTTACTGCATACAATGTTCTCCTGGTTCTGCTTACTTCACTTTACATCAGTTCATGTAAGCCTTTCCAAGTTTTTATGAAGAAGTATGTCTAGAATAAATACAATAAATAATACAGTATAAATACAATCTATACAGTAATATAACATAAATACAAAATAAATACAATATGGATAATTGGAGAGAGATGGTGCTCTCATTTGAGGGAGAGGAAGGATTAGGAAAGACATGAGGTGTCTTGAAAGGAGAGATTCTATGCGATGAGGAATAAAAAGAAAGGACATTCCAGGAATGGATGTTAGCCTGTGCAGAAGGAACAGACATGGTGGATGGAATGCTACACAAGAGGGACAGAAAGAAGGCCAGCTTTGGTTTTTTTGTTTGTTTGTTTGTTTTTTGAGGGGAGAACTGTAGGATGCAGGAAGGGGAGTAATGTGTAGTAAGGTAGATGGGGGACAGGTTGTGAAGAGCTTTAAACAGAGGAGTTGATATTTTATCCTAGAGCCAATAGGAACCACTGGGATTTAGTGAATAGGGGACTGACATGGTCAGATCTGCACTTAAGCAAAATCACTCTAACAGCTGTAAAAGGAATATAGCTTAGAGAGGGAGAGACTTGGGGCGAGGAGACTAATTTGGAGGCAACTGCAATAGTCCACATGGAAGGTGATGAGAGTGTGAGCTGAGACAGTGACCGTTTGGAGAGAAAGGGTCAGATGCAAGGAGCGTTGTAAAGGTAGAAATGGAAAGATTTGACGATTGATTGGTGAAACAGTAAGGCAATAAACACAACATCAGCGATAACCATGAATATGCCTATGTAGTTCTGTATCGCAAAGTATGAGAGACTCTCCATAAAGAAGGTAGAAGTATAAAATTTATTCAGACACCAGAAAATTATATCCCATAACCAAATACTCAGCTCCCACAACCAGTCAGTCCACTTCATCATAACAGCAAGAAACCCAAAATATTCAATACCCCCTGCTGGGGTCGTCCCCAAAACAAACTCACAGTACAGCTAAGTCAGCCTGTTCAGTTCTAACAATCACAAAGGTGGCCGTTACCAGCCACCAGCAGCCATAACATCTTTCTCTCTCTCAGCATTTTCTGTGATATAACTTCCTTTTCCCGTCAAGAAGCTCCTCCCACCACGTATGTCTTAGGCTTCCTGTGACATAAGCAGGTCACATGGCCTATTAATGGGTGGGAAAGATCTTCAAATCAAAATTGCTACTACAATTGGCCAGTTCGAGTGAAGGAAAGGGAGGAATGGAGGATAAAATGGATGCTGTGAACCTGAGAGACAAGAAGAACGGTGGTGACCCAATGGAATTATGGAAGTTTGGAAGAGGAGCTGACTTAAGAAAAAAAATTAATTCAGTTCTGGATATATTGAATTTGAAATGTCTCTGAGACATACAGTCTGAAATACCTGGTAGGCAGTTGTGCTAATGCCTTCCCTTGTAAGGTTTTCGTCTACCTACTCTGTGTATATCTTGTATGTACTCATTTGTACATATATGTATGTATGCACATGTACATACATGTGTGTGCATGTATATATATACACACATGTATGTGTTTATGTATGTATATAGTATCTCCACCATTAGAATGTGAACTCTGAAGGCTGGGACTGTATATACTTTTTCTTTGAGTCCTTAGCACTTAGCACAGTAGAAGAGCTTAATAAATGCTTGCTGATTGGCTGATGCAGATATGGAGCTCAGGTACCCTTACCTGAATTGCAGATTTGCACTGCTGGGGAGAGTTTCCATACTAAGAGCTCCTTACTGGACACATAGATCTGAGTCATTTGCATAGAGTTGATATCTAGCTCCATGGGAGCTGATGAGTTCACCAAGAAAGAGAGTGTAGAGAAAGAAACGAAAAGGATCTATTACAGAATCTTGGGTCATACCCATAGTTAGTAAGTGGGATATGGATGATGAGCCAGCAAGGGGTACTGAGGAGTGGTTAGACAGTTAGGAGGAGAACCAGGAGAGATTCATGTTACAAACACCGAAAGAGGAGAGAGGATCCAAAAGGAGAGGATAGTAAACAGTGCCAAATGAAGCAGAGAGGTCAAGCAGGATGTAGATTGAGAACAGGCCATCGGATTTGGCAATTAAGAGATCATTGGTGACTTTACAAAGAGTGGTTTCAATTGAACGATGAGGTCAGAAGCCAGATTACAAAGGGCTGAGCAGTGAGTAGGATGAGAGGAAGTGGAAGAAAGAAGCACAGTATAGACAGCTTTTTCAAGGAATTTGGCTGAGAAAGGGAGAGGAAATATAGGATGGTAGTTTGAGGAGATCATAAAGTCTAGTGAAATTCTATGCATGTCCATTGCAAAGTAGGTATGCAACCTCGGTCATACAGGGAGCTCTTAAAGACTACATATTTTAGATGAGTTGTAGGTTTTTACTGTTGGACAGAGTTTCCATACTAAGATCTCCATACAATAATAAAATCATAGTTTCGGACAATAACAATGATGATGCTAATGACATTGTATATTTACATAGAACTTTAAAATTTTAAATGTGCTCCCCCAGAAATCTTATTTGCTCCTCACAATTACCCTTCGAGCGTAAGGTTTATCCCTCCTATTTGACAGATAAGGAACCTGAAATTCAGAAAAGGCAAGTGACTTACCTGGCGGCAAGAATCAAACTAACACCTTCTAACTCCTCCTACGGTGGTCTTCATGCTACACCATGTGGCAGCTTACATACATTAGGTGGCCCAATATTTGACTGTTTCCTTGCTGTTACTATCTTTCTGGTATGGGGAAATCTCTCAGGGACATTCCTGCCTCTCTTAGGGGTCGTCAAGCCATGCCGTGGAAAGTAACCATCATGTTATCTCATGTTTGGGCATCACTTTTAACTCTTCAAAGCATTTTGTACCTATTATCACACTGAAACCTCATGCTAGCCCTGTTTGACAGACAAAACTGGGCTTATTATCTCTAGTTTATAGAAGGTCAGAGCAGTTAAGGCACTTGCCTAAGGTCAGACAGCAACCAGGACTAAAAATAAGATTTCTTGAATCTCAGAACTGAGACCTTTCCAGTGTATTGTATATTTCAGGATTATAAATTTAGAATTTAGAGGTCATTGATTCCAAGTACCTCATTTTGCAGAATAGAAAACTGAGGACCAAAGGAAGAAATGACTCCCTTAACGTCACACGGGTTCTAGAAGTGGCAGAGTCAAAATTCAAAGTTAGGTCCTCCTACTACTCTAAATCCAGTATACTTTCTACATGTCATGCTGATGCCCAATCAATATTAAGAAAGCAAAACCAGTGTCGAGGCTATACTCATGTGTGCCTACAATGATTAGAACCAATCAGAATTCAAAACTTATTAACCAATTTGAACTAGAAGTTGACCCAGCTGCCTGACTAGACCAGATCGGAATGCTGCATTCTGGTTTAGTCTAGCTGGAAGGAACATTGGTTTTCCATTCTACAGAATCACAGGATATCACAGCTGGCAAGAACATCAAAGGTCATCATTTCCACCCTGTACTGAACATTCCTAACGAGTGGTCATTTGGACTCCAATTTAAGACCTCTGGTGAGGGGGAAACTATTAACTCCCAAGGAAACCCATTTTAACTTTTGGAGAGTTCTAATTATTAGGAAATGTTTCAGGGAAATTCCGTCTCTCTAATGTCTACTCATTGTTCCTAGCACTGCCCTCTGGGGCAAAGTAGAACAATTTTAGCCCCTCTGCATGTCAGTTATTCCAACACGAAGACAGCTCCCATGAACCCTTAAATTGTTTCTTCTTCAGACTGCTCCTCCAATTCCTTCTATCAATTCTTAAATGGCTTGCTCTCCTATCCTATCATGTGTCTGGTTGCCTTTCTCTGGAGGCTTCACATTCCATCTTATGAATATCATTTCTAAAATGTGGTTCCAGAATTGAGTGTGCTCCAACCAGGACAGTGGAACTATTACCTCCCACCCCCACCCCCGGTCCTTTATTCTGTACCCTGTGCTTTTCTTAATACAGTTTCAGATATTAGCTTTTTTGGTTGCCATGATATACTGTTGGGTTGGGGGTTTTTGGAGGCAATTGAGGTTAGGTGACTTGTCCAAGGTCACACAGCTGGTAAGTACATAATATACTGTTAATCCATTTTGAGCCTACAATTCACAAAATCCCTCGAATTGCTTTCCATACCAATTTTGTTGATCTTCCCTTCTATACCAACAACTGACAGCCATGTCGCTATCATTCGGAAACTATTTTGAAACCAAATGTAGAAGTTCATGTTTATCCTTACTACATTTCTTTCAGAGAGGCAGCATAGCATAGTAGATAGAAGACATGGGTTCAAGTCGTTCCTCTGATGCATATTAGCTGGTGTTGCTAATTTTTTAGTGCCCTAGGCAACTCTGTGAGACTACATTGCCAATGAGTAACCAGTCTTCATTGGTGAAGGTAGTTTATACATTGGGAGTTTCCCTACAACCAGGAAATCTTAAGTTTAAACCCAAAAGAATGAAAGAAAACAAAGCAACAAAAATAAAACCAAGCATCTGATTAGACCAGCTCCATCCTTCTAGCCCAGGGCTCCTGATTCTATCATTCAGCATGTTAGCTAGACCTTGCCTTTAAGTGTTTTCTGCAGGGATAACAAGCATTCCATCTATGCCTTCCTTCATAAGAGAGAAAACTCTTCTCTGGGTACAGAGGAATTTATTTTATGATATGTCAAATTGTAAAGTCTCAGTTTGATGCTAATACACAAGCGACAATATTTTCAAGCCCTGCCTAAATTATACCAATGTTTTTTCTAGCTCTGTCTATGGGAGAAGGAGACCACATGGATGGAGGGGTATTATTCTAAGGTGAAAAGGAAGCTAATATGTGGTGATGAAGTCTAGAGAATTAGGAGGAAAGAGAAATAGAATCTCAGATCCAGAGCTGAAAGGAAATTGTGACTCCCTCTAGTCCCAGATTCTTAACCTGATGTCCATTAACTTATATAAAACATTTTAATAACTATTTCAATATATATTCATTTCCTTTCTAATCCTATGTATTTTCTGCTGCGCATTAAAATAAAATTATTCTGAGAAGAGTTGTACTTCAAAACTTCACCAGACTGCCAAAGAAGTCCATGACACAAAAAAGGTTAAGAACTCCCTAATCACATCTAGGGCAGCTAGGTGGTACAGTGGATGGAAAGCTGGGCCTGGAGTTAGGAAGACCTGAATTCAAATTTGGCCTCATATACTAGCTGTGTGACCCCAGGCAAGGCATTTACCCCACTGCCCTCAGTTTCCTTAGCTGTAAAATGAGCTGGAGAAGGAAATGGTGAACCACACTACTATCTTTGTCAAGAAAATCCCAAACGGAGTCATGTAGATCACGACTGAACAATAGCTTGTCGCTGGAGTTTATTTATAACAGCAATTATTAAAGCCCATTTGAATTTGTGTAGCCCCAATTATGGAATATTTAAAAGGTACAAACTAGCTAGAATGATACCACCCCTTCCTCGCCTCTTTGATATCTCGCTCAATCCATCATTCCTTCAGTGTCCTTATCTGTAAAATGAAAGATGCTTTGCATGGTCCCTTCTACCTCTAACATTCTCTTTTTCTAAAAGTTCACATAATGTGGCCATATAGAAACCCTTGGGAGACCCACTTGATTCAATGGAAAAGAATTGATTGCATGTAAGTGAGTATTTCTAAAGAACTTAAATGCCATTTATTCTCCTTGGCAACTTAAACTAATGACCCCAAATTTCATTCCCATGATTTGAATAGACTTAAAACTGAAAAGGACTCTTGAGTCCATCTGGTCATAGTCGTGGATATAGAGCTGGAAGGCATCTTAGTGGTCTTCTATTCTAGTGGTTTCCAAAGTAAGATACACAAGCCCCCCTAGCGTGGATGAGATCATCCATAGGGGTGCATGAACAACTAAAATTAAAGTGTGGAGACATATAATATCCCACCCTCACCCTGAGAGCAAATTGGAATGAATGTCTCAAACACAACAGAATCCCACCTACTCCTTCTGAGGTGATGGCCTCCTCCCCTCCCCCAATCCTGCTCTGCTTCTTCCCACCACTGGCTGTAAATTGTAAGTTCTCAATCTCTGCCCTTCTGCATTATAAACAAATAAATAAGTAGATAAACATACATATAAACAAACAAGCAGATAAATGAATTAATGAATGAATAAACCAATGAATGAATGCATATGTATAGGTACACATATAAAACCATGTAACTACATCTTTCTGCCTTTGTCTCTGTCTCTTTCTCTGCATATATATGCATGTAAGTGTATATCTGTACACATACATGTATATGTGTGTATAATAATCTTAAAAATAAGAGAAGTCTCAACTGTTATTTGGATCCTGATCCTAGGGCAAGTCTGAGGCAAGGGGAAGCAGGTCAGGACAACCAACTTAGGGCTGCTGCCATGTGTTGACCAACAATTTATCACCTTCAAGAGCTGTAGCCTGTTAAATGCCTACTATACTCATTATTTTTTACCCTATTTCCTGAGAATTTTGGTACCTTAATGCTGGTATTTTTTCTTTTAAGATATTTTCATTTTCTTGTTTCAATTTATATTTGATTCAATTGAAGAGACATTATATAACATAAGTGTTATATAACGTAAATATAATAATATAATATAATATATAAAATAATATATTACTATGTCCACTCTACTGAGCCCTGAGGAGACAAAGATGAGAAGACAAAGAAGTAAGAGGTTGATGAATGTGCTATCCCTAGAGAATTCTACTCTCCATTGCATGTAGGTATTTATTTTTTAAGAAGACCTGAGTTCAAATCCTGCCTCCTAGACTTAGTAGCTATGTGGCCCTGGGAAAATCACTTAACCTTTGTCTGCCTCAGTTCTATCTATAAAGTGAGGATAATGGCACCTACCTCCTGGGATTCTTGTGATGATAAAATACATTAATATTTGTAAGGTGTTTTGCAAACCTTAAAGCACTGCATAAATGCATATATGATTATTATTGTTAAACAAAATTATGAATACCTATTACAAGCTCTTTGAGGATGGGGACTGTCTCTAAAATTTAATAATTGTTTCTTTGATTGGGATAAATTGAGTTGGAGAAGATTTCTTTCAGCTGCAGTAGAGAAATGGCCAATAGAATCATAGAAACTGAAAGGGATCTTAGAAGCCATTTAGTGAAACCCCCTCATTTTACAGAAGACACTGAAGCCCTCAGAGGATAAGTGACTCACTTGAAGGATTGTCATTGAGTTTGGAACTCAGGAGGAAGGTAGCAATGCCATTATCTGTGAAACAATTCTGTTTCCTCCAATTTCCATCATTTCTGATTGAACCAGACCTTACTACAATAGTAGGCACTTAATGGTAGTTGACTGACTGACTAACTGACCATACTCTGCCTCAGTTCATTTCTCAACTGGTTTTTGGACACTCCAGTACACTCTAAGGTGTTTAGACATGCTGACACCAAGTATGTCTTATTTGTTTACTTTTATCAACTCAAAAGTTGCTCAGAACTTCTTATTCAGCAACTCTGGGGGAGAGGGATATATGTTATGGTGATTTTGATATTTGGTGGTAGAGGAGGAGGACTTGAAATTGCCTGGTCAAATATTTTCAGTTTTATAATGCATATTTTCCATATAAGCATTGACACATACACATGATTAGAAAGTGTCCCTTAACATTTGTACACTAAGTAACTTCAGAACTTGCCTCCCCTTAACTCTAGCTCAGATAAAAAGGGAAACCAAAAAGGTATAGGAATGGGGGAGTATGGTCTATTGAACCTTACTAACTTAATATACATACATAGGTAGGGAGCTTTTTTGCTTAAAAATAAAAGTCTGGAGAGCACTGATTTAGTCTAAGCCCTTACTTTAACAGATGAGGAAACTGAGGCCCATAGGAGTTAAGTGACTTGTCCAAAGTCACGCAGATAGTAAATATCAGAGCCAAGGGTCAAAAGTGAATTCTCTGACTCCAAACTGTTCTTTTCACTACATCATAATCTTTGAAGAAAAGGTTTGCTTAGAAAGAGGAAACCTTGTCCCTTGTTATAAATTCAAAAGCAGTGAAATCCCAATTAGTGAGTTTTGGTTGTAGCTCAAACATTATCCTGGGCTTCTCAGGAGAGAAGTTCCGAGTAAGTCTGGGAAAGCAGGAAAGACAAAGGGAGGTGGGGAGTTGGTATCACCCGAATGAAGGGTTTGTTACAAGCTTAATTACCATTTCATTAATCGGAACACATAGACAGTCCTGAGGCCTCACTGCATAGCAAATATCTCCACAAGCCACAACATAAATAGCCAAGGGAATGAGATGATTTACTGCTATTTTGCATCCTAATGCATCTGAATACCACTCATCCCAGGGCAAAGCTGTTCCAAGAACATTTAGAAGGCACAAGTGGAACACGGGGCCAAAGACTGGGGGGTGGGGGGGCGGGGCAGTCAAGACTCCAGCATAATCCAGCCTGTCCACCAATCTCCTCTTCCCAAGGAGCGATTAAAACTAGCTCCTCCAAGGAAGGAGGGACAGAGCAAGCACAAACAGGAGGGGGCAGCCAGGTCCAATGGGGATCCCGCTTGTCTCCTTCCCTTTGTGTCTCCAGTGGGCATAATGCAGCCTTTGTGCTGAGGTCTGGGTGCATTTCCATGAAGACAATACCAAAGTAATCAGGAAGGACAATAGGCCTCGCCAACCCTCCCCTTTCCCAGTCCACTCAAGATAGTCTCCTTCCCACAGGGATACTACAAAAGCTCCCGTAAGTAGATGGGCCTTGTGCCAATATCAATAGATGGACGAGCTTTGGCCTCATCTAACCTCATGGGAGAAGATTCACAGATCCCAGCTCCAAAGTATTTCAGTCCCCAATACCCATCACCTTAGTTAGCTCCCTCATCAATTCACATCTGGATCACTGTAAAAGCCTCTTCATTAGCTTCCTCTCTGAAATCCATCTTTTGCACTCCTGCTGGAATACTAAGCTAATTGCATGGCTCTGATGGGATTCCTCTCTTCCTTGAGAATATATAGCATGCCCCTCTACTTGTTGCATTCTAGGTGGCTTCTTTTCTTGCCTATCTTTATTTCTTGCCCAGACCTCCCAATGCCAATGTGGTCAAGTCCAAATTCCTTTACCTAGACATTCTAATAGATGTCCTTCCAAATGGAATTCCAACCTACCTCTGAAATCTTATTTCTTCCTCTCTTCCACATTAACCTACTTCAGCCAAATGGATTTATTCACCACGTCCTCAACATCCTTGGCATTTTATCACCTCCAAACCTTTGTGTTGTTCCCTTTGACTGAATACCTGCTTCTCTCTTTTCCACCTGCTTTTCTATCTACCTAAGCCTTACCTATCTTTTCTTTGTACCTACCTTAAAGTTAATCTTCACTATGAACTGATTGCTCCAGTCAAAAATGATCTCTCCTTCAGTTTTCTTAGAACAATTAGTGTCTATAAGCATTCATTCAAGCACTTATTTAGGGTTTGCCTGATTTCTGTCCCTTTTAGGGATGAGGCTTGCACCTGCTAAAGGTTAAGAGTAGTTAACAGGCCTAGAAAGAGGAATAATAATGACAATCATAATAGCTAGCATTTATATAGCTCTTTAAGGTTTGAAGTACATGTTATTTCATTTGTTAGCCAATCAATAAACATTATAAATACCTACAATGTGCCAGGCACTGTGCTTAGCACTCAAGATACAAATAAGTCAAATATTTGTTGGCTAAGACTTGTTCTGGGTTCCTTAGGTCTCCTTGTAGCAACAAATTTATACTGGTTTAACTTTTGGATGAAATTATTACAGTCAGTGAATTTCTGTTGTCCATCTCCCATTTTTTATTTTCAACAGTTTGTTTAGAAAATTCAGGGTTAGATGTTCTTAATTGTATGCCTTATCTTTTCCTCATTACATGTTATTTTTTAAAAAAAAATTATTATAAATCTGATCTTAGCTCCAAGAGAATGTTGGAGTTAAATAGATGAACTCTGATGACAGTGAATAGCATAAAATCAATAAAGGTACAGTGAAATTTCCCAAACGAGGAATAATCAAACAAGGATATAAGAAAAAGGCAAAATAAACCAGTCCCTGCTTTCACACAGTCTAATGCACACAGTCTAATGTGAGGAACAACACAACTATGTACAGAGAAGCTGTAAATAAGATAAATTTTTAAAAAATTTAGATATAAATTAGAATTAAGGTAGGATCAGGAAAAATTTCCTACAGAAAGGGAGATTTTAGCTGGGAATTGAATGAAACCAAGGAGGCTAGAAAGAAGATGTGAGGAAGGAGATCTTCCTAGGCATGGAGAACAATTGATAAAAATGCCCAGTCAGGAGATGGAGTTTCTTGTTTTAGGAGCAGCAAGGAAGCCATTGTCACAGGATCACAAAATACGTTTGTGGGGAGTAAGGTCTGAGCTGGGATTATGAACTCAGGTCTTCCTGATTCCAAACCCAGCACCCTGTTCACTAGAACACCTACCTGCCTAGGAACATTGGAGAGAAAAAGGTATAGTCTAAGCAATGACTCAAGAAAATAACCAGAACATGAACCTGGTCAAACCAAAGAATTCATTAGTGTCAACAAGTCTAAAAGGTTAAGTCCAGTTGGGGTAGCAAAAAATAATTAGTAAGAGAGTGAAATTAATAGCACGATATGTTAGTACATGATAGCTTTCCTTCTGTTCTCTACCAAGATCATGTTCCTTTATCATGGTAATAAGCTCTTGTCTAAATACCATGTCTTGTTTTTGTTCTTTTTTTACATAAATCTTATCTCCACAACTAGAACAAAAGTTTCTTGAGGACAGGGGCTCTATCTTCCTGCACTAGCTATATGACTAGGAGCAAATCACCTAATCAGCCTCACTTTCTTCATCCTAAAAAAGGGGTACACAAGGCTTACCTGGTCCATGGCAGTGCCTTCCTTGGTTGATGCTACTTTGTTCTTATCCAAAACAACTTCAGTATTGAATTAGGTAGTATTATTAAGTGCTAAGTACTTACCATTTTTGCCTGATTATTCCTTATTTGGGAAATTTCACTATAGCTTTATTGATTTTATGCTATTTGCTGTCATCAGAGCTTGTCCATTTAACTCCAACATTCTCTTATTAAGTATTAAGTAGTCATTAATGTTATACTTGTTTGTGACCCTTGCATTGTCTAGCACAGTGCCTTGTACATAGTGGGAATTTACTAAGCATAAGATTTGTTAATTGCTTACTTGGTTACATTTACATATTGTCTTTTTAGTGAACAATTTTCATATACTCACTCTAACCCTCTTGTTTGATTGTTCCTTATTTGGGAAGTGTCACAGTACCTTTATTGGTTTTATGCTATTGCTGTCATCAGAGCCCATCCATTTAACTCCAATATTCCCTTGGAGCTAAGATCAGATTTACAATAAATTTTAAAAAGAATAACATGTAATGAGGAAAAGATATGGGATACAATTAAGAACATCTAACCCTGGATTTTCTAAACAAACTGTTGAAAATAAAAAATGGGAAATGGACAACAGAAATTCACTGACTGTAATAATTTCATCCAAAAGTTAAACCAATATAAATTTATTGCTACAAGGAGACCTAAGGAACCCAGAACAAGTCTTAGTCAACAAATATTTGACTTACTTGCCAAATAGAGAGAGAGGGAGAGAGATGAATGCCAAAGGTCACACTGGACTAGAATATAAACTTATCTGTAAAATCTCATGAAGAAGTATAATGGAGCAATAATGTCTCATAAAACAGAGAGAAATGATGGAGGGTAAAACTTGTACAAAGAGAGCATGTTAAAATATCTGCCTAAACGAAGTCATCCCAAAGGCATTCCAAGATGAAAACAGGAAAACTACAAATAGAAGAAAAATGGAAAAGATTTGCAAAAATTATTACGACAAACTGCCTTCTCCACCAAGGATAGTGGAACTACTGCACTTGGACCCTATCATCACAGTTCCTCAGGTGCTTACAGAGGAAGCAGAAATGGCCCTAGAGATAACAAAGATGAGAACAGCAGCGAGATTGGATCAAATATACAGAGAGAGGAGATCTGTGCTGGAGGCAATATAATTGTGAGGGCATGAGGAACTGATTTATAAGTTATCTGAAGGAGGGGAAGATAACAAAGGCTCTATGGAACAAAATACCACTTTACAGGATATTGTAAAACAAGATGTCGCACATTCATAGATCAAGATCTTTCAAGATTCCTTGGAAGATGTAACAGAAGAAATAACCCTATGCAATTCCTTTCTAATAATAAACATCAGCTTATACATAAAACAGAGATGCATGCTAGACAAACATATTTGCCACTTTGATAAAGGAGACGCAGCATTGAGTCTAGGTTGAGGAGGAATTCCCAGTAGATGATGAAGTCCTTCAAATGTTCCCATTTATAGATGTCATTACCTTTATTGGATCAATCCCTAAGACATTACAGAGTCTCCTAGAAGTGATTTGTAATCACTTATAAGAGTTTGATCTTTCAATGCACATAGGAAAGGTGAAACGAATGAGGGATGTCTGTTGTCCAGATTTCCATGTGCATCTGAATGGACAGTCTAGAGAGCTTGTCCAAGAGTATACGTACAGATGAACAGTGTGTTGGGCCTAGAACTGAAAAGAAAGATGAGAGAGCAGGCTGGACTGATTTTGGGACATTGGGAAGCATTCTTATTCACCATACACTTTCTTTTTAATACAAATATTTCACAAGTGTTGCTCTACAGCAGTGAGATCTGGAACACCACTAACTCTGAAGAACTAAAGATGACCATTGTTCAGAGGGCAATGCAACATATAACCAATGAGGAACTCTGAGGAAGAATAGCAGTAAAGGATCTCAAAGAGTTTCATGATAGAAAAAGATGGCTAGTGATGAGAAGATAAATGAGTGATGGGTTGGCAGCCAGAATGCTCCACCGGCACCTTCATGATGTCAAGAGAAGGGTCCTCCCTAAGTTTTTAGGTGAGCTAAGGAGGTGGGTAGATGACCCACTGTGGTCATAACAACAGCAACAATCTCAGGAGTCTGCCCAAGCTTCCAACTACATTCCAACTATCACCCTTGGTGATAAGGTCTCAAAAATATTCCAGAGGTATTTTCACCCCTAAAACAATTTCAAATGATGCTGAACACTGGGGAAAAAACTGAAAACAAATAACAAAAAAAGACAATGGAAACAATCATCTTTTAAATAGTGGGGACATGATTTCTAAGGAGAGTTCATAAAATTCTTCTGGTATAAGACAATGCTGATGACCAGGAGCATCACTAGGAATATCAAGGCCACTAAAAGAATATGTCCAATATTATCACCAGGGGTCCATCTTAGATCTGGATCATCTGAATTAAAATGCCTCGCAGGGGTGGAGAACATGTGGCCTTCTAGGTCCTTGGGTGTGGCCTTTTGACTGAGTCCAAGTTTTACAAAAACAAATCCTTTTATTAAAGGGATTTGTTCTATGAAGTTTGGATTCAGTCAGAGGGCCACACCTGAGGACCTAGAAGGCCACTTGTGGCCTTGGGGCCACAGGTTCCCCACCCCTGAAACAGGTCATAGGCCTCTTGCACACTATCTGTCCTGGGGTCTAAGTTGAAACCAGGACTTACCCAATACCACCAAAAACATTTCCAAACCTGCCAGTCACTGCAATTTCTCTAGAAGGTCTATCAGAGGTATGATAATAAATTTTGACCCCTTTAGAGATCCCTACCTAGGAAATATCTTTATAATGGGAGTTGGGTGAAGTCCCTTTATCTAGGGACTTAAAATATCTACCAAATAGCCCAAATAATTCCCTTTCTTCCAAATAAAGTTCCAGTCCCATGATTATAAAAAGATAATTTTCCCTCTCTTATAATACTAAAAAAACAAGACCCTCCCAACAATTCTGCCCCTTGGTCCCTTAAGCCATTTCTGAGATTTATCTAAACCATCCAGGGACACAAAAAAATTTCCAATTAAAAGGGGACCTGAATTTTTCCCTATGTTCTTTCTAAGGGGCAAAAATCTCAAGCACTGGGTGAACACACATAGAGGATGGAATAAAGAAAGACTGGAGAGGATCAACTGGGACCACATTCAAAAGTCATCCATTGTAGTCAGGTAAGCCCTCCTGAAGGACAGGTCCTAAAAAGCACTGGTGTGGAGAGCCCTCCTTCTACTTGCAATTGTGATTATTTGTCAAAGATTCAGACTCTGGATATAGGGAACCCATTCTCCCTACATGTATTCTCCAATGTATAATTCCTAGTGTATCCATTCTCCCCACTGATGGTATATGTTTTTATGGGAGAATATATTGTTTAGTTGTTTTTGGTCATGTCTGATTCTTTGTGAATCCTTTTGGAGTTTTCTTGACAAAGATACTGGAGTGGTTTGCCATTTCCTTCTCCAGCTCATTTTACAGATGAGGAAACTGAGGCAAACAGGGTTAAGTGAATTGCCTAAGGCCACACAGCTAGAAAATGTCTGAGGCTGGATTTGAACTTAGGTCTTCCTGACCCCAGGTCTAAAGATCTATTCACTGGCTGCCCAATAAGAGAATGTGCCTCAGGTTTTTGGGGAAATTTCCTATTGCTACTTTTCTTATTATGTTATCTCATTAAATGTCTTATGTAACTTTGTTTTGAACTAATTATATCTTCTGTTTAACTAGTAAATGAATACATTGGTGGAGCTTGTAAGCTATTTTTGAGATGTTGAAGACACATAAAGAGTCTTCAATCCAAGGCTGATTTTGAGGAAGGGATGTATAAGAAGAAATGCTCTCAGTATTCTAAAAACAACAAATATTTTTAAAAGCAATAAAGCTGCACTTCTTTAAATGTATAGATCAACTAGGATAATTCCATGCCTTCTAGCTTGTCATGGAATTTTGTTTCATCAGTAAGACCTTCAATTTCCTCATCTTCAAAGTGAGCATTTAGGCTAGCTGATCTTTGTTGTTTCTTCAAGCTCTGATATTCTGTGAATCTAAATGCTCATGCATAGTGGAAGCCCTGGGAAAACTGGACAGCATTCTGGCAGAAATTAGATTCCGACAAACATTTTATACCCTACCCCAAAATCAGCTCCAAATGGATAGGAGGAGGAAGAAGAGGGGGAGGAATAGCAGCAACAGTAGCAGCAACAGCTACTGTAGCAGGAGGAGGAGGAGAAGGAGGAAGAGGGAAGGGGAGGAGGAGGAGGAGGAGGAGGAGGAGAAGCAGCAGCAGCAAGAGTAGCAGCAGCCGCTACTGTAGCAGTAGTAGGAGCAGGAAGAAGAGGGAGGGGGAGGAGGAGGAGGAGTGGCAGCAGTAGCAGCTAGCACTTACATAGTGCTTTAAGATTTGCCAAATTTTACAAATATATCATTTTACCCTTACAATAGTCGTGGGAGGCAAAAGCTACTATAATCCCCATTTTACGGACAAGGATGATGAGGCGAAGAGAAGTTAAATGACTCACCCAGGGTCACATAGCTAGTAAGTATCTGAGACTGGATTTGAACTCCAAGTGCTGAGTTTGGAATAAGAGGACCTGCCTTCAGACCTTGGTTCTATCACTTGCTATCTGTGTGACCTTCAGCAAGTCACCTAACTTCTCTGGGCCTCAGATTCAATGGCTCAATGAACAAGATTGTAAAAGCAGGAGGGGCTAGATTATGAAGGGCTTTGAATGCCAAACAGAGCAGTTTGATCTTAGAGGCAATAAGGAGGCATGGAAGTTTATTGTGTAGGGAAGTGACATGGTCTGACCTGTGCTTTAGAAAAATCATTTTGGTGACTTAATGGAGGATGGATTGAAGTGGAGAGAGACTAGAGGCAAGCAAACCCACCAGCAGGCTGTTGTAATAGTTTAGGTATGAAGTGATGAGAGCCTGCACTAGAGAGGTAACAGGTTCCTCTATAAAATGAGAGGACTGAACTAGATGACCTCTAAGACCTCATCCAGGTCTAAATCTGTGATCTGATCCTATGAGCCTACCTGCATAGAGAACAATGGCTAGGACCAAATGAGATAATAAAACCTGAGCCCCCAAACCCACTGGTATGGGACTGTGTCCTCATTGGAGGGGACCCATGCCCCATGGCTCCATGAGGGTCAGGGCAGAGTTGGCAGAAGCAGGAGAGAGGAGAGTTCCCTTCAGTCTCTGGGCTCTCGAGTCTCTTTGGGGGCATTTGGCCTCCAACATCAATGGAGAAGATGCAGGGTATTCCAACTTATTTTCAAGACCATGAAGGGAGAATGGGAAGAAGCTTCTGGAAAGGAGCTGACATTACCAGTCTCCATTATGCCATTATGCCCTGCAGCTTCCTACAATAGAGGCTTTGGGGAATTTTGCCCTTGGGTAAGATCTAAGTCTCTCTCTCTCTCTCTCTCTCTCTCTCTCTCTCTCTCTCTCTCTCTCTCTCTCTCTCTCTCCCCCCTTTCTCTGTCTCTGTCTCTCTTTCTATCTCTCTCTCTGTCTCTGTCTGTCTCTGTGTCTGTGTCTCTGTATCTCTCCTTTTCTTTCTCTCTCTATCTCTGTCTCTGTGTCTCTGTATCTCTTTTCCTTTCTCTCTGTGTCTCTGTATCTCTCTCTCTCTCTGTCTCTCTCTGTCTCTCTCTGTCTCTCTGTCTCTCTCTCTCTCTCTCTCTCTCTCTCTCTCTCTCTCTCTGTCTGTCTCTCTTGAGTTGAGGTAACTCACTCCCAGAAGGAGAGCTCTTTTCACTCTGTATTATCTGGCATATATTCTTCTGTGTATCCTTTATCTGACTTCAGTTCTGCTATCAACTTGAATTCAAGGGTTTCTTTGGCATTTGCTCTGCCTGTGCTCATTGTGGAACAGGCATTTAGTGGAAAGTAAATTAAACCTTGAATACAGAGCTTGAGGTCTTCCTTTCCCCGTTAATGAATAGCAATTAGGGGATTAACTTGAACCTGAAAACTACACACCCTAGGCTAGCAACATTTAAGGAAGCAGATAGAGATAATTCTAGCCTGGTACTTCCCTCTCTGAAGAGAGCACAACAGTCAACCTCTGCCCTCCATCTCTTGCTTCCCCTCCTGGCAGGAATTAAAATCTCCTTTGGAGAAGGGATGGGGGAGGAGATGCTAAAGATATATCTATTCCAGCTGCCCTGTGAGCCAAGTTGAGACATCCTTCACTATATATGTGACAATGGAAGAGATTGTGATCAGTTACAGATAGTGGAAGGTCTTTCAATAGCATTGCTGATAATTCTGGACATGTCCATTAGGTCAGAGACATGAGTTTAAAAAAATCAATGCACCAGCCACATCTGACAGGGTATTCAATATTCCACTCTTGGAGTCCCCTGTCCCTGCAAAAACAGGTGTGGGGGAGGCGGGGCGTGCACGTAATCTCAGCTCTTCTCTAGGGCCATGTTTGCTCACCATTCAAGCGCTTGGTGTCGTTTTATTCTTTCCCTTGACATTGTTGTAGTCGGTGTGTGGTTTTCCTGGTCTGCTTACTTCACTCTGCATCAGTTCACAGGGATATGAGTCTTAAGCAACAAAGGGGCCAAATGATTTCTTAGGGTACCAGGAGGTGGTAGGAAGAAATCCAGAAGAAATAAAGATGCATAGAATATTTGAGTTCAAAGGGACTTGAGACTAGTTCCACCCTCTCATTTTATAGGTGGGTAAACTGAGGCCCAAATCAGGGACATGAACTGCCTCACATCATATAATAGAAACCAGCCCAGTTCACTGCTCTCACTAGTCTTGTGCAGCATCCCTATTCTTCTCAGAAGAAACACAGCAGGATTTTAAAAATTATTTCTTGATCTTAACCAACTCAGTTGATCTAGCTCCAGTTCTGTGCTTGTTAAGGAATTCCCTCCCCCCACTATGTCATCATAGATACCCTTCTATGTAGCTAGTCCCCTTACTCTCCCACGAAAACACTTTGCTTACTCTCACTTCCATGCCTTCTTTCATGCCTTCATGCCCTGCCCCTTTCCCTCCCATAATGCCTTTTCCTCTAACCTTTGTCAATCCAAATCATTTAAGACTAAGTTCAAGTCCTACCTAAAAGCAGCTAGTTGGCACAATAGATAGAGTATCAGGCCTGAAGTCAGGAAGATCCGAATTCAAATTTGGCCTCAGACACTAACTGTGTAACCCTGAGCAAGTCACTTAACCCCATTTGCCTTAGTTTTCTCATCTGTAAAATGAGCTGGAAAAGGAAATGGTAAACCACTCCAGTATCTTTGCCAAGAAAACCCCAAATGGGGTCACAAAGATTTGGGCACAACTGAAAAATGACTGAACAGCAATAACAGACCTCATCCCTTTCCTAAAGTTTTTCTTGACCATTCCAGTTCTCCTTGATTTTTCCTTCTTCTGAACCACTACAACCTAAGGATTCATGGAAGGATATTAAGGCTTTGTGGACATACTAGACTTCTATTTTATAGGTGGAATTAAACTTTAGATATGCTTGTCAAATTGCTGAATTTTTTTTGTGTATTGTCAGCTGAAGTGAGGATATTAATTCCCAATCCCATTCTTCCTACGTCTCTAAATCACCACTGCTTAGGGGACTGGACCTTGAAACCACAAATCTTTAAATGTTGTCCTTCCCCTTTCCCTCCTGGCCTGAGCATATTGAGCAGGGAATCCCAAGTCATGCTTCTGCTGGGCAGAAGAGTTTGTACAATTTTCTTTTCTCTCTCCAAAATGACAGGTTTAGAGGTGAGGCCAAGAGCGAATGCTCAGCAACTGTCTGGATTAACAGCTCGACACATCTCCTGTGCTGCTCTGCTGGCTCTTTTTCATTAGACAATTGGATGTTGTTAAAGCTGGTGTTAAAAGTGACACCAGAGTGGTAAAGATGCCACAGTCAGATGGCGTTAAAGGTGACACCAACACCACTGAGTTCTGTGAGCATTCAAAAGTGACAACTCCTTCCACAGCCATCTCCCAGGAGCCCATGGGGTGGGCAGAAAAGTCTCCTTGAAAGAAGGCAGGCTTGTGGAGAAACTGCAGAGTGAAGGCTGTAGAGAGATGGCTGAGTCCATGAAGCCAGGGTAAACCAATTGGCTGGATTGTTGGCATGAGTGTAGAGGATCCAGACAGGTAAAAAGGAAGAGCAGGAAGTAAGCCAGATAATGGACCTGTCTCTTATACCAGAGACATGAGTTTAAAAAAAAAAAATTAAAAAAAAACATTTTAAGAGCGTTTTAATGTCTGTCCTACTTTGTATTTGGTTCTATTTAGGATACCAGGAAATAACAGTGTCCTTGCCCACAAGCAGCTTATACTTTAACTGGAAAGACAGGGCAGGATACATATATACATAAACCAAACAATTAGAGAACAATAAAATGGTAAACAATTAAATGGAGGAGGAGGAGGAAGAAGATAAAGTTTACATTTTGTGGGTTTTTTCAGGTGGTGAATGGCAGGTTCTATTTTTCACTTTGCTCACTGGTTCCAGCAGGCCTGGGCAGTTCTCTCTCCCTCTCTTTTTAAAAATAAGTTAATTTAGTTATTTTTAGTTTTCAGCATTCACTTCCATGAGTTTTAAATTTTCTGCCCTCCCAAGACAGCATTCAATCTGATATAGGCTCTACATATACATTCCTATTAAACATATTTTCACATTAGTCATGTTGTATAGAAGAATTAGAATGAATAGGAGTAGCCATGAGAAAAAAAAACATAAAACAAAACAAAACAAAAAAAGAAAATAGTCTGCTTCAATCTGCATTCAGACTCCATATTTCTTTTTCTGGATATGGATGGCATTTTCCATCATGAGTCTTTTGGAATTGTTTTAGGTCCTTGCATTGCTGAGAAGAGCTAAGTCTATCAAAGTCAGTCATTGCACACTGTGGCTGTTACTGTGTATAATGTTCTCCTGTTTCTGCTCACTTCACTCAGCATCAGTTCATATAAGTCTTTCCAAGATTTTTCTGAAGTCTGCCTGCTCATCATTTCTTATAGCACAATAGTATTCCATTACATTCATATACCACAACTTGTTCAGCCATTCTCTGGGCAGTTCTCTTCTATGATTTCTTAAAATATGATTTGTAGGCTCTTAATTTCATTGTCTTTCAGGTAGTCCAGTGATTCTTTTTTTTTTAATTTAAATTTATTTATTTAACATATTTAGTTTTCAGCATTGATTTTTACAAGAGTTTGAATTACAAATTTTCTCCCCATTTCTACCCTCCCCCCCCCACTCCAAGATGGCATATATTCTGGTTGCCCTGTTCCCCAGTCAGGCCTCCCCCCTATTATTCCACTTCCCTCCCATCCCCTTTTCCCTTCCTTTCTTGTAGGGCAAGATTAATTTCTATGCCCCATTGCCTGTGTATCTTATTTTCTAGTTGCATGCAAAAACTTTTTTTTTGTTTTTAAACATCTGTTTTTAAAACTTTGAGTTCCAAATTCTCTCCCGTCTTCGCTTCCCACCCACCCTCCCTAAGAAGTCAAGCAATTCGACATAGGCCACATGTGTAACATTACGTATAACTCTTCCACAATACTCATGTTGTGAAAGACTAACTATATTTTGCTCCTTCCCAACACATCCCCCTTTATTGAATTTTCTCCCTTGACCCTGTTCTCTTTCGAAAGTGTTTGTTTTGGATTACTTCCACCCCCATCTGCCCTCCCCTCCATCATCCCCCACCTTTTTTATCTTCCTCCCTCTTCTTTCCTGTGGGGTAAGATACCCAGTTGGGTATGTATGGTATTCCCTCCTCAGGCCAAATCTGATGAGAGCAAGGTTCACTCATTCCCCCCTCACCTGCCCTCTCCCCTCCTCCCACAGAACTGCTTCCTCTTGCCACCTTTATGTGAGATAATCCACCCCATTCTATCTCTCCCTATCTCCCTCTCTCAGTATGTTCCTCTCTCATCCCTTAATTTGATTTTATTTCTTTTAGATATCTTCCCTTCATCTTCAACTCACCCTGTGTCTGCTCTCTCTTATATATATATATATATATATATATATATATATATATACACACATATATATGTATATATACACATATATATGTATATATATATATACATATATAGACACACATATATATACACACATACACACAGATATATACATATATACACATTCACTTATATATATACATAAACATATATGTATATATATATATATATATATGCATATTCCCTTCAGCTACCCTAATACTGAGGTCTCCTGAATCATACATGTCATCTTTCCGTGTAGGAATGTAAACAAAACAGTTCAACTTTAGTAAGTCCCTTGCAATTTCTGTTACTTGATTACCTTTTCATGCTTCGCTTGATTCTTGTGTTTGAAAGTCAAATTTTCTATTCAGTTCTGGTCTTTTCACTGAGAAAGCTTGAAAGTCCTCTATTTTATTGAAAGTCCATATTTTGCCTTGGAGCATGATACTCAGTTTTGCTGGGTAGGTGATTCTAGGTTTTAATCCTACCTCCATTGACCTCCGGAATATCGTATTCCAAGCCCTTCAATCTCTTAATGTAGAAGCTTCCAGATCTTCGGTTATTCTGATTGGGTTTCCACAATACTCAAATTGTTTCTTTCTGGTTGCTTGCAGTATTTTCTCCCTGATCTGGGAGCTCTGGAATTTGGTGACAATATTCCTGGGAGATTTCTTTTTGGGATCTATTTGAGGAGGCAATCGGTGGATTCTTTCAATTACTATTTTGCCCTGTGGCTCTAGAATATGAGGACAGTTCTCCTTGATAATTTCTTGAAAGATGATGTCTAGGCTCTTTTTTTGATCATGGCTTTCAGGTAGTCCAATAATTTTTAAATTCTCTCTCCTGGATCTATTTTCCAGGTCAGTGGTTTTTCCAATGAGATATTTCACATTGTCTTCCATTTTTTCATTCCTTTGGTTCTGTTTTATAATATCTTGATTTCTCATCAAGTCACTAGCTTCTACTTGCTCCAATCTAATTTTTAAAGTAGTATTTTCTTCAGTGGTCTTTTGGACCTCCTTTTGCATTTGGGTAATTCTGCCTTTCAAGGCATTCTTTTCCTCATTGGCTTTTTGGAGCTCTTTTGCCATTTGAGTTAGTCTATTTTTTAAGGTGTTGTTTTCTTCAGTGTATTTTTCGGTATTTTGGGGGGTCTCCTTTAGCAAGTCATTGACTTGTTTTTCATGGTTTTCTCACATCCTTCTCATTTCTCTTCCCAATTTTTCCTCTACTTTTCTAACTTGCTTTTCCAAATCCTTTTTGAGCTCTTCCATGGCCTGGGACCAGTTCATGTTTTTCTTGGAGGTTTCTGTTGTAGGCTGTTTGACTTTGTTAACTTCTGTCTATATGTTTTGGTCTTCTTTGTCACCAAAGAAAGAATGCAAAGTCTGAGACTGAATCTGGGTGTGTTTTCACTGCCTGGCCATATTCCCAACCAACTAACTTGACCCTTGAGTTTTTCAGTGGGGTA
Source organism: Trichosurus vulpecula (assembly GCF_011100635.1). NCBI lineage: Eukaryota > Metazoa > Chordata > Mammalia > Diprotodontia > Phalangeridae > Trichosurus > Trichosurus vulpecula. The sequence continues at coordinate 302,734,740 of NC_050574.1, read as the reverse complement.
TGACTGCTTGTAGACTAAAGAGCTCTATGTTCCACGTCTGGGAGGGGAGGTGCCAGCTCTGTCACACCAGCACTCCTCCTTTCCCAAGAACCCCCAACCCAGACTGGGCTTAGATCTTCAGCAGGCTGTGCACTCCTGCTCTGATCCGCCACTTAATTCCTCCCACCAGGTGGGCCTGGGGCCAGAAACAGCAGCAGCTGTAGCTGCCCCACTTCTGCTGCCCCCGGGGCTGGAAGCCGAATCTTGAACTCCTTCCACTCCCGCAGCTTTTCCCACTAACCTTCTCCGCTGTCTTTGGTGTTTGTGGGTTGAGAAGTCTGGTAACTACCTCAGCTCACTGGTTCAGGGTGCTAGGGCCCCCTCCACCTGGCTCCTGGTCTGGTTGGTCCATGCTGCTCAGGCTGGGCTCTGCTCCACTCCGTTCCCAGCTCCCAGCTCCGTGTGGGATAGACCTCACCCAGAGACCATCCAGGCTGTCCTAGGCTGGAGCCCTGCTTCTCTCTGCTGTTTTATGGGTTCTGCAGTTCTAGAATTGGTTCATAGCCATTTTTTATAGGTTTTTGGAGGGACTTGGCAGGGAGCTCACGCTGGTCCCTGCTTTTCAGCTGCCATCTTGGCTTCGCCCTCCAACACTTTCAGTCCAGTGATTCTTAAACTCTCTCTCCTCGATCTGTTTTCCAGATCTGTTGTTGTTGCTTTAAGATGCCTTACATTGTCTTCATTTTTTTCCAGTCTTTTGCTTTTGTTTTGATATTCCTCATGGCTACATGGAGTCCTTAATGCTTCTCTTTGGTCTGTTCTAATTTTTAGGTAGGTTGTTGCTTATGTAAGGTTTCTTACCTTTTCTCTTAAGCTGCTAAATTTGTTTCAAAATCTTTCTTCCACTACTTTCATTTCTTTCCCATTTTTTCCTCTCACACTCTAATTTAATTTACAAAAACATTTTAAAACTTTTTTCTTAAACTTTTGCTTCATCTCTACCAGGGATTCTAGTGAATATGTCTCAAGCTGTGTTTTCCTTTGAAGCTTAGCTTATATAGATTTTGGATTCATTCTCTTCTTCTGGGTTTCTGTCTGATGGGTTTATTGTTGTGGTTGGTGTTGTTTGCTTATTCTTCTAGTCTTCTTCTTGACTTTACACTTTATGTTAGGACTAAGATCTACACACATCTGGAGGGAATGTTTGGAGCTTATATCCTCTAGTATCTTGCTGCTGTACTATTCCAGGATCTCAGGGACAGCTCAGGGTGGAGACCTGCAAGCTTTCCATGCTCATTGGTAAAGATCAATGCCCCATGCCTCCATAAGGGTCAAGGCAGAGTTGGAAGAAGCAGGAGAAAGGAGAGATCTCTTCAGTCTCTGGGCTGTCAAATCTCTTTGAGGGCTTGTGGCCTCCAGCATCAATAGAAAAGATGCATAGTATTCCAAGCTATCTTCAAGGCCATGAAGCGAGAATGGAAAGAAACTTCTTCTGGGAAGAAGCTGACATGAGGAGAAGGCAAAATCTTATCACTGCCCTTCTGGTTTGAGCATTTCAAGTTGCTGACTTGGGTTAGGTTCCGAGCAACATACTCATTGACTTGTCTAGTTGGAGTTCCAGTACACTGTTGCTAGTCTAAGCGCCCCATAAGCAAGCTGGAAAGCTCTGCTGTTTTAGAGTAGAAGAACTACAGGCTTCCCTTTGGGCTGAGGGTCCTTGCCTGTTAATTCCCTTTGAATTTCAGACTGGGCTAGAGGCTAGAACTGAGATTATGCCCCCCTCTTCCCCCCCCACCCCACAACTTCTACTGTTTTGCTCCTAGAGTCAGACGCACATAGCTGCCACTGCTTCTGAACATCCAGTACGCAGCCTAGGACTGGCAACCACTCCTCACACTAAATGTCACCCCTTGGTCCAAGTTTCTTCCTCAGCCCTAGCTGGATCCGTGACCAGGAACAGGGTAGTAAGTGTTGTTGTTGTTATTGAGTCATTTCAACTGTATTCGATTCTTTGTGACCCCATTTTGGGTTTTCTTGGCAAAGATGCCAGAGTGGTTTGCCATTTCCTTCTCTAGCTCATTTTGCAGATGAGGAAAGTGAGGCAAACAGGATTAGGTAACTTGCCTGGAGTCACACAGTTATAAGTGCCTGAGGCTACATTTGAACTCATGAAGATAAGTCTTTCCGACTCCAAGCCCAGTGCCCTATCCACTACGCCAATGACAGAGCTTCCCATTGGCATCAGATAAGGTCAAGTTCCTCTGTGTGGGTCTGGGATCTCTTATTACCCTGGTGCACAGCTTCAGCACTGTTTAACTCTCTTCACTGGAATGCTCTCCATGACTGTTTCTGGCTAGTCTCCATCCCCAATGTCTTCAGACCTCTCTGTCTCTTTATGCCTACCTGGGCTGGAAAAATGATAGATGCATTGTGAGTTTTTCTGATCAGTACTCCATCTGGTGTGCTTTTCTGATCTGTATAGAAGAGTTACAGGAGAGAGTTCAACTGTACTCCCTACTGTTCTGTCATCTTGGCTCCTCCCTAGCCTGGACTATTGCAAAGGCCTGCTCCCTTCTTGCAGTTTCTTTCTCTCTAAGGCATCCTCCAAAGAGCTGCAATACGATCTTTCTAAAATACAGCTCTGAACATGTCACCCTCTTGCTCAAAAAAATCTTCAGTGGTTTCTATAATCTCTAGAATGAAGTACAAACTTCTGAGTCTGAAATTTAAAGCCCTTGCAATTCGGCTCTCGTCTATTTTCCAGATATAATTCACCTTATTCCCTCTATTTGTCCTATATAGTAGATGGACTGTTCTACTTGCTTTTCCTCAAGCTTGTCATTTCATTTCCCATTTATTTCCTATGCCTTCTCATTTGTACCTTTAGATTTCCTTTAAGACTTAGCTTGGAGTAGCTTGATGGTACGGTGGATAGAGTGCCAGGCCTAGAGTCAGGAAGATTCATCTTCCTGGGTTCAAATCTGGCCTCAGATTTACTAGCTGTGTGACTCTGGGCAAGTCACTTAACCCTGTTTGCCTCAGTTTCCTTATCTGTAAAATGAGCTGGAGAAGGAAATAGCAAACAACTCCAGGATCTTGACCAAGAAAACCCTGAATGGGATTATGAAGAGTCAGACACAACTGAAAAACAGCTGAACAACAACTACAAACCTCTATAGCAAGTCTTTACTGGTCCCTTTAACTGTTTGTGTTCTCTGCCCCCTCAAATCATCTTGTATATACTTATCAGTGTGCATGTATAATACTATTACTAGTCCTACCTCATCATCACCACCACCACCACTACTATCCATGGAATATTGTGTGCTATAGAAAACTGACCTCAGAGTGAGGAAAACCTGGGTTCAAATCTGGCCTCTGATACATATTAGCTGTGTGACTGATGGACAAAATGGTATCCCAGACAATCCTTTAAATAAGTCATAGAGTAGGTACTGATCCATGTTGGTATCACAAAAAAAAGAGTTCTCTCTCTGGGAGTTCCCAATACCAAGGATCTCTACAGTGGGGACCATTTACCCACCCCCGCCCCAGTGGGCCATGGCATGAACCCAAGAGGTAACTAATTAGAGGGTGGGAAGATTGGTCTCACCCTACCCTCTCTATGATAGCTAACCACAGAGCCCAACTTTAATATAACTATATCAGCACCTTCAACCATTATTGCTATACTCTGCCAACTTCCCACAGCTGTGCAAACTCCCAAACTTTCCTCTTCTGCCCTGGATCTTGATCTCTCAGGCTGGGTGTAACCTAGTCACAACTATGGCAGCTCAGCAGGCAAAACATCTATCCCTCTACCCTACCCCTTCTAGCTGTACAGACACCCCTTAGCAGGTTGTCTCTGTTCTCTGGAGCAGTGACTGGTAAGTGTCCCACCTCACCTCCTTTTTGTTTTTGTTTTGTTTTTGTTTGTTTTTGGTGGGAAAGCTTGAATCACAGATCTCGCCTTTCCTCAAATGGCCTCCCCACTTCTGAACTTTCCTATTTTCTAGTAAGGCAGCACCATCTTTTCCAGTTTCTCAACTTCCTTATCCTTGGTTCTTCAATTAAAACTGTTTTCTTTAAAGTCACCAATGATCACTTGACAAATCTGAAGGCCTTTTCTCAGTCTTCATCTCTCTTGACTTCTTTGCAGCATTTAACAATATCCACCACCTTCTTCTCTTGCTCTCTTCCAAGTCACTGAAAATGAAACGTGAAATGAAATGAAATTTTCATATCTGCACACTTTTAAAAAAACTCAGAAAGGAGTGTTCTACTTGTCTTAAAATCTTCCAAACTAAGATTTTTCAAATGGGTATTGAATCCATTTGTTAAAAACATAAAAATTCAAAATCTTCAATTAGTTTATAAGACCACCTGAGTGAAAACAAGAAGATGAAAATTTTTTAGCCAAGTTTGAATAAAAAATCTTTCTGTTGTTGGTGGATGGTCTGAAAAAAATGAGGATCATGATTTAGTGAGCACAACCAATGGTGTACTTTTATTCTTCTTTATATTCTATTCTTTTCACTTCTTTTCTTCTATTCTGATCTATGAAGCTTTAGGAGATGACATGTTTGTTTTTTTAAACTATGAATAAGTATTAAAATAAACTGAACTTAGAAGCAGACCTTTGAATCACTGTATCACAAAGCGTTAAGCCAAAATTTTAAAAAGTTAATAAAGCACATCCAACCCTATGGTTCTCAGTAAAAACAAAACCCAAAACCAAAAAACCCATTATTATCATTATCACTGTTTGTAATAATATTCTAGTGAGAGCAAAAAGATTTTTGTCATTAACAAATGAAATATTTTCAGAATATCTCATCCTTACCTCATCTTTTTAAAATGTCTATTTTGGGTAAGTTTCATTAGTGTATGCAGTTATTACTATGGTACTACATATTTAAAATTTATTAATAAGAAAATACACAACTCTTTAGGATACCTGTTCAAAGATTTTTTTTTTTACTAATAGTGTTGTGTGAGCAAAATACAAAGAGGTTACAATGATGTTAGATAACACGTTGGTTGAGTCATCAGCATAGTGATGATAATTCTGTCTCTGATACTTACTAGCTGTGTGACTATGGGTGAGTATTTTAACCACTCTGAGCCATAACTTTCTCCTGTAAAATGGGGACAATAGGGCCTGCCTCACAGGCTTTTTGTGAACATCACTAGATATGATGGAAGCAAAGGGCTCTCAAAATCTTATAACACGATAGCAATGTCAACTAGTTGTTACTCTGAATTACAAACTCATATTTCCCTTTTATAAGACTTCTTGTCTGCCTTACCTCCCCTTTCTGATTATGAAGTTATTGAGGAAACACTGTAGCTTTGTACTCTTTAGACTCCCTTGTGGGCTAGTATAGGACCATAGGTGCCTAATCAATGATGAGTGTGGACAGGCATGAAAGTATTTCTCCCTATTGGCTAATTCTCATAGGGCATGCAAGTGCCATCCCTGAAGGCTGGCACATCAGGCCATTCCCCCAGGCTATGGGGGAAGGGGGCCTGTGCTGCTTGGCAGTGACTCAAGGGCACAGCTCCCTGCAGAGAAGTAGAGGGCTCTGTTGGCTGCTGCAAAAGTCTGAGCTCAGACCCATATAATTAGCCCATATCTCTACCACCCCACACTGTCCCACACCATTGCTACTGAAGGGAAATAGATGGAATTGTCTTTCCTCATTTCATAAGATCATAAATCTAGAGCTCAAAGGGACCTTGGAGGCCATGGAGTCCAATTCTCCCTTTTTTAACTGATCAGGAAACTGAGGCCCAGGAAGGTTAAGTGACTTGCCTTAAGTCACCAAGATAGTAAGCATGGGGTGGCAAAGGGGGATCTGAACCCAGGATGTCTGAATCCAGAACCAAGATTCCTTCCTTTATAGCACCTAGAGATTTGAAGAAGCATTTCAGTGACTTCTATTCAATCGACTTATCAACAAGGATTTATTAAGTACCTACTATGTGTCAGGCACTGACTGCACTGAAGACATAAGTACTAAGAATGAAACATTCCTATTCACAAGGGACTTATATTCTAATGAGAATTAGTAAGATAAATATAAATACATATGTTTATAGTATAAATATAAAGTGAGTAAATACAAATATATAAAAAGCTGTTAAATACAAGGTCATTTGGAAGGGAAGGAATCAACATTTAGGGAAATCAGGAAAAGTTTCATATAGAATATGGTCCTTGAGCTATGCCTCTTGGTGGGGTTTTCAACCAGGAACTTACTGCTTTTATACATACATATGTGTATGTATATATAAATATATATATATACATATATATATATATATATGCACGCACACACACAAATATATACACACACACACACATATATATATATATACGTTTGTGTATGTGTGTGTGTATGTATATATACAGAGAGAGAGAAAAAGCTGTATTTCAGCATGATGGGTTTCCTTTGTAATCCAATGTATTTTATTTTATTCTTTTAATAACATTCAGAGAAGGAGTCCATAGGTTTTACCAGACTTCCCAAAGGATTCATGACCTAAAAAAGATTAAGAAGCCCTGCCTTAAGTGAAGGGAGGCAGAAGTAAGAAAGGAGTGCATCCCAGACAAAGGTATGGAGTCAGGAGATGGAATGTTTCTGTGTAAGAAACAGAGAGAAAGCCAGTTAAACTGGGTTCATTGAGTGTGGAGCATGATGTTCAATGAGGCTAGAAAGATGAGTTGGGGCCAAGTTGCAAAGAGCTTCAAAATCTAAGCAGAATTTATGTTGTTTCTAGGGGCAGTAGGAAGTCATTGCCATTGACTGAGTAGGGGAATCCCATGTTCAGATCTGCACTTAAGGAAAATCCTTTTGACAGCCACGTTTAGGATGGACTAGAGTGGGAAGGGACATGAGGAAGAGAAGTTAGTTGCAATAATACAGTCAAGAATTTGACAAGGGCCTGAACTAAAGTGTGCATAAAGAGGAATTGGGCAGGAAAATTTTATGGAGATAGAAATGGTGTGATTTGGCAAATGCTTGGATTGTAGGGTAAGAGAAAATGAAGAATTCAAGATCATGCTGGTGTTATGAACCTGAGACACTGGAAAGATGTTGATGCCTTCAACAGAAATAGGGAAATTTGGGGAGGAGGAATGAGTTCAGTTTTGGACATATTGAGTTTAAGGATGTCTCCAGGACATCCAGTTTCAAATGTCCAATGTGCAATTGGTCATGTGAGACTAGAGGTCATATCTGGGAGTCATATGCATAGAAATAATAGTTAAACCCATGGGAGCTGATGAAGTTACTAAGAGAAAGACTATAGAAGGAGAGGAAAAGAGGGTCTAGAGCAAAAACTTGGGGAATACCCACAGTTGAAGGAGGGATTTGGATGAGGAACCAGCAAAAGAAACTGTAAAGGAGTGGTCATATTAGGAGGAGAGCCAAGAGAGCATGTCAGGAAAACCCAGAGAAGAGAGAATACAGTCCCTACCCTGAAGAAGAGAGGACAGTCAACAGTGTTAAATGCAGCATAAAGGTCAAGAAGGATGTGGATTGAGTAAAGACAAACAAATCTGCAATTAAGAGATCTACGGCAACTTTTTTTGTTTGACTTGAAAACATTTTATTTAATATATACAAATAACTACTAAATACAAAAAGTAAATTAAAACAAAAATAGTTGTTTTTTCTCTGGCAGAATCAAAATGCACGTAATGTATAATTCAGAAGAAAATGCATCCTCCCCCATCCCCCAGCATGCAGGACTAAAATTCTACTGAAATCTTTAATTGTTTCTAAATCAGTAAGGCATTCAGCAGCACCTCATGGGTAATGGTTAAATATGTTCTGCATATGAACTGAAAAAAATGTTATAGATTGCACATGTACAAATGTGGAGCACTTAAAATGTGACTCAACTGATAACACAGAAAATGTCCATTTCAGATAGTAGTGTTAAAAAACATTTGTGTAATAAAATCGTGAGAACACATAAAATAGACTTTAACATATACTAGCCAGTTTGTGAAAACTGCTAAGTGCACTAGTAATAAATAGTTTGCCAAATTGTTTATAAGCAGTTCCTAATGTTTGGCATTATTGTAAACATCAGCACATGTTTCAACGGAGGGATGAGGTTTCAAGGCGTTCTACAAAGGGTTAAGAAACAAGTGAGGGGGGGAAGTGGAGGCAGTGAGCTTGGATAACTTTTTCAAGGAATTTTGCTGAGACAGAGAGAAGAAATATAAGCTGGTAGCTTGAGGGGATGGTAGGGTCTAATGAAAGTTTCTAAAGGTGGGGGAGACGGGTATGTTTAAAGAAAATGGGGAAGGGATGAGCAGAAAGGAGAAATCAAAGGAGTGTGTGTGTGCGTGTGTGTGTGTGTGTGTGTGTGTGTGTGTGTGTGTGTGTGTGTGTAGTGAGGCTGTCCCCCACATATAGCATAGGGGTGTGATTGTATGGCTTGAAGGAGGCAGACTAGATATTCTTAGCCTCTTGTCCCTTCACTCTTTTTCAAGGAAAACTGTTAGAAGTTAGAAACTGAAGTTAAAACACAGAAGTTAACCATTCTGCTCTCCTCAGAGAGAAGTGGTATCAGGCTAGAATTACATCTATCTATAGTTTCCAGGTTCAAGCTGAACTTCTGATCACTAGTCATTATTGGGAAAAGAGGGTCCCAGGCTTCACATGCAAGACTTGACAGACTTTCCACCAAATACCGGTTTCACATTGAACACACACATAACCAATAGCAAAGAAATTCCTTTTCTCCAGGTTAATAGCAAAAGAGTAAAATTAGATAAAGTATATATAGGAGAATATATACCAGACAATATAGAGTGAAGGACTTCTCCCATTAAGAGTGAGATAAGTTAGTCCAACCAAGAGAGAGAGTCCCAGATTCCAGCCAAAGGGAAATTCCCTGAAGTCTCCAGTGGGGGATAGAAACATGATGGAGACTGTCAGCTCCTCTCATGTCAGATTATTTTTCCTTCAATAACCTGAAGTGGGGTTGGCATCCTCCATCTTCTCTCTCAAAGCTGGAGGTCAGAAGTTCCTGAAGCAACTAAAGAGCCTGAATCCCCAGAGATCTGAGGAGACTGAAGACAGTGGACCTCTCCTCTCTCTTTCTCTTGCCAGTGCTGCCCCACTATTTCATAAGCACAAGGTATTGACCTCCACCAGTGAGGAGAGAATCCCATACTAATGGTCTTTGGGACTCAGGTTACATGTGTGTGTGCAAGAAAGAGGCAAACAGAGAGAAACAGAGACAGAGACGGAGAACTGAGAAGCAATCTTTTGGAGAAGAGGAAAAGGGATCCAATCAAGTGCACATGTAGACAGGTTGGACCTGGAAAGGAGAAACACTATTTCCTTGTCAGAGACTGGGGGAAAGAAGAGAGTAGGAGATTATGTTGATGGGTTTTGAAATGAAGAGAATAAAAGAAAGGGAAGTTCATGTTAAAGGATCTTAATTTCTCCTAGAAAAATGAGAAACAAGGTCCTTAAAAGAGGTAAAAGAGAAAGGGGAAGGTATGGGAAGCTTGGATATATAAGAGAAGGTTTGGAATAGCTTCTTTGGGATTCAGATAGGGACACAATTAGGGAGGAATAAAAGGATTGTCTTGCTGTAGTGAAGCCCCAGTTAAGGTTGGATAAAATAAATGCACAATGGTACCTCATCAGCAAGGTTCAGAGAGAGGGCAGTCTCAAGATGGCAGAGTAAAAGGTCACAACTGCTCAACTTCCCCCAAAACCTCTTCTACAAAATAACCACAGAAAATGCCAACCTGAATCCTGAACAGAAAAGACAAGAATAAATCATAGTGAGTCATTTTTCCAGCCCAGGGTAGTTTAGAAGGACAGAAAGAGAAGTCTGTGGACACCAGGGTAGGGACTGGACAGGAGTGTGGCTTGGTTGAAGCATCATTGGCTATGGGTTTTGGCTGCAGTGGCAATAGTATCAGGAAGTAATCCCTAGAAACAGTAAGAGGACTGAACACCTGGTCAGAAAGAAAACTCAGGGGACCCTGTACTAGCACTCAGCACAAGATCTGGTACCATTTGGCAGCTCTGTCACTCCTCCAATCCCGAGTTGAAGTTATAGGATGGAGAGCAGAAATACTGGTCATGAGGGAGCAGGGGTCTTATCTGAGCAAGGACTTGGAGGGCAGTGACCAGACTTCTCTTTACATTACATCACATTGGAAGTACAAATTTTTACAAGTTCCCAGACTGAGCTGTGAAAACAATAGAAGGAGATAAAAAAACAGAAACTCAGCCCAGTCATCTCCCCAAGAGCTGAGCAGAGCCCAATTTAAACACAAATTCCAGTCAAAAAATAGGCTAGAAAAATGAGAAAACAGCAACAAAAGAGAACCTGATCATTAAAAGCTACTGGAAGATAGGAAAGCTCAAGAAGAAGACAATGACATGAAAAGAATTACAAGCAAAGTGTCAAAGAAAAACGTAGATTGGATGCAAGTCCAACAAGAATTCCTATAAGAGGTAAAGAAATCTATTAAAAAGAGCAAAAAAAAGATTCTAAAAACCAATTAAAATTGTAGAGGAAAAAGTTGGGAAAAGAAATGGGTCTATGAAAGAAAATTGTGAAAAGAGAATTAACAGCTTGGTTTTTTTTAAACAGACACAAAACTACTTAAGAAACTAATTTCTTAAAAATCAAAATTAACAAAATGGTAAAAGGGGTACAAAAAGTACTGATGAAAATATCTTAATTGGACAAGTGGAAGCTAATAACTCTATGAGACATTAAGAAATGATAAAGTCAAAAGACTGAAAAAATAGCAAAGTTGAGAGACTTCCTCCAACTACATTCATTATCTTATAAGAGCAGAAGAGGCAAATGAATGAATGAAAGTGAATGAAAAAGTATTTATCATGCTCTTACTATGTGACAAGTACTATGTTAAGGCTAGGGATACAGTTCAGTCCCTTCTCTCAAGGAGCTCATACTCTAATTGTGGGAGACAATGCATAAAAGAAAGTTCAGGTGTACTGGGGATCAAGGAGTATTCATAATGTGCCTCTAGGACCGTAGTATGAGAGAAGGTATAGCTAGTGCAGGAGAGGGTAGCCAGAAATGTGGTGATAGAAGGGGAGTCAGGTCTTGCTTAGGGCTAATAAATAAATGAAAGATTTGTGAGAAAAGAGAACCTGGTTGAAGGGGAATTCATTCAGCATAAAATAAGAGTTCCAGGGGATAATATAAAAGATGGACAATACTGGGATGGGACATGGGTAGAGTAAGGATGTGGAGGATAAAAAGGCAAGGAAGGAGGAGGAGGGTAATGTTGGGTTTTTTCTTCTCTAAGTTGCTGCTTGATTAGTAAAAGAATGGGAAGAGATACTGAGAAGTTATGGGGTAAAAGCATTAAAGAGGGTGGCAGGTGTGTAATGAAATTCACAATCTCTAAAACATGTTACAGAGGGAGCTAGGTCAGGTCTGGATTGGTTCTTTCTCTGAAATGGTTATTGGAGAGGAGTAGGCAGTGGTAGTGGTTAGGCAGTGGTGCAGAAATTGCTGGTCAGTGGGGTTTGTTTTGCTTCAATGCTATCCTAAATGTTTATTTTAATCTGATGTTTCCCAAAAAAAAATGAAACTACAGACATAAACGGAGTGTAGCAAATTACCAACACTGACTTGTGTAAATGAAGTGGTATCCAAGCCATTAAGAATATGTATGATAGTTGTGTGGCAAGATTGAGGGATAACAAATGAGTAACTTTAATGAATAACTGATCTTCATGGAATTCTTTTAAAATAAAGGGTTTTTTTTTAATCAACAAGAATTAATCTTCTCTCCTTTCCACCTTTCTCTGCCCCCAAACGAGAAAGAAAAAAATAAAACTCCTACTATAAACCTGTGTAGTCAAGCAAAACAAATTCTCATATTGGCAATGTTCAAAAAATATATCCATCAGCTCTCTATTTGGGAAGAGATAACATGCTAAACACGTAAAATCATGGTTGGTCATTGTGTTGATCAGAGTTCCTAAGTCTTTCAAAGTTGTTTGTCTTTACAACAGTATTGTTATTATATGAATTGCTAGTTCTGCTCACCTTAGTCTCCATCAGTTCATACAAGTTTTCCTGTTTCTTTGAAACCATCCTCTTCATCATTTCTTATAGCACAGTAGTTTTCCATCATATTTATAAACCATAAGTTGTTTAGCCATTCCCCAATTGTTGGGTTCTTTCTCAGTTTCCAATTCTTTGCCACTGGAAAAAGAGCTACAAAAATATTTTTGTTCATCCTTGGAGTTTCTTTTGTTTGGGACTAATCTATCCCTTAATGCACCCTTCCTTTTATTTTCTCCTCTTAATTCTCCCCTTTCCCTCTTGTTTCCCTGAGTAAAATGTATTTCTATGCCCAACTTTGTGTGTATTTTTCCTCCTTTGACCAGTTCACATAAGAGAAAAGTTCTAGTATCAACCACTCCCACAAACTTCCTCCTTGTTTGTATAGAATTCTACTTGTACACCCTGATTATGTGAGAAAATTTTCTTCGTCCTTCCTCTCTTTTCTCCCTCCTAATCTATCCATCTCCCTCCCTTTTCCATTCTCCTTTTAAGAACATCAAAGCTTAGTAGTACACCCAGGCCCACTGTCTAATTAGAATCTCTCTATGACCCCTAATGATGATATGATTCAGAAAGGATACACGTACCGTTTCTCCATATTAGAGTAAGCAATTTGAATTTGTTTAGACTTTTATGATTGCTTGCTAGTGCTTATATTTTTATGTTTCCTCTTGATTTCTGTGCTTACATTTCAAAGTTTCTGCACGTTTTTATCAAGAGTGCTTAGAAGTCCTCTATTTCATTAAAGATCCATTTTTCCTGCAGTATTATACTGTTTTGCAAGGTAACTTATTTTTAGTTGTAAGCCCATATATTTGACATTATGGTGACTTGCTTTATAGTGGCAACTGCTATATTGCGTATAATACTGACCGTGCCTCTTCAATATGGAAATTCTTTCTTTTTGGCTGCTTGCAATATTTTTTCTTTGATCTGGAAATATTGGGTCTGGGCTGTAATGTTCCTGGGAGTTTTTTTGGGGTGTCTTTCAGGGGTTGACTAGGGAGTTTTTTTTATTTTCACCTTGCTCTCTGAGAGATCTAGGCAATTTTTTTAGTAATTTCTTGATATTTGAAATGAAATTATTTCATTTACCATCTCATGTTCTGCTTGGTTTTGGCTCCATGAACATCATGCTCCCTCAGTAGGTACCCCCTGGTGCCTCCCCCACTTCCTACTTTTCATATTCCTTTTATGTAGTCTTTTTCCATTAGATTGTAGCATCCTTGAAGGCAAGGACTTTCTTTTTCTTATTTGTATCCCCGGTGCTTAGCATAGTGTCTGGTCCCTACTATATGCCTATTGACTATTGACTGTTGAAAAATAATCTCTCTCTCTCTCTCTCTCTCTCTCTCTCTCTCTCTCTCTCTCTCTCTCCCTCCCTCTCTCTCCCTCTTTGTCTCTCCCTCTCTCTTCCTCTTTCTCCCTTCCTCCTCCCATCCCTCAGTCATGGCTTTCAGATACTCCAATGAGCAATGATTCTCAAATTATCTTTCCTCAATTTGTTTTCCTGGTCAGGTTTTTGTTTGTTTGTTTTTTTTTTTTGTGGCCTACCAAACCAGCCCATGGGCTGGATGGTGTGCATGACTATTTACCATTCTCTACATATTTCAATGGCTGCATGAAATCCTTTGGCAGGTCACAAGTGTCTAGCGGCCTACAATGTTGTGCAGGCCTGCCTTATTGAGTCATTAGCCTTTATTTGATTCATTTTAATTTTCAGGGAATTTGTTGCTTGAATAACATTTTGTACATCTTATATCAAACTGCTAATTCTATTTCCTATTCTTTCTTACTTAATTTACTTTCAATTCTTTTCCAATTTTTTTTTCCTTCTAGCACTCTCATTTGTAAAATAAGTTTAACTTTTGAAAAAATTCTTTCTTCATCTCTTTCAGGAATTCTAGTTGAATTTGTGCCCATGCTTTGTTTTTCTTTCAAGCTTTGTTTGTAGCTGCTTTGGAGTCATTCTCTTCTTTTAGAGGGAATGTCTGAGCTGGTCCTGTTGCTACTTTCTTTGGAGTGTTTAATGTTGTATTATCCTAGGCTCTCAGGGACAGACTAGGGACCTACAAACTTTCAGTACTCCCAAAATTATCTGATCCAGGAAAAGTCTGATCATTACCCTCCTGGTCTGAGCTGTGCAAGTTCCTGACCTAGGTTTGGGTCTGAGGAACACACCTGTGGGCTTGCCTCTACTTAGAGTTCCAGTAAACTGCTGTTGGGCTCAGCCGCTATCAGCCACCTGGAAAACTCTGCTGTTTCAGACAGAACTTCAGGTTCCCCTTTGTTTTGGTATCCCTGCAATAGTTATTCCCCTATAGGCTTTATATTGGGCTGAAGACTAGAACTAAGACTACTGTTCTGCTTTGCTCCTAGAGTCAAAGTCACATAGCTACTGCTTGCTTCTTAACTTGCTCCTTTCTTGATTCACGTCCTAAGGCTTACAATTGTGCCTTACCCTGGAACATCATACCAAGGAGCATGTTTTCTCCTCACTCAGCCCCAAATTTGTGACACCTATTTCTATACCTGAACATGACTGGGATTATTTTTGCTGATTTGGAACCTTTTCTTGACCTGATGTACATCTTGGACCTCATTCAATCCCTGTACTTGAATGCTCTGAATAACTGTTCCTGGATTGTCCTCATCTCCAGTATCTGTAAACCTCTCTGTCTCCTGATACTAGCTTGGACTGGAAAACTGGCTCGCTGTGGTTTTTCATGGATTTCCTAATCATCACTCAGTCTGTTGTTTTTCTAGATCTATTTGAAGGTTTTGTGAGTGGAGTTTGATTATACCTCTTCCAGTTACTCCACCATCTTTTGTGGTATTGTAAAGGACTCAGAGGAAAGTCTCCAGCACCTTGGATATATACTCCATGAAATATTTATGGGAAAATGTGGACAAGAATCACATGGGATTGGGAGACATGGATAAATTCACATCTGTACCAGAGGAGAGGATAGTCATGTAGGACTATGCCTAGGAATTCTGTCCCCTGGGCATTGAGCAATGGTGGGAATGGAGGTGATTTCTTAAAGTATAATAGTCACTCCTATTTTTGGTTTTTGTAGACTGAAGACAGAGGCCATGGGATTTGGGGAGTTTAAAGAATTAGAATACAAGGGTATTTGAAGGGAGAGGAGTTGTGGTGGAGAAGACTGCAAGCCAAGGACTGGATTTACCTGGAAAGAGGGACAGTGACCTGGTGGTCCAGAGATGACAGCAATAAGGATCTGGAAATGAGAGGTGGAACTTTAAAGGAGAAGAGGTAAGTACTGAATGATGGTGGCAGAAGGAGAGTTTAAAAGTGGCTATGGGGAGCAAGGATTGTTCCAAATCATCTTCATGGCCTTGTGTGTGAAGAGGGAAGAAAGGAAGAAGCAGCCAGCCTTGGAGAGAGGCCAACAGATTAAGTTTTTCAGGAGGAAACTAGGTTTCAATGAGTACAAGTAAATGGAAGGTATATAAGAGTATGAGATCTGAGATAAAGAGGAGTTTACCAACAAGGTATGAAACCATAGGAGAGAACAGTAAAGAAGGATAGGGACTGAGGAGTGCCAGAGCTAAGTTTACTATGGGGGAGGATCAGGGGACACATGCTGTCTTCTATAAGTTCCCTCTTGCTTATAGAAGAAGAAGAAGAAGAAGAAGAAGAAGAAGAAGAAGAAGAAGAAGAAGAAGAAGAAGAAGAAGAAGAAGAAGAAGAAGGAGGAGGAGGAGGAGGAGGAGGAGGAGGAGGAGGAGGAGGAGGAGGAGGAGAAGAAGAAGAAAAAGCAGCTCAAAGAAGGGGGAACATAGTGTAGGCAGTGGCTATGGTGGAAACAAATGTGGAGGTAGGAAAATGCAATTTTCGCATCTTTAGGGAACACTGAATAGACACTGGTTTGGGTGGAGTGAAAGGTTTATGTAGCAGAGTAGTAGAATACATGACTGAAAGGGTAGCTTGGGACACATTCAGGTTGTTGGGGGAAAGCTATACTGTTACTATTGATTATGTTGCTAAGGAATTAGTTGTGGTTGGGGGCGAGGGGCTTCTGGTAAAGAGACTAAGGGTCCTTCTGCAGAAAAAGCACCTTTCCACTGAAGATCTGTTTATTCTGCGATTAAGCCATGGGTACATTTCCCAGCTTAACTGTCAGCTATGCTCTATGTAAACCAGGAATGAATATTCCCAAAGCACCAACAGAAGGAAGTTCTTCATAAAAATGAAGCCTGAGGGTGTGAAGTAAAAAACAAAGCCATGTTCACACACATCCAGCAACATCCGCTCTATTCAGCCACTGATGAGACGGAAACACACTTTAAAAATC
Source organism: Trichosurus vulpecula (assembly GCF_011100635.1). Classification (NCBI taxonomy): domain Eukaryota; kingdom Metazoa; phylum Chordata; class Mammalia; order Diprotodontia; family Phalangeridae; genus Trichosurus; species Trichosurus vulpecula. Next base: position 302,718,346 of record NC_050574.1, on the reverse strand, counting down.
TGAGCTGTTGTTAAAACCTTGGTGGTGCACAGATGTTGAGAATTCTGAGACATTGGAGGTTCTTTCCTCTGCCTGGAATACCCTCCTCCCCCACCTCCTCTCTGACTATCCTATCAATTCTACAAATCCCAGCTCAATTCCCAAATTATAGAAAAGTTTAGAACTAGAAGAGACCTCAGAGTTTATGTAGTACAGACCCTTCACTTTCAGGTGAGAAATTGAGACCCAGAAAAGGGAAGGGGCTTGTCCAAGGTTATATAGCTAGATACTGAGAGGATTAGGGGTAGCTAGGTGGCACAGTGAATAGAGTGCCAGGTCTGGATTCAGGAACACTCATCTTCCTGAGTTCAAATCTGGCCTCAGACATTTACTATCTATGTGACACTTGGCAAGTCACTTATCCCAGTTTGCCTCAGTTTCCTCATCTGTAAAATGAGCTGGAGAAAGACATGGCAAACCACTCCAATGTCTTTGTCAAGAAAACCCGAACTGAGGTCACAAAGAGTTGGACGTGACTGAAAAACGACTGAACTGACAGGGTCAGAAGTAGAACCCAGATATCAGGTCTCCCACCTCAGTGTTGTCTCCACTACACTATCTTGTCTTTGGAAGCCTATCCTTCCTAGCCAGTCCATGTGACGCTTGCCCTGTTTTTCCTACAACTACAAAAGTGAATCGATAAACTCATTCAAGGTGAAGGATTACTCATTTAATCCACTACTCCTCACCAGGAGATTTGTTTGCATTGAATGCTTAAGGAAGGCAATGCTTTAACCCAAAAGAATAAGATGCCAGTGGTGGGATTTCAAAAATAAATGAGGGAAATATTTTGGAATGAGATATCTTCCCAACACCGCTTAGATCATGCCACAGACGTGTGTAGAAAGAGAACCCTGGCATCTGAAGTAATCCAAATAATAGCGAGAACAGGGAATTTTTACTTTATCCTATGGGCATCAGAGAACTTTTGAAGTTTGTTGCTGTTGTTTTGTTATTCTTGTTTTTGGTGAAAGTATTGAGTTAAGAAGATTAGTCTGGTAGCAGTGTCTTGAGAGATCAGAGGAAGAAGGGCCTGGAGAGAAGGGAGCTCATCAAGGAGATTGTTGCAGTAATTCAAGCATGAAAGAATCAATACTTCTATTGGGGTGATAGCTGTGCAAAGAGGAAGGCAGGGATGGGTGTGAAAAATACACCGAAGAAAGAATTGACAGCATCATGCGCTAATATATTTAGAGCTGGAAGGACCTGAGAAGTTATCTGATCCTTTTCATTTTACAGGTCAGATAACTAAGGCCCCAAGAAGTGAAATGATTTGTCCAATGCAGTGCCCTCTCTGGATTACTTCCCCAATTTGCATTTGCATTTGTGATTTGGGTCTTCAGAGGGTGACTAATACCTCAGATTCTAAAGACTCAACCCTGCAGAGCTGAAGTCCTAGCACTATAGTTTATGAGCCCCCATTAATAGAGTCTTAATTAACAACCAGCTAGTAGACTTAATTAGTCCTTAGGAAAGGTATTTCTTCCGACGGCATAGCAAGAGCAATAGCTACAAAACATTCTTCATACCCCGCCCCACTCCCACAAACATGGGTCTCAGTCTTCCCCAAATACACACAACATTCATGGGAAGAGTGAGGTCAAACTGAGAGTATAATGGTAGTGAGGCACATGTGTATGGCACCTGTCTAGCAAAGGAAACTCCCAAATTCTGGTAGTACAGGGCCTAGAAGTCCTTTCTTTCTTCACAGAGTCTCATATAGCTTCCCTTTGGGGCAGTATCTCTGCTGGTCAGGCTGCTTGGCTGCCTTTCCAATGTCTGTTCCTCTCCACAGCTTGACTTTCTATTGCCAGATCTAGCTCTTTCATATTGTCCTCCTCCAGGTGGCTGTCTCTCTGTATCTATATCTGTCTGATTCCCTCCCACATTGCTACCTTCTGGTATAGGTACTGCATTCCATAACTACCTCTAGTTCTTGAATTCAAACTTCTGCATGACTCACTTTGTAATATATAGGTGCCAGGAGTCTGCCACTTATGTATGAATGAGAGCTAACAGAGGGACAGACAAAACATTGCACTAATGTCAACACAATATTGAAAGACCTGGAAGAAGGCCTCCAGAGAATGGAGTCAGTCCTCTGTAAAGGACATGAGTCCAGTGAGACATGAAGGCATGGAAAGGTTATGATTTACACTGGTTGAAATCCACTATTTCATAGAAGTCCATGACAATTAAATTGTTTTCCCATATGATAAAGGAAAAAAAGAAAAAAATAACACAAAGGAAACTATAATACTAAAACCAAATTTTAAAAAAGAAAAGAAGCCTTGGTACATCAACCATTATCAGTTCCTCCTACAGGCTGCAACAATTCATGTATTACCCATTGGCACAGACACCATTGGCTTATTATCATTGTTCTAATGGCCACTGGGTGTTACTGAAGAAGGTGGGAGGTAGACCACCAGAGTCTTTTCTGGAAATAACAGAATTTGAATCATGTCTAGGTCTTCACCAGAAAAAAAAAGTGTTTAGCTTCCATGTGAGTGCTCAGGCTGACAAGCCATATAATATAGGATAGACTCTCTATTATCCAAAAGAACCTCAAAACAGAAAAGACTTGCACCTGAGTCTATGAATGGTCAAAACAACTTTCTCCCCCTCTCTGGGACCATACTTTCTTCGGGGCACAGAGCTCTTTCCAAAGAACAGGACTTTGCACATGCTGAAGAGGAAGCAGCATCTTGTCTTCCAAGTAATGATACTGAGAATCCATAGATGCTGTCAGGTTAGAGATAACCCACTAATGACTAGAAGACAGAGAGATAATTAGCAGTGGTGAGGAATACTGAAGCAGCTATTTTTTTTTTACTTGATAGCAATAAAGAGGTCCCAGATCTTCTTACAGCATGTATCTAAGAAGTGACAGAACTTCCCAGAACTTGTTAAATAGAACGGTTACTGTCCATTTCTGATTATTCCCATGGGTATAAATAATATTTTAGAAGCAGTATGGGAGGTTTTGCTAAATATTATGAAATTTGGGGCAAAAGATTTAAGACCTTAAGAAGGCATGTGATATTTTAATACTGATGTCCATCAAAGGCTATCCATTCAGAAAGGAAATGGAAAATGATTTGGGAAGCATGTCTAAGTATGAGATTTGGGTTTCTGGACCGCAGCTTCAAACAAAGCAATGATAGGATCCTGGCTAGAAATGGAGTGCACCTAATGAGGGCTAGTAAAACAATAAATATATAAGTAAAGCCGTTATTAAGCATTCAGTGGGTGTTAGGTATGTGCTAAGTACTGGGGATAAAAACACAAGAAAAAAAGACAGTCCCAATGCTCAAGAAGCTTACATCCTAATTGGGGGTGGGGAGTGGGGGAGACAACTCATAAAAGGAATCTGGAAAGAGAGATGGAGAAGGGTAACTGAATATGGGCAAGTTTGTTGAGGATGAGGGTGTTGGAAAAGTCTGGGGAATGAAGAGTGGAGCTGTGAATAAAACGAGCATTGCCCGAGTTCCTCATGAAATTACACTACTAACCAGGCATTCACCAATTCCAAGAGAAGGGCAGAGGCATCTCTGGGGTGAGATGGCTGCTGGCAAGCAGGTAGAGAAATTCAGAGACTAAGGAGTGGACATATGTGGCTGGTGTCCTGCAAATCTAGTCAAAAAGATCTTTAAACTGAGAAATGAGGCCAAGAACTTCTTCTATATGTGTCCATCAAGCCCAGTACCATGAAGAGCAGCAACAGTGAAGAAGGAAGAATTGCAATAGAGGGGTCCAGAAGTTCCCAGGAGACACAAACTGAGAAACAAGCCTGTGATAAAACCAATAGCCTAAGATACCTCTGTATAAATACACAAAGCATGGGTAAAAAAAAAAAACAACATGAACTAGAGATTCTAAAAGCAAAGAGCCAAGTTTGACCATATGGGTATCATTGAGAGTTGATGGGATGAGACCAGTTCTTTGAATATTGCTTTGAGGTGGTTATACTTTATTCAAAAGAAAAAAGATAGATAATTGGCAGGGAGCCTGGAGGGAAGAGTAACATTATATTTTAAGAAAATATGGAGATTTTGCCAAATGCTTTACTCCACAGTGTCTTCTATTCTTATGCCTCATCATGATCCTGGCTTCTCGAAAGCTATGCCGGGGGAGCACAAATTTAGGTAGTCTCTATCAAGACTGAAAATCTTTGAATATAGTCCCAGGAACAGTTTGAGGTTTTTCAGGATTATCCATTATAGCCACTATTATTCAACATTGTATTAAAAATACTAGCTATACAGCTTTTATTTTGTGGTAGCTAAGAGGAAATTGAGGGGATGCCAATCAGTTGGGGAATGGCTGAACAAGTTGTGGTATACAATTGTAATGGAATATTATTATGCTAGAAGAAATGACAAGCAGGATGATTTTAGAAAAACCTGGAAAGACTTACATGAACTGATGCAAAGTGAAATGAGCAGAACCAGAAGAACATTGCACACAGCAACAGCAATATTGTATGATGAAGAACTGTGAATGACATGGCTATTCTCAGCAATACAATGATACGAGGCAATCCCAAAGGACTCATTAAATTAGGGGACCTGTCAGATCTATGGATAAAAGAAAAGTTTATGACCAAATAAGAGATAGAAAGGGTCACAGGAAGTAAAATCGATAATTATGATTACATGAAATTAAAAGGCTTTTGCCCAAAGAAAACTAATGTGGCCAAAATTAGAAGGAAAACAGGAAACTGAGGGGAAAATTTTTTACAAAAAGTTTTTCTGATATAAATGCATAAGGAACTGGGTCAAATTTATAAAAACAAGAGCCATTCCCCAATTGATAAATGGTCAAGGATATAAACAGGCAGTTTTCAGATGAAGAAATCAAAGCTATCAAAGGTCATATGAAAAAATGCTCTAAATCACTATTGATTAGAGGATCTTCATACCTATCAGATTGGCTGATGGGACAGAAAAGGAAAATGATCAATGCTGGAGGGCATGTGGAAAAATTAGAACACAAATACACTGTTGTCTTTGAGGGTAATGGACAGGTGCATGGTGGGTATGAGATAGTTGCAACATGTAAAAAATAAGAAACTTTGAATAAGAATCAGAGTAAAAGATGTCAATAGGGAAACATTTGAAAAAAGAAAAAGGTCTAATTAGAGGTGAGAGCTAGAGAAAACTGGTGGATAGCCTATACATTCCACTGTTATCTTTAAACTTTTAAGAGGAAACGAGAAGACCTCTGGCATATTAGTTGAACCCCATGTGTCAAACTTGTGGGAAGATGTGTTCAACAGTTGTACAGAATGGGCAGATATGGATGGGTTGCTATCACATCTTTGGAGGAAATATCCACATCAGCAAGATAACAGATCCATTTTAGTATAATCATGCAAGGAACTGTGAACCAAAGTGAAGTGAGACGTATAATGGAAGATACTTAGTTTGAAATCAATTGAGGGGAAAAAATGAAAGTGGTATTTTCATCAAGTCATGCTATAGACTGCATAGAAAAAGGAGAGAGATGAAGAGTAAAGATATACAGAAAAAAATAAGTACAAATATGTATAGTTAAAAATTAGTAGACTTGTTTGCTGGCGTTCAGGGTATATATAAGGAGGTATTGGGAAATAAGGCTGGAGAGTTGCATGAGTGCCAGTTTGGAGGACCTTGAGTACCAGGGGACCTGCAGTACCTGAACAAAGCCCTTGTTCCTCTAATATAGCAGTATCTACTGACTCTGACTGAATCCTGCATATATGAAGATGATGCCACCAATCATGTACATATAGAGCAGCTCAAAGCCTTCTTGCTGGCTCTTGATGAAGGGAGGAATATAGACTAAGTGAATGAAGGATAATGATCTTGCCTCCTTCACTCAACTTTTGTTCTGGCTCACATTCACTTACTTGCCAAGCCTTAGAGGAGTTCTATAATTTCTAACCCTAAACCAGGTAGTTATCTGGGATAATGGACTATGATTCAATCCCAGTCACAAGGAATTAAAAGAGAAGACTTGATCTTAGCCTGGGGACACTCAGTTGGTTTTTGTTCAACAACTTTTTAGCTAGGGGATTGTGGCTCATAGACTGACTGTGGTTAAGGAGCTGCCAGCTTGACCTCATTTGAGATAGGGACACTGATGTATTGTTGGTGGAGTTGTGAACTAGTTCACCCATTCTGGAGAACAATTTGGAACTACACCCAAAGGACTATATAAAACCCTTTGACTCAGCAATACCACTACCACATCTGGGAAAGAGATCAAGGAAAAGAGAAAAAGACCTATTTGTACAAAAATATTCATAGCAGTCACTCCACCCCAATAGAGGGGAGTGAAGCAGCCAGCAGGTAACCCTGAAGACGTGTGCCCAGACATTAGTTGTAGAAAGTAGCTCTGCGACCACTTATTCAACGGAGTAATGTCTGGAAAAGTGAACATGAGACCAGTGAAACCCCATCCCAGCAGAGACTAAACTACATCCCCAACGAGGAGAGTTCAATGAAGTCATCTGAAGACATGGGCAGCCCTACAGAAGTCTGAGTTGTTCCTCCATGAATACGAATATGTTCCTCCATCTGAGATAGGTGCTCCCTATATGTGTGCTGGTTAAACACGGTTTTTATTGTGTTCCCTTCACAAAAGTTCCCTAGGTATCTCCTTGCTTTCCTCTGACAATGGAGAAGTATGTCCCGGACTTATGGAGAGGATGTTCTATTGCTAGTTTTCTTACTCTACTATTTCACTAAATGCCTTTGATTTGAATTAGTTGTGTGCCCTGGCTAACTATTAACAACAAACATATTGATAGAGGTTTGTGAAATATGGTATTTGAGTAGATGAGGACTGAAAGAGAGCTTTGAATTTGGGGTGGCTTTTTTTGTGAAGGGAACACAAGACCAGGTGCCCCAGGTGTTATATACAACAGCTTCTTCTTCTGTAATAAAAATAGGTTGACCTGAACCATCCCTAAGTTTGAATTTGATTTAGTAGATAATGAGTAGACATTAATGGGTTTTTACTGACGGGAGAGTTATATCATGTGATCGGCATTAGAAACATTAATATGGCAGTGGTGTATAGGAAGAATTGAAGGGAGGAGAGACAGAAGGCAATGAATTATGAAGCTATTGCATTAGTCCTAGCAAGAGGTAACAGGGGCATGAGCTAAGCCCTAAGCCGGTGGCAGTATGAGCCAAGAAGGGAGCAGGATACAATAGATATTTCAAGGGAAAAATCCACAGAGCTTGGTAACTGATTTAATGTGTGAGGAAAGGGACAAAGAGAATCAAATATTGCTTGGTGGTTTTGAGTCTGGGTGCTTAGGGAAATGGTGGTGCCATGGATTAAAATGAGAAAGTCTCAAGACACAGTTTTGTGGATATTTCCAAAGAAATTCTCCCTGTTTCCCTTTACATTAATATAAGATGCCTCAACTTCTCTATTTTTCCTACCCCTTTCCCCAGTCTAGTTCTAGGCCATTACTGACCTTCCCCTTTCTCTTTCTGAGAAGCCATAACTTAAGTGAGCAAAGGTAGCTTGCTACCTCAAGCATTTAAATGATGGCCTCCACAGCCTTTGCACTGAGAAATAAACTGCTTTCCCAAACAAGACAAAGATTATCTTCTCATGCAAACCACTCTCATACTAAATCATGGAGTGGGGGTGGGGGTGAGGAGAGAGAAAAGAATTGTAAAATGAATACAAAAATGTAAAAACTCTAAAGTTTCCAGAGTTCCCACAAATGTTGATGGAATTTAGGGTGTCGGCTAACTTAGGCAATAGTCCCACACTCCCTTCCCCAGGCCCTGCTCTGAGAGTTATACCATCCTACCCTATGGGTAAGTGGTGGGCCTTCTCATACAGCCTGGACAGTGCCAACTTTATGGTTTTCGCCAAGTCGTTAGGGCCCTCTGTGACACAGAATTTAGGATCCTACCCACCAACTGCCTCTTGGAATCACAATGAGTAAGAGTAGTGGGTTTCAGCCAAACCTTTCCCTCCAGGGGAAAAAAAAAAGAAGAGAAAGTCTCATCATTCAAAGCCTAGGCTGTAGGCAGAGTAGAAGGCTGCTTCTTTGGCATGATTCATTCATTCATTCAACAAGCATTTATTTATTATTAAGCACCTACTATTTGCCAGCATGGCATTAGATCCTAGAAATACCATGAATTTGAGGAAAATGAAAAATTATCTGACAAGTCCCAACACTGCTTTCTCCTCCTACCTGATCTGAAAGTCCAAACATTAATCCATTCAATGATCTAGACAGTGAAACTAAATATGTTATCTGCAAGTCTACATTAAAATACATAAAGAATCTGATAGTTGGTGCTAGAAGAGACCTTAGAGCTCATCTAGCACACAAATCTCTCAGAAGAGACATAACTAACTCAAGGTCACACAGCTAGTCATGGACAAACCCAGACTAGAACCCAGATTTTCTGACTCCTGATGTGATACTCTTTCCACTGTCTCATCAATGTGAGAAGGGAGTAGGGAGTCTGGAGTGCGCTCTCTGAGCAAACAGTTAATACATGCTTGTTGACTACTCTAGAACTCCCCTATGAGCACATCTGCCCAAGGAACCAAACACCTATTGTCCCAAGGATCAGGAGAATTTTGAAGGAGTCCCAGAATCTCCCAATGAATCCAAGCGAGATGTGGAAGCATGGAGTAGCAGCCCGCAGCTCACCAATGTGGCAGACTCACTGTTGAAAGCATATACTCTGGGCACATCAGTGTCTGTGCTTCTGAGACCTTCCTGCTCAACTTCTGATGGGTATCTTGGCTAATCCTAGTTTCAAGCATCCCAGTGGAATATGTTCTAGTTCAGCATTCCTGGACTTTCCCCTGGAGCTGCTGAATAGCAGACAGTCAAAGCAAGTGTCCCAAACTCGCAAGGGAATTCAGCCTCTCCTCCTTACTGGTGCAATCCTGTTTCAGATTTCCAGAGCACTTCGCATGCATTCTCTTGTGGGGTCCTCACAACAACTTTGAGATGTTAGCGTTGGTATTATCCCTATCTCATAGGTAATATATGTCTGAGCTGGGATTTAAACCCAACTCTTCCTGCTGCCTTCAGAAGGAGGAATCATGAATAGTAGAAATAACTGGCTCCAAACCCAAAGGATCTGGGTTCAAATCCCATCTTTGACATTTATTCCTTGTTCATCTAACCTCCCTGGGCCTTAGTTATCTCACGTGGAAAATGAGAGGGTTGGACCAGGTGGCTTCTGAGGTCCTCCCCACCACTCTAGACCTATGGTTCTTTGGCTCCATGTCAAATGCTATGTGGATTGTGCTGTGCTTCCTACCTAGGGCAGCTTCCTAGGGAAAAGAGCCCACTGTTGAGTTCCAACCTTGGTGGTAGGCGTGCCTTAGCTGGTTCAGGAGATTGACCAAAATCCATACTGCCTTGGCAACAATTTTATCTGAGGGGGTTGGGAAGAGAAAGAGCATCTGTTCTCTTCATATTTCATTTGGAAGTATGTCTATGTGGATATGAGACAACCATGGGAAAAATATTTTAAATCATTTATGATGATAGGACTGCTGCTTTACTAGAGGAGATTGTAAGTTATGTAAGTATATTAGGCATTGACTCTGAAGTCAGAGGAGCCAGGGTTCAAATCCAGCTTCTGACACAACCTATGTGGCCATGTACAAATTACTTAACTCCGTTAGTCTTCAGGGTCCTCATCAGTAAGAGGAGAAAGTTGGACTATTGATCAATCAATCAACATTTATTAAGCACCTACTATGTGCCAGGCACTGCAGACCAGATGGCTACTGAGGCTTCTTGCAACTCTTGATACAAGCCCCATGGTCCTAGATCTACCACTGTCTTCTTCTGGGATCTTGGATAAGGCACTTCAATTCAATTCAATTCAGTTCAATTGAGTGTTATCTAAGTGGCATGGAGATAAAGTGATGGATTTGGAGTGAGGAAGTCCTGAGTTCAAAACCTGCCTCAGAAACTTACTAGTCGTATGACCCTGGGGGCAAGTTACTTAACAATTCTCAGTCTCAATTTACTCATCTCTAAAATGAGGATAAATAATAGCCCTTACTTCCTGGGGTTGTTGTGAGGATCAAATGAGATAGGTACAGAGTGCTTTACAAAACCACTTATAACCTTAAAGTGTTATATAAATAATAGCTATTATGATCATTATTATTATTATCTACTATGTCCAAGGTTCAGCAAGGCATGGTGCTAGGTGCTTAGGAGTCAATGACAAAACAAATGATAAGAAACTCCATCCTGAAGGGCTTCCATTTTCACACACACACACACACACACACACACACACACACACACACACATATTTGGCATAGCATATAATTTATTTTATTTTTAATTTAGGGAATAAAACAAGCATTTTCATAACAGTATAATTTTAAAAAAGATAATGGCACATGAAACTGCAAACCTATTATGTACAGCTTGCTATGCCTTTTAAATATATGATAAAGTTATCATGTAAATTTCCTTTTTCTCCTTTTTCCTTTTTTTCTTCCCTCTCCCCCTAGACATGGCTACCATCAGACACAAATAAGTATATACATGTAAAATTATTCTGCACATATTTCTATTGATCAGCTTTTTTCTCTGGATGCAGACAGATTACCATATATTTTAATGGAAATGACAATTTTCAACTTGCCTAACTCCCAGAAGAACACTGAGGATCAAATAGAATATAGAGGCAAACAGAGAAAAGAGTTAAAAAATGACATCTAAATATAAAATGTTGAACTTCTCCAATAGTTCAAGAATCTGTAATTCCACTGGTAAAATTCATGTCCTCCTCTCTGTTCTGCTCCCTTCCCCCAAAGCTCATCCCCTCTTTCAAAGTTGTTTGACCAAACAAATAACACCCAACCCTTCAGCCAACCTGGTGAAGAACCTGTTCTCACTTAGGCCCACAATGGACAAACAACGGGGCCTATGGTCAAAGCTTTTCCAGCTTGATAGGACCACCAAAGTTTCCCCCTGCTGATACTTTTTAAGAACATAGACTCTTCCTGAATCATATCTTGAATAATCTACATATATTGAATAATGAATACATATATTGAAGTGGACCAACAGTCTTAAAAAGAAAACTGACGATTGTAACATCATTTCTATCTTTTGTCTCATGCTATTCCAGGAAAGTAGAAGTCTCTCTTCCTCCCTTCCCCATTTCACAATTGAGGAAACAGACACAGAGAAAATGGTCTGTCACATAATAAAGTGGTTGAAAAATTACAACTCACTTCTCCTTCTCCCTACCCATTATTCATTCAATATAGACATATTGTCAGAGATTGTCTCTTATTTAGATACCTTTTTTCTTATAGGCACAGGAGTTGTTAACCTTGAATCTGTGAACTGTTCCAAAAGCAAATTTTGATAGTTATATTTTAATGTAATTTATTTCATTTGTCACCTTATGCATTTTATTTTATATTATATATCATAATATAATATAATATGATATGATGTGACTTGATGTGACATAACATAACATAACATATAACATATAACCTATGTTATATTTATATTATATTTTAAATATTAAGAAACTATTCTGAGAAGAGGTCCATAGGCTTCATGAGATTGCTAAAGGAGTTCATGACACACACAAAAAAATTAAGAAGTGATGTTTTAGGGAGATTCAGCTTAGCATGAAAACTGATTATCTAAAAATGGCCCTATAAGTCTAAATGCCCTTATCAGAAAACCTGGGAAAACTAACCTTCCTCCAGGAGCTTCTATTACCTAATCTCTGGGCTTCCATCTCCTTGTCATAATGGTGGAGTTGGACCAAATGGTCCCTGAGGCTTCTTTCATTTCTAACCTTCCATGAATCTATACATTAGTCTTGCCAGCCATGAAATCCACACAAACATTATTAAATTATTATTATTATTATTATTAAATACCTCTATTATTTTTCTGTCCACATTCATATTTTAGCTTACAGTGCTAATAAGGCCAAATTCATTGGTTGTATCCCTTTCTGCTACTGAACCACATCTCTAATCTGGACTACCTATCCTGTAAATGTGTGACCTTGGTGACAAGTAGGACTGGGCAAGAGAACCTAGGCCACTTTGAGAATTCTATCTCCACTCCTTGAAAAATAACCTGAAACATGTGTCCTAGCGATAAAGAATCAGCAGCATTGTCCTTGTGTATGGCACATGGCTCTTGGAGAATCTGTGAAACTGATCATACAGTGATCCTGTAGAAATAACATCTGTTGTCCCAAATGACCTCTCCTATGCTAGATGGTGCAGAGGATAGAGTGCTCAGCCTAGAGTAAGAAAGTCTCATCTTCCTGAGTTCAAATCTGGCCTCAGACACTTACTAGCTGTGTGACCTTGGGCAAGTCACTTAACCCTGTTTGCCTCAGTTTCCTCATATGTAAAATGAGCTGGCGAAGGAAATGGCAAACCACTCCAGTATCTTTGCCGAGAAAACCCCAAATGGGGTTCAGAGAGTCAGGCGTGACTGAAAACAACTGAACAACAAACATGAGAGAGGGAAGACATTCTAAGGCAGGGCTCTTTCCTCATCTTTCACTGGGCCTTAAACCGAATGGGACAAAGAGTGGGGTGCAGTTCATGTTAGGAAGGTAGCATCACAGTATGGGAAGCTGATATGCCAGATTTGGGTGTTTCAAACTGCATATGATCAATGACCAAATGACACCCATCTTTCCCAAGACCTTGATTTGCAATTTGATACAATCTGCACCTTGCCTCCCCATACAAGGCTCTGGTCTGCTGCCGCCAAACATCCCATGGCACTGATGTTCAGATCGCTACAGCAACTACGAAAGGGACCTGCTTCAGAGACTGCCAAGTACTTGACAATACTCAAAGTGGGGACTGTTCTTATCTAAACTTTGAGTCTATCTCACAGCACTCCTCATACCTGTTCATTGGAATGGATGAAGAAACTGAGGCTAAAAGGTCATGCCCAAGGTCATGAAGTAAAGTAGAGTATTGGACTTAGAGTCAAGAAGACGAGTTCAAATCTTGTCTCAGATACTTACCAACAGTGTGAGCCTGGGTAAATCCCTTAACCTCTCTGTGCCTCAATTTCCACATCTGTCATATAAAGGGACTGGGCTTGAGGTCCCTTCTAGCTCAAAATCTGATTCCATGATTAGTCAGAGGGTCCAAATCAGAACTCGGGTTCTCTGACTTTCAGTCCACCACAGCACAGTGCCAGGGGTCTGCAGCGGTCCATCCTTTGCCCCAAAACCTTATTTTCTAAAGTTTGTAGTGCAAACCAATCATAATACAGTTCCCCGGCACAGGGCTTCTGGTGTAACACCTAAATACAGCAGCTGCCTGGAAAGACAAGGTCAACCTCTGAAGAGGTGTTGGTCCGGTGCCCAGCCTCAGGCTGCTAAAGGGTACTCCGGGGATTGTCAAATGACTTCCACAAACATTTTTCCTTGAATTTTCCTGAGTTCTTTTAGTACTTTGTATTCTGCTTATCACTCTGTAGGGCTTTTCAGGGCAGATGTTTGCTGCTTAAATAGACAGAGTCTGTTTTGGATTTTGGATTTTGCCCTGAATTAGGAAGCTGGAGGGGAGAGAGTTTGGACCAATGACACCAGTGGGCTTGAAGGGGAGTCGTTTTCAAAGTCAGAAACACAGTGTGCCCAAGGCCAAGTTGTGAAGTCAGTGAAGAGGCAGGCCCACGAACAGACTGCAAAGAAGAGCAGGGAGCTGGGTGGGAGGTAAAAGACCCACTCCCCAGCATTGCAACAGTATAAGCTACTTCACAGTCCTCTGAGCCCTCAACTTCCTCATCTGAAAATCATTCTTACCCTGCCTCCTTCGTAAGACTGTTTCGAAGAAAGGTGCTTTGTAAATGACAAATGGGAATACAGAGGGCAGGCAGAGGGAGGAAGAGCTGCATTCAAATCCTGCTTCTGACACGTAGTAGTTGAGTGACCAAAGACAATTCTTTTAGCTTGTAGAGATCCCGTGGTATAGTGGAAAGAACACTGACTCTGTATTCGGAGGGCTTGGGCTCAGGTCCCATCTTTTGTGCTCATTTTCTGTTTCTGTACAAGTTTTTTCAATCTTGTCCGACTCTTCATGACCTATTCGGGTCTTCCAGGCAAAGACTCTGAAGTGGTTTCCCATTTCCTTCTGCAGCTCATTTTACAGATGAGGAAAGTGAGGCAAGTGAGGCAAACAGGGTTAAGGGACTTGCCCAGGGTCACACAGCCTTTAAATGTCTGAGGCCAGATTTGAGTTCAGGAAGGTTAATGTTTCTGACTGCAGGCCCACTGCTCTGTGCCCTATGGCGCCACCTAGCTGCCCAACTTCCTAAGTGAACAGACAAAAAAACGTTTAACCTCCCTTGTCATGGGTCTTCTCACTGGCAAAATGAAAGAACTGAACTGGCTAGTCTTTGAGATCCCTTCCAGCTCTTGCAAGAGGCAACTTTAAGTTACAGATGATTTCCCCATTGGCATTGGCGGGGAAAATTTTACAAACCAGGAGCTCCTTGAACAAATGAATTTGTAGGTCCAGCATCCCATCCCCTCCAAATTTCAACTATTAGTCCTTAGGGACTTGAGCTACCTCCTTCAGCAGCTGTGTCCTTCTCCACAGATTTCCTCTATTTTTTGGAATTCCTTTCCTTTTTGGAAAGAGGAGAAGGAGGAGGAACAGCAGGAAGAGGAAGAGGAGAAGTAGAGGGAGGAGGAGAAAGAGAAGGAGAAGGAGAAAAAAGAGAAGGAGAAGAAGGAGAAGGAGAAGGAGGAGAAGGAGGAAGAGGAGGAGGAGGAGGAGGAGGAGGAGAAGAAGAAGAAGAAGAAGAAGAAGAAGAAGAAGAAGAAGAAGAAGAAGAAGAAGAAGAAGAAGAAGAAGGAGGAGGAGGAGGAGGAGGAGGAGGAGGAGGAGGAGGAGGAGGAGGAGGAGAAGGAGGAGGAGGAGGAGGAGGAGGATAGAGGGAGGGAGGAAGGGAGGAAGGGAGGAAGAAAGGAAGGAAGAAAAGTATGTGATCAATTTATTCACCCAGGTATGTTAAAGAGAAAAGTTTTATTTTTGCAGAGACCAAAGGCTTAGGCAAAAGATATAAAATTCAAAGATAGAGCTTCGGACATAACCAGTGAAGAGGGAAGAAGCTTTCAGCAAGTTCCTTTTGACTCCTGACATCAACGTGTAGGTGGCTGCTTATTCTACATACGCATGAGGCTAGAGAAGGACTGATGGTGGCTGGAGTTTTACCTTCTGCGCAAGACGAGGACAATCCTGCTGTCCTCTGACATAACCAGACCACATTTAGAATATTGTGCTCTATCCTAGACACCACATTTTAGGAAGGATGTTGATAAGCTTGAGAATGTCCAAAGGAAGACAACCAGGATTGATGAAGGGCCTCAAGTTCATGCCATACAAGAATTTTTGAAGTGCCTGGAAATGTTTATCCTGGGGAAGGGAGGACAAGACAGTTATCTTCAAATATTCAAAGGTCTATCAATCAAAAGAGGGATCAGACTTACTCCGTTTGGTCCCTGAGAACACTGAACTTGCAGTCAGGAAGACTTAGGATTAATGCTTATTAGCTGTGAAACCTGGGTAGATCAGTTAACCTCTCTGGACCTCTGTTACCTCATCTATAAAATGAGGAGTTGGATTGAACACACTTCAAAAGCCCCTTCCAGCTCTATATCTATGAGACTAAGAACCTGTGAATAGGGAATAGTAGTTAGAAACTATAAAGTGGAGGCAGCTAGGTGGCGCAGTGAGTAGAGCACCAGCCCTGGAGTCAGGAGGACCTGAGTTCAAATTCAGCCTCAGACACTTGACACACTTACTAGCTGTGTGACCTTGGGCAAGTCACTTAACCCTAACTGTCCTGCCTTCCCCCCTCCAAAGGAAAAAAAAAAGAAACTATAAAGTGGCAAATTTAGGCTTGAGGGAAGGAACATTTCC
Source organism: Trichosurus vulpecula (assembly GCF_011100635.1). Classification (NCBI taxonomy): domain Eukaryota; kingdom Metazoa; phylum Chordata; class Mammalia; order Diprotodontia; family Phalangeridae; genus Trichosurus; species Trichosurus vulpecula. The sequence continues at coordinate 302,702,362 of NC_050574.1, read as the reverse complement.
TAACAACTAGGGCTATCCCAAAGTAGAATGAACTGTCTTAGAAGGTAATGAATTCTCCATCACTGGAGGTTTTTAAGAAAAGACCACTTGTCAGCAATGTTATAGAGAGCATTCTTGCCCTTCCACATCACAACTTTCCCCATTGTGGTTTCCATATATCGTGAGTAGACGTAAGAAATTCAACAGGAAATTTTTGGAAGCTTTGCAGAAGCCGCAGACGACAAATGAAGGCCAGCAGATGACACAGAGCCTATGACCAAATACTTACGAATTTTACGATAAGGTACTGTAAACACCTTCTAAAAAAAAAAAAAGAAAAAATCCAGACTTCTTCTCTGGTAAGCCAAAAATTTTTACATGGATTTTCCAGATCATGGAGGTACCACACCCCTAATTCCCGAAATGTGGAAGGAATAATGGTAGTTTGCTTTGTTTTTTGTATTTTGCTCTGCATTGGAGAGCTAGAAGGGAAAACGTTTGGGAATAGTAAGCTCTGAGATCACTAGCTGATGTATCTGTCTCTTGAAGTCACATTTTTTTAGACACAGAACAGACAGTTCTATAAGTGGAGTCCATTTGTACATTATTTTAAACAAAAACTTAAGAAAATGGAAGGATTCACCAGAAACTAAATGAAACAATTAATGAAGTCCAGAATGTACACCTAGAATACCAGACTGAACCGCAGCAGGATCTGCATTGAACTAAAAGCATTTCACACAGTGACTAGCACATAGTAGGTGCTATGTAAATGCTTATTCTTTTCCCTCCTTTTCTTCCCCCCCTAAAAGGTCTCTTAGAATCTTTATCCTCCTTCAAGTCTCAACTCAGGCACTTCTTCCCACTAGAAGCCGTACCTTGTCTCCTTAATAGTTAGGACTCCCCGGTAATTAAAGGATATTTATTGACTTATCTGTTTACATGCCGTGTCCCCCAAGATGTCAGCTCCTTGAGGACACGAGGTATTCATAGAAGCACGTTCTTGTTGTTGCTATCATTGCTTGTCCTTCATTTAGAAGAGGACCAATGACATCCCAGGTGAAATGGATTTAAGAGCTGCATAAAGTTGTCAGCTTCACTCTCTCTGAGTCCAGTGGCAAGACCAAAGTCAGGACAACTGGTGATGGCCTAGAATCCAGTGGCTGACCTTGGCATCTTCAATGTCTGACCAAGCTCTAAGAGTTGCATAGCACCTGCTTCAGCTGCCTTCGTGGCCGTTGCAACAAATTGTTTTCATCCACTCATTCCGCCAGGGAAAGGCCTCACATGCTTGCGGTAGACAACCACCTAACTCACTAACGAGTCTGAGGCCTGCCAGTTACCCTCAATCATCTGCCCAGATGGTTTTGTTGGGATGTGGCCCAGTGCTCACACTATAGCTTCTTGTAGTTCCAGGTGAGAGTTGGGTGGCAGATGGACACCATCCAAAGATGGACACCACCAACGGTGGATGAACAACCCTGAAAAGGTCTCAGCAAGCCTTCTCACCAGAGGTGCTAGTGCTCCCTGAACACTTTTACATTTTTCATAGAAGCACAGTTAGAACTTGAAGGAAATTTGGAGATTATCTAATCATAGAATCATAAGCTTATAGATCTACAGTTGAATCTCAGAGGCAATCTAGTCTATTTCCCTCATTTTACAGATAAGGAAACTGAGGCTGAGGATCAGAAGTAGGATTTGAACCCTGGTCCTCGGACTCTAGAGCTAGTTCTTTTTTCACTGTATCAGGTAGCCCGTGGGAGTTGTAGCCAACTGGATTTCATATGATAAGAGAGACTAGAAGAGGCAGGCCCATATTAGAAAATAACGCACCCATGAAGAGGGAGACTGTGGAATGCCCATGCAATTCTAAATTGTAACCTCCTTGGGGACTCAAGAGTCAAAGGGCCAAGAAGGCTTTGAATTCTGACTCATGTATGACCTTGAACACATTGCTTCCCTTTCCTCACCTATAAAAAGAGAAGTGCGCATGAGATCATTTCTGAGTTTTCATCTAGTTCAATACGTCTAGGAGTCTTTGTTTTCTCTTAGAATCAAGGAGCTAAAAGGCACCTTATGAATGACCTGATCCAATCCTGCCTCATTTTGCACATGAGAAAAAAGGGGAGGGAAGAAAGGAAGAAAACACGCATCTATTAAGCACCTACGATGTGCCTGGCACTGCGCTAAATGCTTTACAAATGTTATCCCATTTGATCCTCACAACTCTGGAGAGAAAGGGCTATTATTGTCCCTATTTTACAGCTTAGGAAACTGAGGCAGAGGTGAAATGACTCGTCTAAGGTCACACAGCTAGTAAGTGTCTAAAGCTGGATTTGAACTCCTATCTTCTGGACTCCAGAACAGTGCTCTATCTACTGGACCACCCAGCTGCCCCCTGGGGAAAGTGTCTTATCTAAGGTGAGTGTCTTAGTATTCTAGCAAGAAGATTCAAGACAGGAATCCAGATAATTTGAGTTCTGATACTATACGCTTTCCACTATCCCACATTGCCTCATTCATTTAGTGCATAGTTATTAAACACCTACTGTATGCTGATCCCTGTGCTGGGAATTGTGGAAAATATAAGAGGGGGATTGATCCCTTTGAGGAGCCTACAATCTAGCTGGATTGGATTAGACCGGAGTGATGATGACTGGCAACTCCAAATCACTTTGTGAGCACTTTACTCACAGCAGCCCTGTGAGATAATAAAGGTATTATTGGTTCCAATTTAGAGGTGAGTAAACTGAGGCTCAGGGAATTTAATGACTTGTGCATGATCACATAGCTAGTAAGTGTTACAGCCAGGACTTGAATCCAGATTGTCTGGATCCAAGTCTAGGAGGACTCTTGATACTATCCTGCATTATGCATGTAAAAGTCACCAATGATACCAAGGAGAAAATAATAATTTAATTCAACAAACATTCCTTAGATATCTGTTATGTGAAAAGGCATGGGATGGATGCTGGAAACACAAAGGGAAAAATAATAATAATACCTGTCCTTAATGAGCTTATATCCTATTAGGGGATGTCCATTTATTCATTCACTTAAGTACATACAAACTTGCAAAGAAAGAAAGGGAGTGTCAACAACCTGGGGGATCAGGAAAAAGTCCTCTGTAGGACAGAGCACCTGAACTGTGCTTTGACAGAAAGGCTTTCTAGGAAGTAAAGGTGAAGAAGGGGTGCATTTCAGCAGATGGCACTATGGAGCACTGGCCCCACTCAGGAAGACCTGAGTTCAAATGCAACCTCAGTCACTGACCCTGTGACCCTGGGCAAGTCACTTAGCTTCCATCTGTCTCAGTTTCCTCATCTATAAAATGGAGATAATTACAGCATCTCTTTCTCTCTCTCTCTCTCTCTCTCTCTCTCTCTCTCCCTCCCTCCCTCTCTCTCTGTCTCTCTCTCTGTCTCTCTTTCTCTCTGTCTCTCTCTCTCCCTCTCTCTCTCTCTCTCTCTCTGTCTCTCTCTCTCTCCCCCCCTCTCTCACTCCCTCTCTCTCTCTATCTCTCTCTGTCTCTCTCTGTCTCTGTCTGTCTGTCTCTCTGTGTCTCTCTCTCTTTTTCTCTGTCTCTCTGTGTCTGTCTGTCTCTCTCTCTGTGTGTCTCTCTGTCTCTGTCTCTCTATCTCTCTCTGTCTCTCTCTTTCTCTGTCTCCCTCTGTCTCTGTCTCTGTCTCTCTCTGTCTCTTTCTCTCTCTCTGTCTTGCTCTCTTTCTATTGCAATGAGGACAATATGAGATATTGGTAAAGTCCCTCACAAACCTTAAAACACTATATAAATGCTAGCTGTCATCACTATTATTGTTGTTATACAAAGGTTCTTATTCAGAAATGAATGATTTGTATGAATCACAGCTAAATGGAAAGTTTGATGAGAATAGTGGGTATGTGAAGGGAATTAAGAAATGAGACTGGAAATGTTGTTGTCTGGCCATCTCAGGCACATCGGACTCTTCATGACCCTATTGGGGGTTTTCTTCTCAAGGACACTGCAGTGGTTTGCCATTTCCTTCTCCAGCTCATTTTTTACAGATGAGGAACTGAGGCAAACAGGATTAAGTGACTTGCCTAGGGTCACACAGCTAGTAAGTGTCTGAGGCTGGATCTGAACTCAGAAAGATGATTCCATGATTCCAATCCAGGCACTCTATCCACTGTGTCACCTAGCTGCCATATTGGAAATGTAGGTGGGAGCTTTAAGTACCAAAGAAGAGACTGTGATTTTTTTTTCCCTAGAGATATTAGGGAGCCACTGAAGATTCTTGGAGAGGATGACCATCCTATCTAAACATGTTTTAGGAATGCGAATTCACCAGTTATGTGAAAAGGCTAAAGGCAAAGATGCTGAGCAAGAGGCAATGAGGCCCTAAGCTAGGGTAGAGTCTGTGTGAGAGCAAAGAAGGAAGGGGACAGATGTAGCAATGTTGTAGAGAGAGACTAGAGAAGATGGAGGAGACAAGAAGAATCAAAGATGGCAAGTACCAAATGACCAATGCAGGTTCGAAGTGTAATAGACTCAATTTGGAATGAAGGGGGTTGGCCAATGAGGAAGGACCCAGTCTTTTATGTATGCATAGATATTCCCTGTCTGGTTTCAAACCTCAAAGAATGAGCAGATAGTTTCTTCCTGGTTTCAATCCTTGAAACATGCATAGTAATTCTTTGCCTGCTTTGATTACAACCAGTTAGAAACTTTGGTGAGCTTACTTTCAGCCATGAATAACAGGATTTGGTACCATGTGACCATGAAAAGTCTTTTAATTGACTGAAGAGTCAGAAAAAAAAAAACTGATGATTCAAGAAGTGGTGAGCTGGAATTGAGTGACCATGCAAAAGTAACAAGTCCCCACACTATAAAGCCCCCTCTGGGGCCACTCCCCAACCTAGGAACTCCTCTTCTAGTTCGAGGTTCCCAGAGGGATGGTTGCTACTACACTCAGGATGGGTGTAACTTTAAAGGGATCAAGGCTTCTAACATCTTAGTTCTGGAACCACCACAGGAATGTTCTCCATTATCAATCAGCCAGTAGACAACATTGTCTTTAGTCAAAGACTCAGTTTCTTCCAATTTTTTTCTCCTGATTGGCCCTGCTTCTCTTGTATAGCCTGGGGTCTTTAGTGTAGAGCTGGGCCAAGACAGGAAAGAACATTAATTTCAGGGTCAGGAGTTGGGACATACCCCTTGTCTACAAATGTTCTCTACTCATGTGCATTGCTTCATTGTACTTTAAATCTGAGCCTACTCTCCCAAGGGACCTCCTTTGTGCAATGGGCAAACGCATCCCCAATGTGGTAATAATGCTTTGTACTTCTAAAATTGTGTAGCAAGAACAAAACAGTATAAAAATGCTTTTACACTATTAATTTGCTTAGTTTATCCAACCCACTCTCCTAGAGGACTTGGAGGTGAATATCATCGGCCCAGTGGCTACCCAAATTACCTTGTTCTTGCTATAGTTTCTTAGTAAATTTCTTTTCTAAAAGCTAATGGAATCTACCTGCTTATTGATAATGGAGAGCTGCCCACTGGGGATTCAGCAGCTGTGGCATTAGAAGTTACAACTGCTAGGCATTACCCCTGAGGGTAGAAGCAAACATCCCTCTGGGGACCTCAAATTGTAAAAGCAAGTGTCCAATTGGAGGGGTCAATGAGAGGGGTACCATAGACGTGACCATACTAAGGCTTTAGAGGAGAATCTGATCAAAGTAGGCTAGAATGAATAGGAAGATTTCCTAGAGGAGGTAAGATGAGTCAAACTCTGAATGATGCATGAGATTTACATGCTAGAGGGGAAATTGAATTCCAGAAGGTTGACCAGCCTCTCAGCCCACATGAACCTTTGGGGCATCCCTATCAGCACTGGGCTGAGCCTTGGTGTGCAAAGGGTTAAAGATGACTGGCCTGACTAATAATAGCCCAATGGAAGCTGAACTTTAAGGATAAAAGCCACCATGGGCTATTTTAGGTGCCCAGTCACACGGAGTAATGGGATTGAGCGCATAAGCAGGCACGAGCTGGACTGGTATTCTTAGCTACAGGAGCAGCCACGGGTGTCCACCCTTTCCAAACAAATCACACATTTGCAAGTTGGCCTTTTTTCTCACTTGAGTCTTGTTTTGACCTTCAGTCAAGCATAATTCTCCAGTGGGGAGGAACGCATTGTTCCTAGCCTTTCTGCCCAGAGATCTTTTCAGAAATGCTGCTCCCAAACCTTTCTGTTCCTTCCAGCCTCCCACCCATTATATAGGTGAGGAAAACTGAGGCTAATGCAGACAATGGACTCACTCCTGCAAAAGAAGCAAGGAAAACAAACTCAGACTGCTCTGCTCAAATTTGACATGTCACTGTTGTTCAGTTATTCAGTTGTGTCTGATTCTTCGTGACCTCGTGGACTATAACAGGCCAGTGCTGTCCATGGGTTTTTCTTGGCAAAGATACTGGTTTGCCATTTTCTTCTTTAGTAGATTAAGGCAATGAGAGGTTAAATGACTTGCTCAAGGTCGCACAGCTAGTAAGTGTCTGAAGCTAAATTGAACTCAGCTCTTCCTGATTCTGGGCATGGTGCTCTATCTACTGAGCTACTTAGCTACCCATTGCTGTTCAGTTGTTTTTAAGTTATTTCCAACTCTTCATGACCCCATTTGGGGTTTTCTTGGCAAAGGTACTGGAGTGGTTTGCCACTTCTTTCTCCAGCTCATTTTACATATGAGGAAACTGAGGCAAACAGGGTTAAGAGACTTGCCCAGGATGACACAGCTAGTAAGTGTCTGAGACCAGATTTGAACATTGAAAGATGAGTCTTCTTGACTCCAGGTCTGGGGCTTTATCCACTGAGCCACCTAGCTGCCTACTAGACCTGAAAAGAACTATTTCCTCTGTCTTGAATATCTACTCATCTTTCCCTATTTACAAAATAGTCATGGGTTGAGTATGAATATGATATTTTCCCTCCTCCTCCTTTTTCTTTCCCCTTTTCCTCTTCACTGCCTCTCTTTCCTGCCTCAATCCCCTCCCAATACATTTCTATTCCTTGCTCAGGTAACCAGCTAGTCAGTAATCCACTTGCCACTCCAGGCCCAGCTCTGCCCTACGTATACACCAGAGGAAAACCAAGAGAAGCAGGGCCCACCCTGACCACAATTAGGAACGAAGTGATTCTCTAACAGTCCCAGTTCTAAGAAGTCTTCTGTTTTCTCCTTTCATGGCTATTCCCTCAGCTGCCCCATTCAGACTTCCCAGCTCCTACTCCAGCCCCAAAACCTAGTTCGGCTCTGCTAGCCTACCTGTCTTCTGAAGGTGATACATCCTTGGCTACCTCTCCAGGGCTGAAACTCCCTAATACAGAGGACCAGGGGGAGGAATTGGAAGAATCCTTGCTCAAGAAGGCCATTTTCAGACCCTCCTCCTGCCATCGATCACTTGGCATCAACCTCTCCTCCTTTAAAGTTTACCCATCATGTTCAGGTACTTACTGCTCTTAGAGGTCATTGGATCATTGATTAGACCTGGAAGGTGTGGAAAGGAAAGTTCTTCATTTGGGCTTCCACCCTGACTAAAGAGGCAAAACTCAGGACAAAGAGAATTAGAAGGATTTTATTATAAGCATGTCAAAGTAGCAGCACACTGACAGGCTGATCACTGGAGATCAGCAACGGTTTCGAAGCGAGGATAACTTTTATAGGTAACTTTAAGACAATTCAGATAGGTCCACCTCAACAAAAGAGGTGGGGCCTTTGAATCTCTAGTGCTTCCCCAAAGATGAAACAAGTTGCAGGTAGGGGTACCTGACAAAGAGCAGGTGATACAAAAACTCTAGACTTGTTGTGTCTCCTTCTGCACCAGAGCCTCCCCCAACACTGGTTAATAAGCAGGACTGGGAACAATGAGATACTGGGTTAACATAACTTTCAACAAAGGGATCTCAGAATATATCTAGTCTAGCTTCATTTGGCAGATGAGAAAACTGAGGCTCAATGAGTTTTTATATAAGTTGCCCAATGTCACATAGGAAGGATTCAAACCCATCTTCCTCACTCCAAATTCAGCATATCTTCTACTGTGCCAACCATCCATGGACCTCCAGTATCTCTTATCCTTAATGGATTCAGTACTTGACTCATAGTCTTGTTCTCTTCCCCAACCCTTACCCTTTCTGAACACCCTCAATGGCAAGGAGTGATCATCCTTCAGACCTTTCTCCATTTACCCTCAGTGTTGAAATTCCTGGTACTGTCTCTGCTGGGTGGATCCTTTTGAGAAGCGGATTTATAGAATCCTAGAACCGTACTCCTGGAAGACACTTTGAAGACCATCTAATCCAACTCTCATTTCACTGATGAAGAAACTGAATCTCTTAGAGATGAGATGATTTGCTCTAGACTACACATAGCAGGTTAATGTCAGGGCCAAGACCTATGTCCCTTGACTTCTGCACACTGTGGTTTCCACTACAGGGCATTGTTTGTTTCCTTGGTTTTTTGGTCTCTCAACCTTCACTCCCACCACCTCCATAACCACTCCCTGGGTGAGGGCTATTTCTTCTGTCTCTAAGGTCCCTTGGCAAGCACCCAGTGTATAGTGCCGTCACCCCACCCCACCCCCCACCTAGTTGCTAACTCATTGGTTATTTGCTTTGCATAAATTAGCATTGACAATCACACTTCATGAATTTGGACTCCATTAATGCAGATTTGAGGTAATTTGGGTAGCGGCTGGGCTGATAGTCACCTTTGAGTCATCTAGGAGAGTGGGTTTGATAAACTAAGCAAATTAATAGTGTAAACAAGATTGAGAGAGGATTGTTTAAACTATTAAAAAAAACTTTCTCAGCCCCCTCAAGCACTCTAGAAGCACCTATTTACATACAAACAATGGATGTGTTAATTTATCTCTTCATTAAGCAGTTCTGCTCAGGACCCCTCCCCGGAAACAAAGCATTTGGTTTGCCCACTTTAGTACTTAAACCTAAGAGAATGGCCTTGCTTTAAATATATCCCATCACACTTGCTCTGAATTTAGGTTGGCCTTTCTCCCCAATTAGTCCAAATTAATGAGGTTTGAATGCTAATGTGCACGCCGCTTGTTTAATATAAAAGGCAAGCAAAAGTCAGAATATAAACTGAGAACAACAGAACAATGCATGCCTTTGGTTGTTAAAAATCCATGGGACTGGGTCAGCTAGGTGGCACAGTGGATAGCTCAGAGGCCCTGTAGTCAGAAGGATCTTAGCCTCAGACACTTACTAGCTGTGGGGCAGGTCACTTAACCTTAAAAAATAAGTTTTTTAAAAAGTCGATGGCAGGGACTCCTTTTACAAATGACCAAACTGAGGCCTTAGAGAAGTTAAGGAATTTCCCAAGCTCCAAACAGCTAATGAGTACCAGGATTAACTCCGAATTCTCTGACACTCAATCTGGAGCTGTTTTCCAGATCAACGGAGTGTTTCTCCTGAATGTATCTCTTTTGTATCTCCCTGTAGGAATGTGCTCCTCGTTCCTGTAGGAAACACCCCTCACCAAATTTCATCCTTTTTTTATTTTTTATTTTTTTGCATACCTTGTCAAGCAAGCAAGCATTTATTAAGTGACTGCTCTGGCTCAGATCCAAGGGATGAAAGACAAAAATTAAGTGGTCTTTGGCCTCCTGGAACTTACACTCTGTTAGAGGAAACAATATGTATAGAGATAAGTAAATACAAAATGTATACATGCATACATATACATGTATTTGTTTAGTTGTGTCCAATTCTTCGTGACCCCATTTGGGGTTTTCTTGGCAAAGAAACTGGAGTGGTTTGCCGTTTCTTTCTCCAGCTCATTTTACAGATGAGGAAACAGAGGCAAACAGGGTTAAGTGACTTGCCCAGGGTCACACAGCTAGTGTCTGAGGTCAGATTTTAATTCAAGTCTTCCTGACTCCAGGTCTGGCACTCCATCCACGGAGCCACCTACCTATATATTATGACAAATGAAAAGAAATTGGGGACAACAAGGAAAAGTCTCCTAGAAAGTAATACACATACATACACACACACACACACACACACACACACACACACACACACACACCCCAAAATCATTCTCCTCAGGGTTTGGTTCCTGACAAGTAGTGATGGCCCCATAAGGGAAATCCCTAGTAGGTTTCTACCTGAAGAAAACTCAGGTCTGAATCAAAAAGCACTTTTTTTGTTATTGTTTAGACAACTAACAGGGTCTCCGAATCATCTTCTTCCACCATTGAAAGCTTCCAGGTATAATCTCATGAAACAGTAGCCATGTTCTACTGAGTCCTATGAGCACAGTCAATTCTCAGTGATAAACGAGTCTTTCAATCAGTATCTACTATGTTCAAGGTGCTGTGAGGGATGAAAGGAGATGAAATGGTTTCTGCTTTTGAAGGGCCTGCAGGAATGTGGTAGAAAGAATATCAAAGCCAGAGTCAGAGGACCTAGGTTTGAAAGCCAACTTATCTCATTATTAGCTGTGTTACCTTAATCAGGCCGCTGTTCTCTCTGGGCCTGAGTTTCATTCCCTGTACCATGAGGCTGTTGGAAAGACCTAGATGGCATACTTATCTATCCACAGACCTCACAGGCTTGGAAGGAAGATCTAATACACTAGATGGCACCATCGGGGGCCACAAAGATCTTGAAGGGTTTAAATTGGGCAGAATCCAATAAAATTGCATTTGGATTTTAAAAGCCAATGTCATAAGAATAGTATGGGAGAGGCATGGCTAGACAGCAATTCATTTGGAAAATATTTGGGAGTTTTGAGGATTCCAAGCTCAATGGGAGTTGGCATCCACAGAGTGATAACAGCAAGCAGACAGGCTAGTTTCAGGAGAAGTCTAGACAAGTATAAGACTAAAGAGATAGTATGACCATCACACTCTTCCTTGTACATATGGTCAGGTCCTGATTAGTGCAAATAATGAAAACCCTCAAGTGGTCAATGATTAGAATCCACACTGCACTTTTCCACTGAGATGGAACCAATTGCAATATCTTGCACAATTATAACTTTGAAGAATGAGAATTTGAATCCATGCAACCATTTCTGGAAATTCATTATTTGCATTAATTGGGACCTGACTATAATACATATGAAGGGATGTATTCACTTCTCTGGGCTGCTGGTGGCTTAGCGGATACAGTGCTATGCCTTGAGTCAGGAAAGCTCATTTCTGTGAGTTCAAGTTTGACCTCAGACACTTTTAGCTGTGTGGCCTGTGACCCTGTTTGCCTCAGTTTCCTCATCTGCAAAATCTTTTTTTTTTTACTATTTTTCTTTGCCAAGGAAACCCCAAATGAGGTCATGAAGACTTGAACAGTCTTTTCTCCCATTAGATTGTAAGCTCTTTGAGAGGAGGGACCATCTTTTGCTTTTTTTTTTCCTATCCCCAGTGCTTAGCACAGTGTCCAGCACAGTAAGGTGCTTAATAAATATTGATTGATTGGGTGCTGCTATTTATTTAACACATCACTGGTAAGTTGGAGAGTATTCAGGAGAAGGTAAACAGGCTGATGAAGTGCCTCAGGCTGATGAGCCATAGAAGGAACTAAGGATGTTTAAGTAAGAAAAGAGAAAAACATTGAGGAGACATTATAGCTGTTTTCAAGTACTTGAAGGGTGACCCTGTGGAAGAAGGATTAAACTTGTTCTGCTTGGTTCAAGGGATAGAACTGGGAGCAATGGGTAGAAGTTTCAGTGAGACCAATTGAAGTTTAGTGTAAGAAAAACCTTCGTAATAATTAGAGTTCTCCACAAATGAGACAGGCTTCTGTGGGAGGCCATGGGCTCCCCTTCACTAGAAGTTTTCAAGAAAGGACTGGTGAAAGATCTGAAAACTGAAGGGGGTGCCCATCAATCAGCTCAGCAAATGATCATGCACGAATGTAATGGAGTATTGTTGCATCATAAGAAATGCCCAAAGAGCCAAAATCAGAGAAACCTGTGAAGATGTGTATGAACTGATCAGAAGTGAAGTGAGCAGAACCGGAACAACTATCTATGCAATGATCATAGCATTGTAAAGGGAAACCATTTTAAAAGACTTAACTCTCATCAATGCGATGACGAACCATGACGCCAGAAGACAGCTGACACAAGCAAAGCTCCTTCCTCTTGGTGGAGGGGTGATGGATTGTAGGTATGGAATGAAAAATAGATTTTCAGGTGTAACTTGTTTTGCTTGATGACATTGGTTAGTTACAAGTTAGGATTTGCTTTTGTATTTGGTTTTTTTCCCCCAAGGGATGTAGGAAGTAGTAATAGTAATAACAGATAGAGAAAAAAGAATCAATGAAATGTCTTTAAAATGCACAAAAAAGAGCAGAAGGAAGCTCTCAGAAGACATAAGCAAGTAGGACAGCTTTGGGAATAAGGTGCTGAATTTGTTATGTACTTTTTAAAAAGCCAAACTGTAGGTAATAGAGAGTCATAATTTCTTCTTTGTATGTGGAAATCTTTATGGCTATTGGTATTTTTTGAATTCATAATAATAAAAACTAAGTCAGAAGGAAAGACAGGAGGCAATATGTTCCAGGTAGGTTGAAACACTACCACCTTTACCCCATTGTGGAGATAGCCCCAAGGCTTGCTTCCAAACCAGCTACACCTGAGAGGAGAAATGATGGTCAAGAGGAGGTGCACCTTCCTCATCACCATAAGCAACTGTTGCTGACCAAACGCCACCCAGACACACATAAGAACCTTGGGAATCGCAGCACCCCCAAACCACCAGTTCTGCTTCCTGCCCAGCCCTCACAGCCATAATCCAAGAATACAACTCTGTGGAGAAGGGGTCAGCCATCCCTACCATCTGCCAACCACCTGCTACTCATAGGGTGGGTGGATGGGCCAGCCTAGTTGAAGTAACATCCTGGAGGGGAGAAAGGAGACAGCATGTGCCAGGCAGGTGAAGTTACCACCTTGGCCATCATCTCCCCTCAGAGTCCAGTGGAGAAACCCCAGGACCCTGAAGCCAAGAGCCTTTGGAATAGCAATGCTCCCAACCCAATATTTGTAGCCATCATACTAGGAAGCAGCCTCCCTGGAAATGCTACCCCCTTAGTTCAGGTTCTCATCACTTCTCACCAAGATTATTCGATAAGCTTCCTCATCATTCTCCCAGCCTCAAGTTCCATTCCATTCTAGTCTATCCTACAGATAGCTGACAAAACAATTTTCTTCAAGTACAGGTCTGGCCATGGGACTCTTTAATTAATTCTAGTGTCTTCCCATTGCCTCTAAAATTAAATATAAACTCCTCAGTTTACCTTTCAAAGTCCTACCCCACTTGGCCCCAACCAATCTTTCCAGCTTTATTGGATTCTATTCCACCTCCTGCACTTTGCCATGAAGTCAAACTGGCTTACTAGCTATTCCTCACTCCGTCTCCTGTCTCCCCTCCTTTGCCCATGCCCGGAATGCCCTGCCTCCTTACCTTGGTCTCATAGAGTCACTTCTTGAACATGTAGCTCAGGCATCATCTTCTGCGTGAAGCCTTTCCTGACCCCCTCAATAGCTGGCACCTAGTCTCCCAAACCACCTTGTCTTTGACCACTCTGTATATATTTATACTTATTAGATATTTACTGTATGTACTTGTCTCCTCCATTTGAATGTAAGGTCACTGTTGAGTAGGGATTGCTTCCTTCTTTGCACTTGCATCCCCACTGACTAGCACAGTGTGTAGCACATAATAGGTGCTTTATAAATACTTGTTGACTGATTGATTTGACAGTACAGTTTCATAAGAATGATGGGGTTGAAAGACAATTTACATGGGTTTGAGAAGTTAGCAGATGGCAAGGAAATGAAGGCCGTGAGTATATATATGACTCCTAGGAGTTTGGTGATGAAAGAAACATAGAAAGTGGTAGCTTGTGAGGATACCAGAATCAAGTGAATTTTTTTAGGGATGGGGAAGACCTAAGAACTGAGGAAGGAGTCAGAGCTTGAAAGATGTATGTGTATGTGTGAGGGGGAGAGGAGAGGGAGAGAGAGAGAGAGTGAGACAGAGACAGAGAAACAGAGAGAGACAAAGAGAGAGAAACAAAGACAGAGAGAGAGAGAGAGAGAGAGAGAGAAACATGATTGATGAAAAAACTCCTAAAGGAGATGCCTTCTCCTTCTCTCCTCAGGTGTGATGTGATCAGGTGGAGTTGGGGGAATTGCAGGGTGTAAGACTTTAAAGGCCACCTCCTTCTCAGATCCTAGGGAGGATAGCGAAGAAGTAGAGGAACTTTGAAGTACAAAGAAGAATGGATAGTACTGCCTCTTATTTTACGGAAAAAAAAAAGTTGTGTGGTCCTTCTCCCTTCTCCCTCATCTCCTCTCATTCAGATGCCTTCTGCCACTATCTCCTCCTTCACTCCTGCCTCACACAAAGAGGTGACCTTACTCCTCACCAAGGCTAACACCTCTACAAGCATAAGCAATCCCATTCCATGCCAACAGATTGGCCCCTTTGTCATCCCCAGTCTATCATTTACATTCAATCTTTTCCCTGTCTAATGACTCCTTTCCTACTGCCTACGAACATGCCCCTATCTCCTTCATCATTTTATACTTACTAGATCTTTCCATTCCTCCTAACTGTTATCTTATATCTCTTCTGCCCTTTAGGGCTAAACTCCTTGAAAAGCCCATCTGCAATAAGTGCCTCCATTCTCTCTCCTCTCGCTCTCTTTTTAACCCCTTGCAGTCTAGCTTCCCTCCTTGTCACTCCACTGAAACTGCTCTCTCCAAAGTTACCAGTGATCTCTTAATGGCCAAACCCATTGGCCTTTTCTGAGTCCTCATTCTTCTCAGCTGCTCTGCAAACTTTGACAATGTTTATCACTTTCTTCTCCTCGATGCTATCTTCTCTCTAAGTTTTCAGAACACCATGTTCCCTTGGTTCTTCTACCTATCCGAATACTCTTTCTCTGTCTCCTTTGCTGGATCCTCATCTAGATCATGCCCTCTAACCATAAGTATCCCAGAGGGCTTTGTCCTGAGCGCTCTCTCTCTCTCTCTCTCTCTCTCTCTCTCTCTCTCTCTCTCTCTCTCTCTCCCCCCCCCCCGTGTGTGTGTGTCTGTCTCTGTCTCTATCTCTTTCTGTCTCTCTGTCTCTCTCTCTGTCTCTGCATCTGTCTCTGTCTCTCTCTCTGTCTCTCTCTCTCCCTCCCTCTCCCTCCCTCCCTCCATCTCTATCTCTATCTCTCCCTCCCTCCCTCACCCTCTCTCTCTGTCTCTGTCTCTCTGTCTCTCTCCCTCCCTCCCTCCCTCTCTGTCTCTGTCTTTGTCTCTGTCTCTGTCTTTGTCTCTGTCTCTCTGTTTGTCTGTCTGTCTCTCTCTCTCTCTCTCTTTCTCCTTCCCTCCCTCCTTCTCTCTTTCTTTATGTCTCTCTGTCTCTACCTCTCTGTCTCTCTGTCACTGGCTCTGTCTCTCTATCTCTGTCTGTCTCTGTCTCTCTCTCTGTCTCTCTGTCTGTCTCTGTCTCTCTGTCTCTCTGTCTCTCTGTCTCTCTCTCTCTCTCTGTCTCTCTCTCTCTCTCTCTCTGTCTCTCTCTCTCTCTGCGTGTGTTGTGTGTGTCTGTCACTATCTCTTTCTGTCTCTCTCTGTCTTTCTCTCTCTGTCTCTGTATTCTCTCTCGCTCTCTCTCTCTCTCTCTCTCTCTCTCTCTCTCTCTCTCTGCCTCCCTCTCCCTCCCTCCTTCTCTCTCTCCTGGCCTTCCCTCCCTCTCTCTCTCTGCCTCTGTCTCTATCTCTCCCTCCCTCCCTCACCGTCTCTGTCTCTCTGTCTCTGTCTCTCTCTCTCTCTGTCTGTCTCTCTCTTTTTCTCCTTCCCTCCCTCTCTCTTTCTTTATGTCTCTCTGTCTCTGTCTCTCTGTCTCTATCTCTCCCTCCCTCACCATCTCTGTCTCTCCTCCCTCCCTCTGTCTCTCTGTCTCTCTCTGTCTCTCTCTGTCTCTCCTTCCCTCCCTCTCTCTGTCTTTCTTTATGTCTCTCCATCTCTGTCTCTCTCTCTACCTCCCTCCCTCTCCGTCACTGTCTCTGTGTCTCTGTCTGTCTCTGTCTCTCTCCCCCCTTCCCTCACCCTCTCTGTCTCTGTCTCTCTGTCTCTCTCTCTGTCTCTCTCGTTCTCTCTCTCTGTCTCTCTCTGCCACCCTCTCCCTCCTTCTCTCTCTCCTGCCTTCCCTCCCTCTCTCTCTCTGTCTCTATCTCTCCCTCCCTCCCTCACCCTCTCTGTCTCTCTGTCTCTCTGTCTCTCTCTTTCTCTCTCTTTCTCCTTCCCTCCCTCTCTCTTTCTTTATGTCTCTCCATCTCTGTCTCTCTGTCTCTGTCTCTCTGTCTGTCTCTGTCTCCGTCTCCGTCTCTGTCTCCATCTCTGTCTCTCTGTTTCTCCCTCCCTCCTTCTCTCTCTCTCTCTCTCTCTCTCTCTCTCTCTCTCTCTCTCTCTCTCTCTCTCTCTCCTCCTCACCTCTGCTTACTGCCTTCATTGCCTTCCATTAAGTCCCAACTAAAATTCCATCTTCTATAGGAAGCTTTTCCAACCTCATTTCATTCTAGTGCCTTCTCTCTATTAATCGTGTCCTACTTACCCTGTATATAGCTTGTTTGTAAATATTTGTTTGTCTTTTTTCTCCCTCATTAGAGTGTGAGTTCCTGGAGAGCAGGAACTGTTCTTTGTCTCTTTTTGTATCCCTGGCATTTAGCGTGGTGCCTGGCACATACTAGATGCTTAATAAATGCTTATTGACTGATTGACTATTGATTATTTTCAGTCAAGTGAGAAGCACAGCCATATACTAGAATGGGCTTTGGAGGTTTGCAGAAAGGGGCAAAAGGTTTGGAACCCCTACTAAAGGAAAGATGATAAAAAGTTGGTTGCTAAGAAATAACAGTACCCCCCTCGAGGACCCCACTGAACTTAGATAACATGAGGTTGGAGGGTATTTAGTTGGCACAATTGTATGACTTCATTCAACAGCTTGAGAGTAGGAGTAGAGAAACCAGCTTGAGGGAGTGATGGGGTCAATGATCCCGGACTGAAGGTTGGGAGTAGGGCAAAGGGGAAACACACTCAAGGGGTGAGGAGAGTGACAAGCTGAACTAGTTGGCTATAGGGTACCTAGTTAGTACAGTTAATTATAGCAATGTGAAGGGCAAATACTGAGGTCAGAGCAGGGGGGAAAACAGTGAGGGATGGAAGGTCTAGAAGTAGCAGTGAGAATGAAGAACATGTTTAAAAATGAGTCAGAGGGAGGGAGGGAAAGAAGGAAGGAGATTATGACAGAAGAGCTGAATCTCAGTATTAATATCATAAACATGGATTTATTTGGGGTGATGGTGAGGTCTAAGATATGCCCACTCTGGTGGGGGCTGACATAGAATGGAGATGGAAGTCATGGATGTGGGGGAGGAGGATTAGCTGGAAGGTCAAGGTGTTTGAAGGGGCATGTATGGAATGGTGATGTGCCCACCACTCCCACAGATGGCAAGGCAGCTGAGTGTCCAGGAGGTTGCCAATCCCCAACTCTCGTTACTTTGAGAGTGTGTGTGTCATTGGGGAATTTGAGAAGGCTTTCATTTTGAATCATTAAGGCCACATCTTAGCTGTGTAGGCGGTACGCCTCAGGACCTTGATCCAGTAAGGGAGGGCAGGCATTTCAGAGAGACCCTGCTGTTCAACATTTTTTTTGTTGTTGCAAGACCCAAGTGCTGAGTTATTTTTACTTCAAGATGTCCTTCACTAGCTAAGAAAAAAAAAGGGGGGGAAGGGAGGGGGGAAAGCCCTCCACTTCATTCTTTTTCGCAGCCCTTAATCATAGGGCTGACTCAAACTCCCTCAGATGGCTCCGAAGTTTAAAGCAAATTTGCTCCACTAAGTGCATATGTGTTTGGAGTGAAAGGAAATTGTTTCATGAGTGCCGTGTGTCTGCATACTTGTGAATACTTACATGTGAATACAGCACAGTACTTTGTAAGTAGGTGCTCAGTTAATATTCGTTGAATGAAAAAACAAAGGAATAAACAAGTTTTGCATTTGTATGTTTGTGTGCATGTATGTTGCAGATATGGGCATGGGTATGTGTTTTGTAGATATATGCTATAGATGTATGTTATTTCTGTGTGTGTGTGTGTGTGTGTGTGTGTGTGTGTGTGTGTGTTGGAAAGTGTATGTGAAAGATGAGGTCTGAATATTTGTTAGAAATTCTACAAATGGTCCCAATGACTGATGCTTGGCCATTTGTAAGGGGTGAAGACTGCCAAAGATGGCCCTAGGTGGAGACAGGCTGTGTGGCCTCTGGGTGTTGGGAGCATGAGAAATTGCCTGATGGGAGGATTTGTGGAGAATGCCTGGGAGGGTGCTACAGGGGTAGTGTCAGGACACTGGCCACCTGGGGAGGGCTGCAGGAGACAAATGCTTAACTGTGAGGAGGCAAGGCCCTGAAAATAAACTCTGCTGAGGTTACAGTTTTGCTGAAGTCTAGACCTGCTTATTCCTTTGCGTTCTCGCATATCTTGTGCTTATGAGACTTCAGGGACTAGGGAACAGATCTCTGAGAGCCTTCCTCTCTCTCCCCATTTCTTAATGCCCTTGGATATCTCAGGATCTAGGGTCTCCAACTATGCGCATCTGGGCAACTCCCCAATAGTTAGAAGAGCCTGGCACAAGGGACCTGTGCCCAGCAGCACTCCACTGAACCACAGCCTTTTCATATTTTTAGTTTATAACACACCAGTGAGTTGTATCAAGGCACAGTAGGAGAAAGAGCCATCTCCCTCATAGTTAAACTCTTTGTTTATCTGCATTCCCCCTGATTTGTATTTGCACATAAATTCACACCCACATACATACAAACATAGATAAATCATTCAAACACATACACCCATACGCATGCAACATCCCAAGTCCACAAACCATCCCCCTCCTCTTCCCACCAAGGCCATGGCCATCTCCACTCTCTCCCTCCTCAGAGTCAACAACTGGCAAAAGGGAATGGAGAGATCCAGGGCATCATGACCCACCAAGGTCAGATTCATAATACGCTGAGTGTCATGGCCCATGGGTTGGGACACAGTGGCCTAAATGATGTCTAACCACATCGACTTCAACCTCACCCTCCCACCTTAATGGAGAACTGTCAGCCTTTGACCATATAAAGAATGGTGCACAAATAGCCAAGTCTCTGAGTTAAGTAAAAAAAAAAAGTAACTTGCAACTGACCCAAAGTAAATTAGATGAGGAATTATATGTCAGAGCATTCTGATGTCTAGGATAGAATGCGTTATCGAGATTTTTTTCTGCAGTCAGAAGAGCTGGATTCTGAATCCTAACTCTGACGTTATCCTGCTGCGTATCCTTGAACAAACCACCTAATTTTTCTGAAATTCCAGTTTTTTTCCTTTTAAAAATGTAAATAATGCCTACTCTATCTACCACATAAGAATGTCATGAAAAAATTTGAAAGTATTTAGCAAAGTTAAAAGCACTGACTAGGTGAAGGAGGTAATGTAGTGAAACAGATAGGAGTGTTGGACCTTAAATCAAGAAAACCTGGGTTCCGGTCTCGTGGGCAACATTTCTTAGTTTTGTATGAGCACAGGCACATCCTCCGACCTCTGTTTCCTTATCTGCAAAATGGGATCGAATGTACCCACGGTGTCTACTTCACAGCGAAACTCGAACGAAAAAAAATATATGTGAAGTGCTTTGCAAACTCTAATAAACTAGGTAACCATCAGGTATTACCACCACAGGTTGGATGTAATGTTTCATTGTGACGTCCAGGCAAAACAGATTTATTTAAATGGCTGCCGCTCACACAGCGGCGTAGCAGCAGGAGAGACTCTGGTTATACCATAGAGAATATGCTCTGCCACTTACTACCTGTGTGACGCGAGGCACAGTTTCCCCTGTCAGGGCCCCAGTTTCCTGATCTGTTAAATGGATTGGATTAGATGACCTTTAAGGCTCCTTTCTCCTCTTACCTTTAGTGATTTATCCAGGGCCTGATTGTTCACAGACGCACTAATGATATTAGGTCTGAACAGCCATCCCCAGACCCCTACATGCATTTTTCTGCCATACCAAGTTCATCAGCCACTTAAGAACATCATTTGCCAACCTGCTCTGGGTCAATGATGCTAAGGATGTACTGTTAAGCTATGCGTAGGATGAGGATACCGCCATTATTGAGACGCAGGCTTTACAACGCTTTTCCAGTGATTGGGATGACTTTGTGCTATCCACCATCTCAAGGTCAATCCGCTTGGTCATCACAAGAATGCATCTGTGCGGTGGCTGACTAAATGAGGGGAAATCTGTCATCTTACCATAATGATAATGACTTATAATGATGCGGCACTCCAAGGGTTTTTATTTGTTTTTTGGGGGGGGGGATGGAGCAGGGCAGTTGGGGTTAAGTGACTTGCCCAAGGTCACACAGCTAGTAAGTGTGTCAAGTGTCTGAGGCCGGATTTGAACTCAGGTCCTCCTGACTCCAGGGCTGGTGCTGTACTCATTGCGCCACCTAGCTGCCCCACTCCAAGGTTTTTTAAAGTGCTTTCATCACTATTTTGTGAGATAGGAACAGGTATTATTCCCATTTAACAGATGAAGTTGAGACTCAGAAATAATATTTTTCTTTATTTATTTATTTATTGATTCATTTGCCAGTGGTTGAAAAGTCAGTGAGGAGACCAAGATGGGTTCAGGAAGAAGACACTTCCAGTATGACTTCTTCTTTGTGCAAAAGGGAAACCAAGGAAAAATTGAGCCTATAGGAGGGAAGGAGCCCAGGAAGCACAAAGAGAGAAGGAGGGGGTGCTGTTGTAGCCCCCAAAAGAGGGCAGGCTCTGTTTTTCGTTTTGTCTTTACATTCCAAGAGCCTGGCACAAAACTTCCCACACAGTAGGTGCTTGATAAATGGTGGATTAAACCCGAGTGTACAAGCCAGGATTAAAATCCAAGACCCTGGCTCCAAGCCTAGTGCTGCACCAGGGTGATGACCTCAGCCTCCTTAGTAAAGCGCAGAGTCCCACTTTCACTAACTCAGGCAATGAATTGGAAGGTTGACTTTTGAGATCGTTACTATATTAAAATTATCAAAACATCTCATGTGTTTTTAGGACACTCCTGGCTCTGGTACAAACTCACCACTATTACTGGCCTCTGAAAGACATCTGTATCCTAATCTTTGCTCTGAAGGCTAATCCCCGGATGATGGAAGAAAGCATGCAAAGGAGGAGGCAGGCCTTCTCTCCGAACCCCCAGCTTAGCTGCTTTGCACGAGTGGGAACATTAGGCAGTGGAGGTCATGGGAGACTTCAGTGCACTCCCCAGGAGAAACCAAATGAATAAATTTCCTCAGCAATAAGGCAACATAAAAGCAATTCACGCATTCGTCCAAACAAACAAGAACCCACATCGGAATGTCCCAAATATAGATTTGTTCAGTGAATCGAAATGTTCTGCTGAGCGTGCAATCAGGAATGGGAATGATTTTCTCCCCTGCCCTTCAAGAGACCCCCTGTTGTTAGAGACCTAACCAGCTGTGGGGAAAGGGAGGGGCGAGCTCAGCCTCTAAGTGCCTAGTAAATTAAATGGTTATGAGGACAGCTGAGTTTTTGTTAGGTTTGAGCAAATACGATTTTAAGCCCTCTAAACCTCTCTGTCTCTTATGTAGGCCATAAAACTAATTAGCCTATAGATGACCAGAACTGTAAAGTAAACCCCAGCAGCCTTTCAGAGAGACCCTCCTGTCCCCTTGCTCATAAATCAGTAGGTGAGATGGGCCAGGACTCAAGAGGTGCTTGGGATACTGTTTTAGTGGTGATCTTGAAGGCTTGGGGCCCAGCGACAGGAAGAAAATGCCACATTTACCCAAAGGAAACTTGCTAAGGTCCTCTTGTTGATTCTTATACCAGTCTAGATAATGATGGTTCCCTCTGGAAATTCTCTCCTGCCTTGGTTTCTCTGCATCCCCACCTCTTTTCCTGCACTATCTTTTGATTTTTTCCATGCTCTGTGTACTGGTTTAGTATTGGGGACAGGTTTGCCTCAGGCCTGTGAGTTCCCTGTTGTTTCAGGCTCCCTGCTGGGACAAAATGAAGCATCCATAAGTTATTCTACAATTTACAAAAGAACAAAGATATTCAACAAGGATACTCAAGCATTTAGCTTGAGTAGATGCTTTGTCCCTACTCTCTGCATGGAAATGAGTATGGTCAGCAAGGCAGAGTATGGTGAATCCCAAGTCATGGGGTATATACTAAGCCTGAAGGTCTCCAAATCCACATGCTTGGGCCTTTTTATGACCTTACATGACCAAAAAGAACATCACTATCACCAGAGGCTACCAGGAATTTGCTTCAAGGGGGTATAGCTTGATCCTATATCAGCTCCCTGGGCCAATTATGATCCAGTTTTGTTATCTTTCGGGGGAAAACTAGCCTAGCCTATGTTTTGGGAGCGTGGGGAGGGGAACCCTAATAGATAGTGGTTCTATCCCAGTTGGAGATCTTTCAATCACTATCATTCTGCTATCATTCCCACCTGGACCTCTAGATCCTCTGGTATACCCCAGGGGTACTCTCTTCCTTGGAACTTGGAAACTTGCCATTCAGATGTGGAGCCTGGTTTTTTCACCATGGCTCTCCACTCCTGGTGCTGGAAAGACAGGGGGTGGGATACAGAATATGACACAATTGCTATACATATTCTCACTCACAGCTTCTTACACAGACTCCCCAGCTCATCCTTCAGTGGATAAATGGTCAAAGGATAGGTCTTCTCGAGGGAAGAAATACAAGTTATTTACAGTCATATGAAAAAATGGTCCAAATCCCTCCTAATCAGAGAAATGAAAATTAAAACCACTCTGAGGTTCTACTTCATACCCACCAGAACGGCAAAGAGAACAAAAAAGGAAAATGACAAATATTGGAGGGGCTTTGGGAAAATAGACAAATGAAAGCTCTGTTGGTGGAGCTGTGAATTAGACCAGCCATTCTGGAAAGCAACAGGGTACTATTCTGAAAGAGTCACTAAATGATGCAAACCCTTGACCCAGTTACACTACTACTGGGCCCATACACCAAAGATATCAAAGAAAGAGGAAAAGCAACCACATGAAGGAAAACATTCATGACAGTCCTTTTTGTAGTCATAAGATACTAGAAACTAAGGGGTGCCCATCTATGGGGGAATGGTTGAAAAAATTATAGTATATGAATACAATGAAACATTATTGTACCACAAGAGATGGTAAAATGGACAGTTTCAGAAAAAACTTGGAAAATCCATAGGAAATGAGGCAGAGTGAAGTAAGCAGAACCAGGGCGATAATTTGGACAACAACAACGTTATAAAGAAAAACATCTTTGAAAGGCTTGTGAACTCTGATCAATGCAACTAGTAACCATGAGGCCAGAAAATCAAAGGTGAAGTATTCTACCTCCTGAGAGTAGAGAAGACAGACTCAAGGTGCAGAATAAGGCATAAATTTTAAACATGGTTCATGTGGACATATGCTTTGCTTGGTTATGCATATTTTTATGAGGGCTTTGCTTTTCATTTTTGTTTTTTACTGAGGGAGGTAAAAACACCTTCTTGGGCAGCTAAGTTTCACAGCAGGATTGGGGCCTGGCTTGGAATCAGGAAGACTCATCTTTCTGAATTAAAATCTGACCTTAGACACTTACTAGCTATGTGACCCTGCACAAGTCACTTAACCCTGTTTTGCCTCAGTTTCCTCATCTGTAAAATGAGCTGGAGTAAGAAATGGCAAACCTCTGCCAAGAAAACTCCAAATGGGGTCACAAAGAGTCAGACATGACTGAAAACAAATGAACAGTAACAAGAAGACACCCTTGAGAGGGAGAGAAAAAAATGCTTGTTAATTGGAAAAAAAATAGATTAAATTAAATATAAACAGGCTCCCCCATGCTCCCCAAACTCCCTCACAAATGCTAAACTCTCACTGGGGCTCCTGTTCTCTCTCTCTCTTTAACTTATACTATTCTTTTTTGAATCACCTCTGTCACTCTGATCTCAACATAAACTTTCAGCATACTCTTCCTTCCTTCACTACGTCCAATGGTTTTTGTTTTGTCTTGTTTTGCTTTTTACCAGAACTCCCCTCATGAGCCCCAGTGATGGGAAGGGATCTTCATCTTAAATAAACTGAGAGATGACTAGTAGCCGTGTGCTCTCGCAGCTTCCATTTCCATTTACCAACATGCTCAGACTCTGTCACACTGGTGACATCATGTTTATAAATAGCAACTATGGTACAAAGCGTGTGCAAGCAAAAGGTACTGATAAATGATGTAGCACCAGAATTAGGGTCAGCAAACTCAGGGTCTAGTCCTGGCTCTGCAGATGACTTTCTGTGTGGCATCAGGCAAATCACTTCACCTCTCCGAGACAATGTCTCTAGAATAAGAGAATGGGAGGACATTGTCCTTTTTAGCTCTGCCATTCAATGTATCAATCTAGCCTCTTCTTAATTAGTGTAAGCTACACTTAGTAAATTTTGAACCAAGAAAGAAAAGTAGAAGAGAGATCAGAAGGTAGAAAATAATAGTATACAGAACGGGAGTGGGGAAACTAGCTGCAGGCTAGATATACACCTAAGCTAAAGCGAATGTAGTCTGTGCACATAAATGCTCATGGATTATTCCCACTTATGTCTAGCATTGCAAAAATGCAACATACCTCTAACGTACATTGCTGGAAATACCTTAAAGACCACAAGATGGGGATGTTATTCAGAGAAAGTCTATGTCTTTCTTAGTGCCCCTCTGTGTCTGTGCCTTTTACAACCTTTATGTGCCTCTTAATAAGGATTATAAATAATGATAGTTCACACTTGTTATTTGTAAGAGTCTCTTACAGGGAAGACATTCTATGGGAAAAAAACCCACAGTACTTGATAATACATACAGTAAAAGGTCATACAGGGTATGACTGGAAAGTCAGGAGACGATGAAAAAAATAAATTTGGCGCTGATGCTGGCATTATTTAAACCATTTTGGAACTCTTTGGAATGCGTCAGTTTGTAATCCAAAAAAAATTTAGTCACATTGTTTCATAGTCACACATTGTTTTTGACCCAAAATGTAACTCTCCAGCTTGGCCATTAGATTTGGTTCTAAATGTCTTTGGGCTGTCTCCAAAAACCATACCCATCTTGAAAGGATGAAGATTTGCTCCCACTGATGATATTCAAAAGAGTGAACTGTGTGTCTTAAAATTTATTTCCAAAGAGCAGTTCCAAAAATACTTTGAATGATAGGAATAGCATTACAATAAGGGCACTATATTGAAAGCACAGCACTCATTTGGATGAATCAATTTAAATATGTCTGTAAAAATCAGTCACAATACTTTAAAACAATACTTCTTACATGGTCTGGAAAAGGGCGAGGCCTTAAACAGCTAAGATTTAGCTCCATGTTAGTTTTTATCTTATCCATGTCTACCTTTCATGAAGTCACATTCTCCCTTGTATGGGAGTCATTGATAATAGGGAGCTGTCCACCGCTGAAGCTCATTCAGAAGAACAGGTGACCACCATTAGTCCACAAAGCCTGCTAAGGCTTAATGGGTATTGGTATAGTCACCACATTGAATGAGTTAAATGAGAAGTAGGATGGAGCTCTTTGAATAGTCTCACACTTTGATAGATACTCAGTTTTTTTTTTAATTTTTGCCTGACCTTAGACCATGTACATAGTCTTGTTCCAATAACCTTATGTTCACATGTCCTTGTAAAATGCACTTAAAAGGGAGCTGAAGAGCAGGGGTAGGAGAAAATATTTAAGCAGAGGCAAAGTCCAAAAAGAAAGGAAGCTGGTAGAGAGAAGGGGTCAGGGGGAAATAAGAATTTATTAGGTGGTTACTATGTGTCAGGACCTGTGCTAAGTGCTTTTATAAATATTATCTCACTTGAACCTCATAACAACGCTAGGAGGTGGGTGCTTCTATTGTCCCCATTTTACAGTTGAGGAAACTGAAATAGACAGAAGTTAAGTGACTTACCCAGTGTCACACAGCTATCTAAGGGCAGATTTGAACTCAGATCTTCCTAACTCCCTCCAGGCACAGTACTCTATCCACTGTGCCCCCTAGATGTCTTTAAGAGAAGCAACAGTACGCATTCCATCGTTTCCTGAGAACAGGCATTATTGGAGGAGAAAATGTGTACATATGTATATTTATACACAAAGACCATGTCCTAGGCTTCTCCTACAGTTTCTAGCACAGTGTAAAGCACGTTGTAGGCCCTCAATAAATAATTATATGAAGACACCTTAAAAATTCTAAGTTGGTTGTACAAACACCATGTAGTATCATTATTATCAACTAGATTATTTCAGTGTGTAGTGCGACTCTAAGTGACATAATTGTTGAAAGGAAAGGTAATGAATATGGACTAGGGTCTGTCATGGAGAAGGAAATGGAAAACCACTCAAGTATCTTTGCCAAGAAAAGCCCATGAACAGTATAGTCTGCAGGGTCACGAAGAGTTGGACATGACTGAACAACTGAACATATTTATGCACAAGCAAACGTTTGAAGGACCTGGGATTTGTTGGCATAGGGCATGCCCTCCACCAAGATACATAGCATCTATGACTTAGTCGATTACTTCTCAAGAGTTCCCTGAGGCTCAGCAAGGTTAATCAACTTGCCCAGGGACAGCTAATGTCAGAGGCAAGATCTGAACTCAGATACGCCTTACTCTAAGCTCAACTCTCTATTCATAATCCCACACTTCATTTGGTTTCTATGGACACAATATGTTCACCTTTCTTTGTCTCTCCTCTTTCTATCTCTCTGTCTCTCAATCTTCCTCTTTCTGTCTCTCTGTTACTATCTCTGTCTCTGTGTGTTTGTCTGTCTTTGTCTCCCCTCCCCCCATCTCTGTCTCAATTTTTGTCTCTCTCTGAATGTGGGAAAAAACATGAAAAACCTCATTCAAGTCAAGCAGCTTTCTTACAGCATCCTTCTTCAATGTATGTGTTTATTCTCTTCCACCTACCTGAAATAGTCTCCCTCTTACACTTCACATCTTCAAATCCTACGCTTTAGTCAAAATGGCCAGCTCATATTCCATCTTATCCATGAAGACATCCATGGTATTCATAGTTCATAGGTATTAACCTTTTCCTTCAACTCCTATAGCACTTAGAGTCTGTACTACACAATGCAATAATTTAGGTGATAATAATGATACAATATTATGATTGCATAACCAATTTAGACTTTTTAAAGTATCTTCACATAATTATTTATTGATGGACTACACTGTGCCTTACACTTTGCTAGGTACTGTAGGAGAAGCCTAAAACATGTCCTTTGCCCTCAAGGGCCTTATAATCTAGCTAAAAAGGTAAGATGTATGAAGCACTGCACAATACAAGATAACCTATAATTAAGTGCTAAAATGTTTGGTGAATTAGTGAAATGCTGTTGGAATTCAGAGAATGGGGTAATCAATGAAGATTGGAATTCTCAGAGAAAACTTCATAGAGGAGGTGGGAAAGAGCCAGATCTTGAAGCACATGTAGGACTTGGATAGACAAAGAACAGGAGGGAGATATTCCTTTAATAAAAATAATATTATATTCTGTTTTGTAGTGTTCTCTATTTGTTCCATGTACATAATTCTTATTTCAACAAGTAGATCATCAGCTCCTAGAGGGAAGGAATTGTATCTTATTCTCATGTACAATACTAGGACTACTACAAGTTTGGATAAAGAGCAGATAATTAATAAAAAGCTTGCTTCAAAATCAAAACTGCCAAAAGGAGCTTAATTTTTATTTTTTCTTGAAGAGGAGATGGGGTTGAAGACTTCAATGTGCCCCTTTTCAGACCTAGATGAATCTAATAGAATGATAAATAAGAATTAAATACCTAAGTAGAATTTTAGAAAAAATGTGATAGACCTCTGCTAGTTGCTGAGGGGAAATCATAGAGAATATACATATTTTCAGCTCTGTATGGCACATTTACAAAAATTAGCCATGTGATAAAGCATAAAGCACTCATAGATAAATGAAAAAAATCAAAACTATTAAATCTCAAAATTATAATCAATAGGTATAATTCTAGAAAGGATTAAGATTTAAAGAGACTAAATAATACAGTACTAAAGAATAAATGAGTCATAAGTCATAAAACAATAAATAGTATTATCAAAGAAAAATACTAGATGATGCCAAAAATTTTGTGATACAACCAAAATAATCCTTAGAGGAAATTTTATATCTATCTATATATAGATATAGACATACTATATAGAGAATATATATAATATATAGTATCTCTATTTATAAGTACCATAAATGAAAAACAAAAAAGAGAAAACAGATATGGGTGAAATGGGTATACAGCTAAAATAATTAGAAAATCAACACATTAAAAGCTTTCAAACAAACCCAAAAAGAAATTCTGTAAATCAAAATTTAAAAAAATACTGAGTTGATAAATAAAAGTGAACTATTCTCTCCCCCGAGACCAATAAAACAGACAAACAAATCATTTGCTAATTTGGAGAGAGAGAGAGAGAGAGAGAGAGAGAGAGAGAGAGAGAGAGAGAGAGAGAGAGAGACAGAACAAAAGAAAAGGAGGAAGAAAAAGTAAGGGAAAGAACCTGAGTTGAGTCTTGAAGGGAACTTGGGATTGTAAGAGGTGAGAAGAGAGAGCATTCTAAGCACTGGGGATAACTTATCCAAAGGCATGGAGGCAAAAGACCTAATATCTTATGTAAGGAAGAGGCAATTAAATCAATGTAGTTAAAACATCAAACATATGAGAGAGAATAATAGCAAATCAGTCTACAAAGATTACTTGGGGCTAGACTTTAAAGGGCTGTAAATACCAAAAATCTATTTTATTCTGGAAGCAATAGGAAACCACTGAAAATTCTTGAGTAGGGGAGTGACATACTGAGAACTTGTGCCTTGGGAATGCCAATCAGTATTTATTAAGCAATTATTATGAGCCAGACACTGTTCTAGTCTCTTGGGATACAAATACAAAAATAAGACATTTGTATATTCCATTGAGGGTAGCATGTTTACAAATAAACAAACACAGGATTTTTTAAAAAAAAATACACAATGATGGGGAGGTGGGACAGGACTAACAACTGGAAGAGTTAGGAATAAATCAATCATAACATCATAGATTTGAGCTGGAGAGACCTTAGTATCTTATATATCTATAAATATTTTAATTGACAAAAAAGAGAATGAAGAGATCAGTGAATTGGGCATACAAATAAAGTAATTAGAAAATCTACAAATTAAAAACTTCCAAATAAACTTGAAAATAGAAATTCTGCAAGTCAAAGAAGATATAAGTGAAATGTAAAACAAAAAAACATATTGAGTTGATAAATAAAAGTGAGCTATTCCCCTCCCTGTCCCCCAAAAGACTAATAAAATAAATTAGCTAATAATTAATTGGCTAATATGAAGGATAAGAAACTGAAGCCCAGAGAAGTTAAATGTCTTGCACAAGGTTACACAGGTAAGAAGTTGGTCAGTCCACAATGTGCTCTAGTACATCAAAAAAGAAAGAAATCAACTTAGCCTGGGTCCAAATATTCATTGAGCTCCAACTGCATTTGATATAGTGTTCAGTGATATGGAGAATTAAATCTATGAGGAGGAAAAATACAGGCCTTTCCTCAAGTCTGTTGCCTGAGAGACCATAAATAAATGTGGTTTGATCGAGGTATCTACACATTAACATATGTACAAGTAGACATGAGACTATGGAAACCTAAATATACACTGGTATACACAAGGTCACAAGGTCTTGGAGTAGGATTGAGACTAGTTTGAATTGAATTTACTATGATAGATACTGATTGACTAGACCCACCAGGGAAGGCTTCTTATATAGGATAGGTCTCTCCATTAGGGTTTGGAAATAAGAGGGCAACCCAAGGCACACTCCTTCTTGTTTCCCCTATGTCAGAATAGGCCCTTAGTTCCTGCCAATAAGTTACTGACATTTCAGAATCCATAAAAAACTTTGTGCTTCCTCTCCCAGAGGAATTGACATTAGAAGCTTGATCAAGATTTTACTCTCTGTTAACAAATATAGGATGTATGAATGATTGAGGAGAGGTATGATTTAGGGTGACAGGTCTTCCTTTCTAGGTACCCTGAGATCATAGCACTGCTCTACCCCTTATTAATAAAGTCAATACTGATGAAAAAGGAGGTCCTCAGAATAACACCAGTTGATGCGCCTGGTAGCTTGGCAGGGAGAAGTATCTGGTGTGTTGGTGCAGCAACCACCTAAGAAGACCCTGAAAGAATTGAGAAACCCAAGCCAAAAGAACCAGCTTGGAGAAGTCACAGTAGCAACAGCAATTCAGCAAATTCAACAAAGAATATTCATAGAGGGTTCTAGGAACTGTATAAAGTTCCATCAAAAATTGGATTTCCACATAGCATTCACTTTAGTATTGCTCTTCACACAGCATTCACCCTCTTTAGTTTGTTTTCTAAAGTTTTATTGATGCATTCTGTTATTGCATCATTGTCATTTTCAGATAGCTATCTCTCTCCATCCTCTCACCCCCAGCCTTCCTTTGAAACAAACAAAAAAAAGCAGCCAAGCAAAATCAACCAAAACAACCATCATACCTGGAAACATATGCAGCATTCCATATATATAGTGCCCCTCCTTTCCAGCAACAGAGGGGTGGTACATTTCCTCATCTCTTCTCTAGGATCAAGATCAGTGACTATTCTAAACCAGGGCTGTCCAACCTTAGGTTATCTTAGGGCCACATTAAAATAAAATAATTATTTGAGGGCTGCACCCAGAATAAAAAATACAGTACACTAATAGAAAGTGGGCAAATGCACATCAATACGACAGGTGAAGGTGTGAAACGTGAAAGCAAACACAAAACAACCAAGTGCCAACACAACAGTACAAAGGTAGGTGCATACTGACTAGTCTGCATCGTACAGACAGAATGCATCCCACAGATCCATTGAAAATTCTGTGGGATATGTTCCATCCATAATACTGCTTAAAAACACCAAAGGAAATTAGCATCAATGAGACTGTTTATTAGTGATGGAATTAAAAAATCTAATATGCATTCCATGCAAATTATTATTTTACTTTTTTCCCACAGGTGGGCTGCATAAAATTGCACTGTGGGCCACATGCGGCCCATGGGCCACATATTTTGGACAGCCCTGTTTTAAACCTTCTACTCTTAAAAGAATTTCTCTCTTGCTAAAGATCAGTGACTCAACTTGTTAAGGGCTAATTTTCTGTGTGTCTAGTCTACAGGGAGAAGTGTAAAATGGAGAGCAAGCAAGAATCAGAATCAATGAGGTGATTACTTTCAGATATTTGTTTCTATTTCTCATGGGAAACATGGCCTTATTGGCCTCTATGTCAAGTCATTTTTAATTAACAAAAGGTGAAAGTGCCATTGCTAAGAACTTTGTTCTAGACTTTCAAAATTTCTAGCTAGGCTGCTACACAGGAACAAAGTGGGAAAGCCAACATTTCAAAGGGAATCTCATTGACAGGATTTCCTGACTTTGGAGTATTTCCTGTCTTATATTATATGGGGAGATTAATTTCCCAGTATTACTCTGAGCTATTTTTTTTAAAAAAAAGAATGATAGTGAGTAAAGAAATTTGTAAAATGTAGAAAGATTTCTTTTCTAATCTCTCCTTCCTATAGCCAATCCCGCTCTCCAGGGCTTGACTGATATTTCAGAAATAAAGCTTTTGTTTTCTGACTCTCTTATTCAAAAACCCTTAGTAGCTCCCTATTACTTACAAAGATGAAGTTCAAACATCTTAGCCTGCATTCAAGACCATCCATGATCTGCCCCAATGCTGCTTTTTCAAACTCATCCACTACTATTTGCCTACATAATAGTACTACATTTTGAACTTTTCTAAAATACTTATGAATGTTACAGTTATGTGTGTTCTCAACTAAAATCCTACTCTGGTATGGAGGTGACCCTGGGTTCTCAAAAGACATGATAGTAGAGTTCTGGGAAGTTCTGCTAAGTGTGAGCTCAGCAACGGATTGTTTGGTTATTATTTGAGGAGGAAGTCAACTAAATTTAGAAAGGGTTCATCACCCGGCTGGATGCAGGGTGATGAATTATCATCTGCACCAATAGTCTGAGTACCCACATCAGTGAAGACATGTATTCTTAAATTATTCAAATAAGTTGTCTATGTATATGTCTGGATATCTTGAGTACCAAAGAACAAGTCTATTTTTACCCAAGGTGGATTATATTTATTTTGCTAGGTAAATTATTCTTGACTGTAATCCTTTATCCTTCTGCCTTTTGGAATAATGTATTCCAAACTCTACTCTCCTCTTTGGTGGTAGTTTCCAGGTCTTACATGAGCCTTACAGTGGTTTCTTGGTATTTAAATTCTTCTTTATGGCTGCTTGAAATATGTTTTCTTTTACTTTAAACTCTGGATTATGGCTATGGGGTTTCTTTCTGGAGATGTCTGGGGGATTGTATTTTCATTTTGCCCTTTGATCTGCCCTCAGCAGTCCTAGGGAGTTTTGATTCATTACTTCTTGAAATATGGCATATAGGCTTTTTGAAAATCTGAAAATTTTGGTTGTATTTTTCAAGTAACTTGATGATTCTTAAATTATCTCTCCACCTGTCATCCAGGTTAGTTGTTTTTGCTTGTATATATTTTACACTTTCTATTTTCTTTTCTTTCAATCATTATCGATATTTTCTTTCAATCTTCAAGTCTTTCAATTTTATTCTGATTTTTTTTTGATTGTGTCATGATTGACTTTTGTTTGATCCAATACAATTTTCTAAGTATCTGTTGCTTGGATAAGGTTTTGTACCTCCAATACTAAGTTATTTATTCTCCTCATTTTTTTCCTTTAGAGCTCTTATTTCATTTATAAAATACTTTTTAAAACTCTTCATTTCTTCTAGGAATACTAGTACACCTTGTAGCAAAGCTGTATTTTTGTTTGATGCTTTCCTTGTACATATATATCTTAATAAATTTATTTTAGTTTTCAACATTCACTTCCATAAGATTTTCATTTCCAAATTTTCTCCTCACCTCTCCCCTCCCTCTACCCCAAGATGGCATGTAATTTTATATAGGCTCTACACATACATTCATATTAAACCTATTTTCATATTAGTCATTTTGTAAAGAAGAATTAGAACCAATGGGAGAAACCATGAGAAAGAAGAAACAACAAAAAGGGAGAGAGAGAAAATAATATGCTTTGATCTGCATTCAGACCCCATAGTTCTTTTGTTTGGATGTGGATGGCATTTTCCATCATGAATCTTTTGGAGTTGTCTTAGATCCTTGCATTGATAAGAAGAGCTAAGTCTATCAAAGTTAGTCATCACACAGTGTTGCTGTTACTGTGAATAATGTTCTCCTGGTTCTGCTCACTTCACTCAGCATCAGTTCATTTAAGTGTTTAGAGGTTTTTCTAAAGTCCACCTGCTCATCATTTCTCATGGCACAATAGTAGTCCATTACATTCGTATACCACAACTTGTTCAGCCATTTCCCAACTGATGGGCATCCCCTCCATTTCCAATTCTTTGCCACCACAAAAAAAGGCTGCTATAAATACTTTTGTACATGTGGGTCTTTTCCCAATTTATATGATCTCTTTGGAATACAGACATAGAAATGGTATTGCTGGGTCAAAGGGTCACAATTTTATAGCCCTTTGGGCATAGTTCCAAATTGCTCTCCAAAATGGTTGTATCAGTTCACAACTCCACCAACAATGCATTAGTGTTCCAATTTTCCAATATCTTCTCTAGCATTTATCATTTTCCTGTTTTGTAATGTTAGCCAATCTGAGAGGTGTGATGTGGTACCTCGGAGTTTTTTTAATTTGCATTTTTCTAACCAATAGTGATTTAGAGCATTTTGATATGACTGTAGATAGCTTTATTTCTTCATCTGAAAACTGCCTGTTCATAACCTTTGACCATTTGTCAACTGGAGAATGACTTGTATTCCTGTAAATTTGACACAGTTCTCTATATATCTTAGAAATGAAACCTTTATCAGAGACACTGGTTCTTCCATTCTACTTGCTCTCCCACTTTGCTTATAGTATCATCCTTTATATCTAAATAGTGTACCCGTTTTGATTTTATTTTGGTATGTGGTATAAGATGTTGGTCTATGCCTAGTTTCTGCCATACTATTTTCCAGTTTTCCCAGAAGTTTTTGTTAAACAGTGAGTTCTTATCTCAGAAGCTGGAGTCTTTGAATTTATCAAATAGTAGATTACTATAGTCATTGACTATTGTGTCTTGCATACCTATCCTATTCCACTGATCCACCACTCTATCTCTTAGCCAGTACCAAGTAGTCTTGATGATTGCTGCTTTATAATACAGTTTAAGATCTGGTATAGCTAGGCTACCTTACCTTGTATTTCTTTTCATTAATTCCCTTGATATTCTGGACCTTTTGTTCTTCCAGATGAATTTTGTTATTGTTTTTTCTAGCTCTATAAAATAATTTTTGGTACTTTAATTGGTATGGCACTGAATAAGTAAATTAATTTAAGTAGAATTGTCATTTTTAATATATTAGCTCTGCCCACCCATGCACAACTGATATTTTTCCAATTATTTAGATCTGACTTTATTTGTGTGAAAAGTGTTTTGTAATTGTGTTCATACAGTTTCTGGGTTTGTTTTGGCAGGCAGACTCTCAAATATTTTGTAATGTCTACAGTAACTTTAAATAGAATATTTCTTTCTGTCTCTTGCTGTTGGACTTCGTTAGTAATATATAGAAATGCTGATGACTTATGTGGGTTCATTTTATATCCTGCAACTTTGCTAAATTTGTTTATTATTTCAAGTAATTTTTTCTTGATTCTCTAGGATTCTCTAAGTATACCATCTCATCATCTGCAAAGAGTGATAGCTTTGTTTCTTCTATGCCTATTCTAATTCCTTCAATTTCTTTTTCTTCTTTTATTGCTAAAAATGACATTTCTAGTACAATATTGAATAACATAGTGATAATGGACATCCTTGTTTCACCCCCAATCTTATTAGAAATGCTTCTAACTTATCCCCATTACATATAATGCTTGCTGATGGTTGTAGATAGATGCTACCTATCATTTTAAGGAAGACTCCATTTATTCCTATGCTCTTTGGTGTTTTTTTAGTAGGAATGGGTATTGTATTTTGTCAAATGCTTTTTCTGCATCTATTGAAATAATCATATGGTTTCTGTTAGTTTTGTTGTTGAAACGGTCAATTACACTGATAGTTTTCCTAATATTGAACCAGCCCTGCATTCCTGATATAAATCCTACCTGGTCATAGTGTATTATCCTTGAGATAAGTTACTGCAATCTATTTGCTAATATTTTATTTAAAATTTTTACATCTAGATTCATTAGGGAAATTGGCCTATAATTTTTCCCTAAGAACTTTTTTCCCTGCATTCCATAAGTTTTGGTATGTTGTCTGATTATTGTCGTTCCCTTGAATGAAGTTATTGATTGTTTCTATGATTTGTTGTTTGAGCCACTCATTCTTTAGGATTAGATTAGTTAGTTTCCAATTAATTCTTAGTCTATCTTTCTATGGTCATTTATTACAAATAATTTTTATTGCATCATGATCTGAAAAGGATGCATTTAATATTTCTGCCTTTCTGCATTGGAGGTTTTTATGCCCTAATGTATGGTCAATTTTTGTGTAGGTGTCATGTACCACTGAGAAAAATGTATATTCCTTTCCATCCTCATTCAATTTTCTCCAGAAGTCAACCATATTTAACTTTTCTAAAATTCTATTTGTCTCCTTAACTTCTTTTTTGTTTATTTTGTGGTTAGATTTATCTAATTCTGAGGGGGGGAGGTTGAGGTCCCCCACTAATACAGTCTTGTTGTCTATTTCTTCCTGTAACTCCCTTAACTTCTCCTGTAAGAATCTGGATGCTATGCCACTTGGTACATATATGTTTAGTAATAATATTATTTCATTGTCTACCTTTTAGCAGGATGTAGTTTCCTTCCTTATCTGTTTTAGTTAAATATATCTTTGCTTTTGCTTTGTCTGAGATCAGGATTTCTACCCCTGCTTTTTTTTTACTTCTGCTGAAGCATAATATATTCTACTCCAGTCTTTTACCTTTACTCTGTGTGTATCTCTCTGCTTCAAATGTGTTTCTTGTAAACAACATATTGTAGGATTATGGTTTTTAATCTAGTCTGCTACCAGCTCCCATTCTATGGGAGGGTTTGTCCAATTCACATTCACAGTTATGATTACTATCTTGTCTTTCTCTCCATCCTATTTGCCTATCTCCTTCCTTTCTCCCTTCGCCTCCTCACTAGAGTTTTGCTTTGACCACCACTTCCCTCAGTCTGCCCTCCCTTCTATCCACCCACTCCCTTTTCTTTCCCCTTTTCCCTTCTACTTCTAAGTTAGATTTCTATACCTTACTGACTATGTTATTCCCTCTTTGAGCCAAATCTGATGACAGTAAGGTTCAAACGATGCTCATATCCCTCCCTTCTTTCCCTCTACTGCAATAGGTCTTTGTGCCTTCTCATGATATGCAATTTATACTTGTCTGCCTCCTCCTTTCCTCTTCTCCCAGGACAATCCCTTTTCACCACTTAATTAGATTTTTTTGTCATCACATTAAAGTCAACTTATACTCACACCCTCTGTCTATGTTGTAATAACAATACAATTCTCAAGAGTTATAAGTGTCATCTTCCTTTGCAGGGATGTAAACAGTTTGCCTTTATTAATAACATGTTGTTTTTTTTCTTTCTTATTTACCTGTTTCTGACTCTCTTGAGTCTTGTATTTGAAGATCAAATTTTCTGTTGAGTTCTGGTCTTTTCATCAGGAATGTTTGGAAGTCCCCTATTTCATTGAATATCCATCTCCTCCTTATGCTCAGTTTCGCTGGGTTGTAATCTAAGTTCCTTTGCCTTATGGAACATCATATTCCATGCCTTCTGATCTTTTAATGTAGAAGCTGAAAGGTCCTCCATAATCCTGACTATGGTTCCATGATATTTAAATTGTTTCTTTCTGGTTTCTTGCAGTATTTTCTCTTTCACTTAATTTTGGAATTTAGCTACAATATTCCTTGGTGTTTTCATTTGGGATCTCTTTCAGAAGGTGATTCGTGAATTCCTTCGATGACTATTTTACCCTCTGGTTCTAGGATCTTAGGGCAGTTTTCCTTGATGATCTCTTGAAAGATGCTGTCCAGGATCTTTTTTTTCATCATGGCTTTCCAGTAGACTAATAATTTTTAAATACGCCCTGGATCTATTTTCTAGGTCAATTGTTTTACCAATGAAGTATTTTATGTTTTCTTCTATTTTTTCATTCTTTTGTTTTTGTTTGACTGATTCTTGATATCTCAGAGAGTCATTAGCATCCACTTGCCCATTTCTAATTTTTAACAAATTGTTTTCTTCAATTAGATTTTGTGCCTCCTTTTCCATTTGGCCAATCCTGCTTTTTAAGGAATTGTTTTCTTCAGTGTACTTTTTCCATTTGGCGAACTGTATTTTTTAAGGACTTGTTTTCTTTAGTGTAGTTTTTTTTCCATTTGGCCAATTTTATTTTTTGAGGATGTGTTTTCTACAGTCAATTTTTGTCCTTCCTTTTCCAAACTATTGACTCTCTCTTGCATATCTCTCATTTCTTTTCCCAATTTTTCTTCTACCTCTCTTATTTGACCTTTAAAACCTTTCTTGAGCTCTTCCAAGAAGGTTTTTTTGGCTTAATACCAGTTCATAGTCCCCTTTGAGATTTCAGATGTGGGTATGTTGACAATGTTGTCCTCTTCTGGATGTGTGTCTCGATCTTCCCTGTCCCCAAAATAAGAAGCTATGGTTATTGTCTGTTTCTGCTTTTTGCTCATGGTGCTTGCTTATTTCCTGGCTTTTAAAGTTGAGCTCTCCTGCTGGAATACAGGGGACATTCATTCAGGCTTCTTATGCTGGGAGCCTGGGACATGGTCACTGGCTTTGTGTGCTGGAACCTCACATGTCAGCAACTGGAGCTGTAGGAGTCTGGCAGTTTACCTGGTGCTAAGCTAGGGTCAGCAACACTGGAGCTCTTGGGATGAGGATGGAGAGTCTGGCCCCTGGAGGATGCCAGCTCACCTGGGTTTCTTTAAAGCACTGGAAGGTTTGACTGCTAGAGGATGCCTGCCAGCCTGGAGCTATGCCTCCTGGAGTTGTTCTTAAGCACTCGAAGGTTTGGTTTCTGTAGGATGCCTGCCCACTAGCACATGTGGTGATTTTCTGAGCTAGTGTCTATCAGTTCTCCTGCCTGTGCTGAGGCAGTCAGAGGGTCCTGGTGTTGGCACTTGCCTGCTCCGCCGTCCTGGGGCTCAGGATCTCCCCCCAGTTTGCTGAGGCAGGGCTTACTACTGGCTTGCTGGTATGCCTCCTATGCTTTACTTCTCCCTCTCACCCAGAGCAAGAGGGGCCTTTCCCATTAATTCCCCTAGCTTCGGCTACAAGACTTGCACCCCACCCTTCTGCTGGCTCAGCTATTCCAGGTTTTTTCCTGGGGTGATATTTTATGAGCCTTCAGAAGTCAATAAGAAAGATTGAGAACAACTTACTTTTACTCCACCATCTTGGCTCCCGGAAGTCCACCAACCCCTTGCATATATTTTGAAGTTATTATTTTCTTCTGGGTTTGTTTCTTAGGAATTCCAGGCTCTATATTTCTTTATCACCAGCTGTAACAACAATTCAGCTAGCAGCTGCTGTAGGGGTGTAAGACCCAACAACACCAGCAACAAGAGCCACCAGCACAAGTTCTTTGATCTGCTTTTCTAAGGAAAGCAACTTTAAGGGGCTTGCAATCTCACTTTAATCAAACATACATATATCATTCGCTTAGTCCAGGGGGAAAGCCAGCACCCTGAACTTCAGAGCAAATACAAACAGAAATTACAAACATACATTGTATAAACAGAGCAAATAACACAACCAGTCTATCCATAGCAGTACATAATGACCAGAGAAGCATCAATATCTGGGTTTTTCCAAAGCCAGAGGGCTCTTAATGATGGCTGCCCAGAGTCTATAATCTTCCCCACCAACACTCTTCCAATGAGCGAGCCCCAAACAAAATGCTAACTTCTGAGTTTGTATACCCTTCTTAGGGACTGAAGGCTTCATACCTAATCAGCAAAAGGGTGTGCGCCTCAGGGTTTACACCTAGTAAGGCTTAATCAAAGGCACTTGATTACTTTAGTATTCTAAAAGAGAAAACAGTAAAAAAAAAAAAAAAAGTCCCACCTTAATTACCAATGCACCAGCATTTTCTTTGTTTATTCATTTTCTAGACTTCTTCAATTGGAACTTTGAGTCAGAGTCAGTCTTTCTTGCTTCTGAATGGTGAAGCCTTGTTTGGTCCTGATTTGTGCTATCTGAGGTCCTGGCTCTACTTTCTCTAGGTAGTGAACATGGTAGTTTTTCAAGGATCTCTGGAGAGGATCATTGCCCATTGTAGATCTTAGTCCCACAGGTTTCAATCCTGGATACATTATCAAATAAACACCCAAGGCTCCAGTTTTCCCTGGATCACTCTGGTCTGTGAGTTTAAAACTTTTTGTACACTCTCCTCCCAGGCTGGGCTTTTCTGACTAGATACCTTCCCTAATGCCTTCAGGCTTCTGGGAGTCTCTTTGTGTGGACTTGGGGTGGAAAATACACTTAATGTAGTTTCTCTTTAGAGTTCTTGATCATAACTCAGGTTGGTGTTCTTTTTTTCACCCTTACTGGAGGAAAGCTTGACTGTCTGTACTCATTTACTCTGCCATCATGAGGAGGTCTTTCTGTGAAAGCAGAAATTCTCTACAGTTATAGCTAGCATTTATATAATACTTTAAGGTCTGCTAAGCACTTTTCATTTGTTATCTGCTTTATTGAATTTTTATTTAATTTTAATTTTATTATCTACTTTTATACACCACCAACCCAAGCTTAGCACAAAATTTTGTTGTTTAATTGAATTGAAATATACAAATGATATGTCCCAGTTAATTCAGTCTCTTTGCTGTTCCCTAAGCATGGCTGAAGCTTTCCTTCTCTACACGCTTGCAAATGTAGTTTTCCATACCTGGAAGGTTATCCCTTTTTTTTCTTTTTCTTCCACTTGAGCTCCTTTTCATCAAGACCAAGATCAGTTTGCTTTTCTTCCACAAAGTTTTCATTGACTTTCCCAGTCCACAGTGATCTCTTCTTTCAGTAAACAACTGTAGCATTTCCTGTCTGTGTTCTCTTGATCTGGCATGTAGGTTCGTAGCATTGTGTGTTTGATCTTAAAGGAACCTTCAGAATTCATTCAGCCCAACTCCCTCATTTTATAAATAGGGAAACCAAGACCCAGAGTGACTCGCCTAAGGTCACATAGCCAGGGAGTTAGGACTATGACACACATATCAACAGTCCAATGCCTTTTTTTTTCTTTCTAGAATAGAAGCAGCATTAGGTTTGGAGTAAGGAAGACTTGGGTTCTACTCTTGACTTCATCAGTCATTAATTATAGGACCTCAGGTAAACAAACCTCTTAGCCTTGGTTTCCTCATTTGTAAAATGGAAACAATATCCATCATGCGTGCCTCACAATACCACTGCAAGGTTCAAAAGAAATAAGAGGATAAAAAATGCTTTGCGAACATTAAAAGTCCTTTATAAATGAGAGTCACAATTGTCACACTTGTCACCTTAAATATGTCCCCATAATGCCTAGAGTGATGCCAAGAACACAGGTACAACCCAAAATGTGTTTATTGAGTCGAGAAAAACTCTGAAATTGCCAATTGACGTCCTTCTTCTCTGCATGATATTCTGCATGAAGGAACAAGGGGAAATGTTTGATTGTTTGCACCCAAATCAATGCGGCCACTGCAACCCATTATCAAACTCTCACATGAGACATTTGTGCTTTCCAGATTCCAAGAGCCATTTGGGAGGGTTTGCCCTTTGGGTTTAAGGAAATGCAACTGTTTATCTCAATTGTAAAGTAATTTTCCATGTGCAGAACGTGGCCAATCCAATCCAGTACATAGGTTTATCGTACGGAAGGGCCAAAACATCTTAATCGGGCATTAGCCTCTCTGAACCAGCAGAAATAAGAGCAAATCCAGGAAGCATTATTTCTCTGAGATAAGAGTGTAATTGCCTAATGTGACTTAGAATCTACTAAGGCTCTGTTTTAGCTGATTTAGCCCACAGAACGGCTGTTCATGTCCCCAATTCACAGTAAGCCCTAAGGAATTCCTCTTATCACAAATGGGATTGTACAATGATAAAATGGTTTGTTGTAAGGATATTTTCCTCCACTCCCAAGAGAAAAACAGCTGCTACAGTTTGAGGCTAACATGCCTCAGGTCTCTTTTCTACCCAGGATTCAGGCAGGGAAGTTTGCTCCTTGGAAAGTTAGGAATAAATTAAATGGAAGAGTCACTGGGAAAGCAATACGATTTCACATAATGACAGAACATTCTTACTACAGTATGAGTATTTGTGTGTGCCTGCCTCTGTGTGCCCATATGTTCAAGCAATCAATCAAGTATTTAACTGAGGGCCCAAATTAATCTTCCTAAAGCACTGTTTTGATCACAGAGAGAGTGGAGTGGGGGTGGGAAGAACTCTGGATTGGGAGTTGGGGGATATGGGTTCAAATCTTGACTCTCCCACTTGCTACCTGTGTGACCTGGGACAAATCTCTCTAGATCTCAGTTTCCTCACCTACAAACGAGGGGGTTGGGACAGGTGAACTCCAAAGGCCAAAATCGTAGAAATCTGAACTGAAATCATAGCATTATTACTTTAGAGCTAGAAGGGACCTTGCAAATCATCTAGTCTAAGTCCCTGATTTAGTAAATAAAGAAAGTGAGTCCCAGAGAAGCTGTTATGTGCTCAGGGTCACACAGTACCAGGTCGTAAGTGATAGAGCTAGGATTCAAACCCAGGTTTTGTGACTCCATAGTTGTGCTCACTGGAGAAGGAAATGGCCAGCCAGTCCAATATCTTTGCATGAAAACTCCGTGGGCAGTATGGTCCATGAGGTCATGAAGAGTTGGACACAACAAAACGACTGAACGACAACAAATCCAGCACTCAGTCCACCGTGCTATGTTGCCTCCTTATCTGGGATATATGATTCCCACTAAAAATCTTTTCATGGCTGCCCATTCCCTACTTAATAAAGTCTGAATGCCTTAGCTCGACACTCAGGGCCTTTTCTTCGTCTCCCGTTACTTCCCTTCACTTACCCATTCCTCTAATTAAACTAGTCACAGTCCTCTGAACAAGCTATATTCTTCCCCACTATAGCTGGGAGGCCTTTTTCCACATCTCCGCTTGTTGAAATCTGACCCAACCAATTGAGACCAGTTCAAATGCCAACCACCCCACAACTCCTTAGCCTGAAGTGGCCTACGCACCCTTCGATTTAACTCAGTGTTTTGTACCATTCACAGTAGGACTTATCTTGCAGTACCCTATAGTTGTATAGAGACATGCCTGCTCTCCTCTGCTGGATGGGTCAGTGTTTCATCTTATTCATCCTGGTACCCTCATAAACAGATCCTCAAACAGTTCCTTACACATTGTAGATACCTAATTAATATTTATTGAATGAATAAATGAATTAGGAAATTAATTATTTTCTGCCTTATAACATCAGTTGAGTCATTGATCTGTATTGTTATTTGCCAAGGCAGTCATGGGACGTGATAGGGAAAAGAATACTAGCGTAGGATAAAAAAGATTTGGGTGCTAGGCCCCGCTACCATGTGAGGCCATGTGACCTCATACAAATCACTTCAACTTTCTGGACCCGTGTTTCTGCATTTATACGATGGGGACAATAATAGCTGCCCCATTAACCTCCTAGGGATGCTGGGAGGACCAAATGCAATGAGACATTACATGAGGAAGCACGTGGAAAACTAGAAACTATTATAGAAATGTAAAGTATTACCATTATTTAAATTTTTACAGCGTAGGATTTACTTCTCCTACTAGACTCTAAAATCCTTGAGAATAGGGTCCTGATCCTTCTTCATATTCTGCCTCTGATCCTAGCATAAGACCTTGCAAATAGTAGTTCAAAAAATGTTCATAAAACAAATGAATGAATACTATACAGGCAGAACTAAATTATACTAAATAATTATAATAAATAAATAAATAAAAATAAATAAAATAGAATAAAAAGAGATGTCTAAATGTTATTCACATGTGCTATACATACATACATACACACAGACTTTTTTTTTGGCCAAATCTAAACCTGATATTTCATTATTTAGGTAACTCTCAGTGTGGAAACTCCTTCTACCAGTGTAGGATCGTAAATCATCTATCACTTAACATTACCTAGGACACTGATAAGTTTAGTGACTTGACACGCTCACATAGCTAGTAAATGCCAGAGGCAGACTTGAACCCGTCTTCCTGCTTCCAAAGCTGGTCCTTTATCCATTGCTTCTGTGGGCTCCTGTGATCCTGCGTATTTGCTTGTATTTGTATATGTGTAAACACACATGTATACATACTTCTCAGGACCTATCCTCAGGGTTAGTGTAATCTCATTGGGAGAAAGAATTTTTAAAATAGAGACGAACGCAAAGACAAGCTATAAACCAGTGTTAAATGGGATTCATGTTCTAAAGTGTGTTGTATAAACAACAACTGATGTCTGCCTGACCCTGGTTTTGCTGCAAGACTTCTTTTGCTTCTCCATTCTGGCCTTCAGTTACCTCCTCAATCAGACAAGGGACTGAATGAGATGATCTCCTAATTCTGACTTTCTGTGGCTCTAATCCCCTGCCCCCACCCACCTCGGGGCCGATTCCAGCGGCAGCAGTGGGTTAGCTCCTTCAATTCCTTGTGGTCTGTAGTACAGGTGTCTGACACATTTATGCTCCAGCCTTCACTGTGTAAGAGGAAGTGACCCTGATCCGGTGGGCCAGCCTTATCTCCCCACTAAATCTGACTCTGCTGGAGCCATATCGCTAG
This sequence comes from Trichosurus vulpecula, assembly GCF_011100635.1. Lineage (NCBI taxonomy): Eukaryota > Metazoa > Chordata > Mammalia > Diprotodontia > Phalangeridae > Trichosurus > Trichosurus vulpecula. The sequence continues at coordinate 302,658,269 of NC_050574.1, read as the reverse complement.
TCATAAATGATCCAACAGCCTCTCCCAGCCTGAGAGGTGGCAATTGGGAACTCTACCTTGATGAAATCAAAGAAGGCAAATCACATCAGAAAACAGCCAACCACCAGAACTCCTTCAATCACAAAGCCCAGGTCCTCTCCTGCAGAATACCACTTCAGCATCTCATTGAGTCTCTTTTCAAATAGCTATATGTCATTTTTAGTATTGTGTTACTCACTGCCCCGGATCAGAAACTTGAAAAAATGCAGCACCTCCCAATGGTTCCCAAGCACTGCTTTGATGGAAAAGAAACATTTCCTATCGCTGCTACCTCAATGAACTTTTACTCCTTAACATTCACTAATTAATTATTTTTTTAAGATCTGGTTTTCAAATCATGCCCCATCACAAAGTTAAAATCACCTGTTTTATTTATTATTGTTATCACGAAAAATCACTTGGCCCAATGGACATAAGACATAAAAATAGAGAGTGGTGGCTTTTGTCAATTTCTGTCTTACGTGCCTAAGAATGACAGCCACTCCAGCCAGTTTTAATGACTAGAGAACAGAAATTACAAAGAAGAAAAGGACCCATTTGTACAGATATATTTATAGCAGCTCTCTTCATAATAGCCCCAAACTAGAAACTAAAGGAGTGCCCAGCTAAACAAATCATGGTGTGTGAATGTAATGAAATATCTCTATACCATAAGAAAGGAAGAAATGGACAATTTCAGAGGGGACTGGGAAGGGCTCTATAAGCTGATACAGAGTAAAGTGAGTGGAAGTAGGAGAATAATTTATGCAATGACAGTATAAAGAAAAATAGCTTTGAAAGACTTAAGAACTCCAATTAGTGCAATGATAAACCATGATGGACCAAAGATGAGGTGTGCCACCCACCTCCACCCAGAGAGGTGACAGACTCAAGATGCATAATGAGGTATATGTTATTAAATATGGCCAATGTGGGAATTTGTTTTGTGTGACCATGCATATTGGTTAGGAGGTTTTATTTTTTTTCTTTCATTTTTATCCAATGGGGAGGAACCAGGAGGCAGAGGGAGAGAAAATAAATGCATGTTAATTAGACAAAAAATAATAAAGCTTAATTTGATGGGGAGAGAGAGAGAGAGAGAGAGAGAGAGAGAGAGAGAGAGAATACAAGTCACATGAAAGAGACAGAGACTTAGAAATGTATTCCAAAGCCATGTGCCCTAGATTCCATTCCTCTGAACCCAGCTCAGTCCTTTCCCCTAAAATAAGGGCAAGCTCTTGGTCTTAGCACATTCTCCACTTGATACACGTAGCCTTTCCTCTCTCTACGCATTTCTTCATTTCCTTCTGTGTGAATTCTGACAGCTTGGGTGGGTGTTGGCCTTGCTCTTACATACCTCATTACACCAAGTTGCCTAGAGCATGTCACTGTTTCCAAGCTTTCCCACGTAGCTGGGAGTACAAGGAAGGTTCTTTGAACCTTAGAGCATTTGAGTTCCCATCTGGGGAAACTTGGTAAGACTTATCCTTCCTGTGAACCCCTCCCACCTATTCAGGAGGTGTTTGAAGTATATTATATGCTGGAACTACAACATAAATATATGAAGGGAAACTGAAACAAAGGAGACAAGAATACAGATGTTTGTTTTTCCTCTAGGTTTGTACAAATAAGGAACTGTAGTTTAGGTGTTTTGGAGTAGCCTGGTTTTGTGTAGGCACAATGAGGACAACCCAGGAAACACATACTAACTGCCATGCCCTCTAATATAACCCAGAGCCTAGATGGCACAATGCTGGGGACTGGGCTTGAAATCAGCAGTCTCCATAGCCCTGTACATGAACATCTCTTCTGTCTTTACATAACAAAACCAAAGTAGTCTTGGACTATAATTAAAAATGTAGAGCATCAGGTAATGATGAAGTATTTGTCCCACTATACTCTGCCCTGGTCAGAACCTGTTTAGAATATTGAGTTCAATCCTGGGCACCATGTATTCAAAAGGTTGTTATGGAGAAAATCCAGAGAAAAGCAGCTAGGATGGTGAACAGCCTTGAATGCATGGCATGAGGATCGCTTGGAGGAACTGAGCACGTTCAGCCCAGGGAAGACTTGAGGTGGGGAATGATAGCTGTCTTCAGACACCGGAAGATTAAATTCTAACAGATGCCCAGTTCCTTAAGTCTGGGACTGTGCTGTTTTTCATCTTTATATCGCAAGCTCCAAGTCCCGTGCATAATTGATGTTTAATAAACATTATGTTAAGCCCAATCAAATTTGATAGCTAAAAGATCGAATGCAGTTTTAGGCTGCATTAATAAAAATAGTGTCTAGAATAAGAATATTTGTCCTCCAGCTAGGTGGTGCAGTGAATAGAGTGTTAGACAGCAGAAAGCTGAATCTATAAATACATACATTAACATATTCGAACCACTAACAGGGCATTACCAAATAGTTGGATCTGTCTTAAATGGCTAATAAGATGAATGTGTAATTAAGCCATCAATCAATCAACAAGTATTTGTTAAGTGCTTGTTACATGCCAGGCATTGTGCTAAGCGCAGGGGAAAAAAAAGAGTCCTGGCCCTCAGGGTGCTTACACTCTAATAGAGAAAAGTGTGTTATAATTAGCCTGGAGCTTTGTGTTAAGGGCAAGGTAAGGGAGGAAGGAGGTGGCTGTTTCCTCACTAGGAGCCTCACTTCCACATCTTCTTAACTTGCTAATTATACACTCCTACCCTCAAAAGTAATGGTCCTTTGCAGGTGTTGTGAGCCACTATACCCTAGGGACTCAGAGGGATCAATCCCCCTTCCCAAGGAAAGAACACTTCAGCTGTGACCCTGTGTCCTCCCCCTCAACTGAATTAGCCCCAGGTGCTGTTTCAGCTAGTTATGATTTAACAGAACAATAATACCTTCCTTGTAAATAGATGCTGCCCCAGCCCTTTAAAAATGGATGCTTTCGAGAAGCGAAGTGTTTCCCCTGCTATTTCCAGCCCTGCTTCCAGTTACCTTATAGCAAGAACCATTTGATTTGCTCACTGTCTCTCAAAACAGGTCATGAGCGTTCTTTCCTCAAGGGCTTCCTCTAAGTGTTGCCTACTCTCCCCTAATATGCCTATCTCATGCTCTCTGCCCAGACAAATACTTCTTTTATTTTTCAAGTGGTTTTTTTTCCACTTAGCAAAAATCCACTTTTCTCACTCCTGCCTTCCCTTCTCCCATTGAAAGAGAAAGAAAAACAAAACTTTGGGACCAACACACATAGTCAAGCAAAACATTCCCACTGTGGTGATGTCCAAAAAACATACACCCCAGCTGTACCCCTGAGTCCATCGCCTCTCTCTCAGGAGGTAGATAACATGTTTCATCGTAAGCCCTCTGGAATTGTGGCTGGTCATCACACTGATCAGAGTCCTTAAATCTCTCAAAATTATTTATCTTTTTAATGTTATTACTGCTGTTTAAATGGTTGTCCTGATTCTGCTCTGCATCAGTTCATACAAATCTTCCCCGGTTTCTCAAAAACCGTCACATTAATCATTTCTTTCAGTACAATAGTATTGCATTGCATTTGTACACCATATTTGATCAGTCATTCCCCAACTGATTATTACCCTGTTAGTTTCTAGTTCTTTGCCATCACAAAAAAGCCACTATCAATGTTTTATACATATATAGGATATATACAGATATAGATATAGATATATAGAGAGATATATACACATATACATATTTATACACATGGGTCCTTTTCCTCTTTCTTCAAGTCCCAGCTCGAGTCTCACTTTTTCTTCCAGCCCAAGGCAATCTCTCCCTCCTCTGACTCTATTGTACTGCTTTCTTTAAACAAATACAGAACTGATTGTAAGTGATTTTTACATTGTTAAGTTATCTTATCACGTCATTTTGTTGTGAAAGTGACCCTGAGTTCTTGCAGGTTATGCTAACAAAGAGTAAGCCCTGGAGAGTTCTACAAGGCTGGAAAGAGTATGGAACTGGAAATAGACCACGAATCTACTGCTTCAGTACCAGTCTAGTTGAGTACCAAAAAGAGATCTCTCTGTCTCTGTGTGTGTCTCTCTCTCTGTCTCTCTCTCTCTCTCTGTCTCTCTCTCTCTCTGTGTCTCTCTCTATATATCTCTTTCTCTCTCTCCTCACTCACTTCTTCTTCTCATATACAATCAGTTCCTGATTATTCTTTCTCTGCAATATCCTTTACACCCTTCCCCTGCTCTCTTTCCCACTTCCATGACAGTACTACCTACCTATATGACAGCAATAGCTTCCTAACAGGTCTTCCTAATTTTGTGCTCTTCCTCCTCCAATACGCCTTCCATGTCACTGTCAGATATATCTTTCTGCTCAAAAATCTGCTATAGCTCCCTATTATCTACCAATTAATATTAAAAATCACTTTGCCTGGCATTCAAGACTCTTCACAACCCTATACTTGATACATTCAAGCTCTGTCTTATTCTCTACCCTGCCATCCACTTGACACTAGAGCAAAACTGAATTACTTAGTCTTTGTTCCCTGAACATACCCTCCACTTTTCTACCTCTATGTATCTACATAACTTGTTCCTTATGTCTGGGATGTCTGTTGTCTCCATCTTTGCCTATTGAATTTTTACTCATTTTTTAAAGACTGACTAAAATTCCCCTCCTTCCTTGGGAAAGCCTGTGGGATGTTTAAGTTCAATTCTTCCCTGGCCATTACCCCTGCACTGGCTACATTCTCATCCTTTCTCCATCTTGTTCTCTTGGTAAATCAGCACAACTCTATACCATGCTCTCCTCTTGATCCTTGTCTCCTTATCCTATCAAAGATCTTGCCTCATCAAGCCCCATCCTTGGCTTCCTCACACCATCTGCTACCTCATACTTCTGGTTGGTCTGCCTGCTTCAAGTCTCTCCTCCCATCAGTCCATTTTTCTTTCAGCCGTCAAATTGAGCTTCCTAAGGTGCAGGTCTGACCATTTTACCTCCTATTCAACAAACTGCAAGGGTTCCCTACAGCCTCTAGGATCAAATCTAAAATGTTGTTTGGCTTTTAAAGCTCTTCATCACCTGCCCCATTCCTAATTTTCCAATCTCCTTCTACAGTACTCTCTTCACCTATTCTACAATCCAGTGACACTAGGCTCTTTCCCGTTCCTCACAAAAGACACTTCATCTCATACTCTGAGTATTTTCACTGGCTGTTTCCCATGCCTTTTAATCCTTCCTTCTTTGTTTCTCCCTGGTACCTTCTCTGGCTTCCTTCCAGTATCAGCTAAAGTCTCACCTTCTGCAGCTAGCCTTAACCAGTCCTCTTAATATTAACGTCATTTCTCCTGAGACTACCCACAAATTCATCCTGACTGTGCCTTGTTTGTACTATATCTTATTTCTTTGCATGTTGTCTCCTCCATTAGACTGTGAGTTCCTTGAAAGAAGGGGTTATCTTTTGCCTTTCTTTACATCTGCAGTACTTGGCACAATGCCTGACACACAGTAGGTGCTTAGTAAATATATTAGTTGGTAAAAATAAAACAAAATTGATGACAACAAAATAAAATTTAATTTTAAAAACACTACTTGACTGACTGACTTGGTTTCTTTATCTATCAATGAGGGGATTGGATTTGATGGCCTAAAGATCTCATACTGTTCTAAATGTATAATCTTATGAGCCTCCATGAAGACTTCCTTGATCCTTCCTGTTAGGATAACCTAGTCCCTTTGGACCTCACATAGTGCTTGGTTTTTCATGTCTCAAATGTATTACCCACATAACATCATATATTATGGTTCTTTATTTATCTGTCTACTCTCCATACTACACTCTAAGCCCTTTTACAGCAGGGATTATGTCTTGTCTAAAAGTTGTGATAAGACACAGAGCTCTCTACATGTTTGGTGCTTAATAAATTACATCGAATTTTATAATTTCATAGGATATTTGGGCATCTCCTCTTGAATCTCCAAGATGAGAATAAGCAAACAAATTTCTGTAAAATTAACATTAATTGAGGTACAAACATCCTTGCACAAGATGAAACTCTAAGAACTTAACAGGATTCTTCAAATTAGACCTTAACAAAGGTCTGGATATTCAACGATAATGCAAAATATTCAATGATAATGCACTCTCTAGGAGAGTGACAAAAACCACACTAGAAGCAAGAGATGAAAGAACCTAAAGGCTTGTGGACTACCTAGAAGCCCCAAATTGGCACATCATTTGTGATTTCCTCGATAAAAAGAGTCATTGCCTACTGGACATGATAAATCCTGGAAAACATCATAAAAGGTAAAATTGACTCCATCTTTATGGACAGGAAATCACTGTTACTACCAGTTCAGAATCAGCTATGTGCAGGTTGCTCATTGACTGGTTAGAGCAAAGGTCAAAATCAACACCAAATTAAGCAAAAGGATCAATATGAAACAAGAAAAACAAACAATAGATGAAAAGATACTTCGATTCAATTTGTTTGAACAAGGTATTGACTGAAAAAGTGGGAAATGGATAAAAGTAAAGATATTGACTCTATCACAATTTCTCTACATGATAAAAAGCCACCACTATGAAAACCTTAAAAGATCCCAGAAACTGACCTCATCCTCAAATTCTAGATCTCTTTGCCAAATAGAGACACAGTAGCCAAAAGCAACACCAGTTTAGAGGGGCTCATTTTCAAAGTATAATGGAGCAGGCTAGTGAAAGGTCAACAAAATATCACCTCAAAAAGTAGCCCCAAACATTTGAGAAGAAAATTAGCCTATAGAGAGCTTTACAAAAGATGCAGCAAGGCAAAACCATTCCCAAAAGGGGAGTGGGGAGGGGAAACGTAGATGAAACCAGAAAAGAGAACAAACCAATATAAAATGTAACAGATCTTCTGGTGTTTTTAATGATGACCTATTTTGATCAGTAACAGAAATGGAATAACCACATTTAGACTACCACCTACCTCAGAACACAAGATAGTACTTGCATATAATGTTCAAGAGTCACAGAATCTCAGTGTTAGAAGAGATCTTGGAAGTCTTCTCATCCAATCCATAATGAAAAGTCATCTCTACAACATAGTCAACAAAATATCATTCAGCTTTTCCCTAAAAACCTCTAGTGAAGAAGAACACCCTACTTCCAGAAGCAGCCTGTTCCACTTTTCAATCACTTTAATTGTCAAGAAGTGTTTCCTTACATCAAATCTAAATTTCCTTCTTGGCAATTTCTCTTGCTCTCAGTTGCTCTTAGTTCTGTTCTCTGGTAACAAGTACCCTCTTCCACATGACAACCCTCCAAATAACTGAAGGGAGTTGTCATGTCCCTCTTATGTCTTCTCTCCTTATTCATTCTGGAATTCTAAGGCTTTCTTTAGGCAGCCCATACTTAGCCTTCTTGGCTGCCTCATCACATCACTGACTACTTTTGAGCTTGTCCTCTAAGACTCTGATATTTTTTTCTGAAGAACTGCCGTCTAGATTCAACTCTGCCATATTATGCTTGCTACGTTTATTTTTTTACTCTATATATGAGACAAATAGAGGAAAAATTCATGCTTGAGGCTACACAATTTTAAAGGCACTCCGGAATCAATTTCCAAGATATCTCAAAGAAAGTACATTCCAAAAGAATGGAAAAGTTTATGGACAGCGATTTAACAAAACAAAAAACAAAACCAGCAAGGCAACTGAGAAGGCATCAGCAATTACCAACCCATATGCCTACTATCTCATCTCTATGAAATCTTTATGAGAATAATCTATGCACGCATCAAGGCCATCCTTTACAGAGAACAGACACGCCTTCACAAAATGGCTTTCTGGAGCACCTTTTGACAATCATACAACTGACTGAAAGATGCCTAGAATATCAAATAACATTATGCATTTTGCATATGTGTTTTTAAAAATTAACTCAGCAGAACAAAATGCGACCTTGAAGACGCACCTCAAACAAGATTTCATGCATGATTGATTCATGAATTAAAATTATATAATACTTAATGACTGATGCGGCACTGGAGATAACTTAGTTCAAAGATCTGCCGACGTGGAGCAATGTGTAAAACAGGAGACATGCTCCTCCAAGGTATTGGCCAACGCATGGAAAAATGTCTTGCATATAACACAAACAAAGGAGCATTTCGCTATTGATGACAGCTTCCCTAACTGCTTTTATTTATAAGTAATATTGTGCCAATTGCATAGAAACCAGGAATGCTGCTACAAAGCCTCCTTTATGAAATCTGCAGCTTTACAAAAAGAGATTAATCTGGCCATTCAGACAGTAAAAGCAAATGCTATTGGATTAAAAAATGTACATTGTCTAGTCTAGGCTCAAGTTAGTAGCTATAGACACATACAGAGATATGTGTGTGGGACTCGAACTGGGTTTGGGAATTCTGGGAAGAGGAAACCCTCTCTCCCAATGTAGGTGGCCACCTTTGTGGAGTCTTAAGGAGTTGCCTAGGGCACTGAGAGGTGAAGTGGCCTGCCTCAGGACATGTCAGAGGCTCAATCTGGGCATAATCCTCCTGACATATCAGGAGAGGACATTTCCTCACCCAGGAATTCCCTATGTCAATGAAATCACTGGTCCAATCCATATTCCTAGGTCTTCTTTCCTATATATCCTTTTACTTGAGCCTAGACCAGATGTACTAGAACAGAGGTTCCCAAAATTATTTGGCCTACCACCCCCTTTCAAAAAAAAATTACTCAGTGCCCCCTAGAATTCTACATGCTTTAACACTTTAACAGTTTTTCTTAATTTGCATCATTTCAAAAAATTACCAATTTTTTTACAATGATGCATCTTAAATATATTTGAAATATATTAAATATAATTTGTTGTAAATTTGTGGGGGTTTTTCCTGCATTGAAACTTTGATGATACAGTATTGCATCATGTAACCAAATGTTACCGTATTGTAAATAAATCGTTACTCATACATATTCTTGCTGATGCATGCTGGACTTCCCAACAATGCATGACATGCTCGTCTGCCAACACTTGCTTGTTAAGACTTGTCAGACAGACTTGACCACTGATCAGTTATAACTTGGATTTTCTGTATTTATTTGGAAAAAATGTAATCACTACGACTTTAACTGTTACACAGCAGATGAAACATGTACAGTTTTTCAAAATTTTCTTCTTTTCTTCTTTCCTTATGCTTCTACCACCCCCTTATTTTTATTCAACACTCCCCGATTGCAACAGAGGTTACCACTGCCCCCCTGGATCATTTCAGAGCCCCTTGGGGGTGGTATCACCCACTTTGGGAACTTATTACTACACCATATGCTTTTTATCTGGTATTCATTTATTTTAGCAGTGTGAATGGTTAGAGCACTCTCTTTTGTACAGCCAGAATGTATCAGAGAAGCAATTTGAGCCCTCATTCTCCTTACACTAAGGCCAACTCTCTATCTGTTATGCCTCTCATTGTCTTCAGTCTATACTATAATAATATAACATGTATTATAATATATGTGTGCATACATAATGTATGTATGTGTGTAAAAACCTAATGCTGTAAGTTGCAGAACAATTACCAATCTACATCATTACAGAGAGTTTCCTCTCTGGGAATTCCCTATACCAATGAAATAAAAGGAAAGAAGGAAAGAAAGGAGGGAGAAAGGAAAGAAGAGAGGGAGGGAGGGAGGAAGGAAAGAAGAGAAAGAAAGAAAGAAGAGAGACAGAGGGAGGGAAAGGAAGGAAGGAAAAGAAAAATGTGTATACACGTATGTATACATATGTGTGTGTATCTATCTATCTTTCTATCTATAACCATATGGACAAAGAGTTAGGTCTAGAATTGAGTGGGAGGAAATCTAGCTAGAATACATTTGGGAAATCTTGCAGTTCTTTCTATGATCATAAACTTCTATGATCCTAAACTGTTTCAAAAGCCCAATATTTTAGTAATACTATAAGGCTGTAATTTGAAAGAAAAAAAAAAGCCTTAATCTTGGAAGAATAAATATGGTAAATAATTCAAAGTGCAATGGAAATATGCATGATAGGCATGGGCAGACAGCAATGCATTACTGGTGATGACTTGTATAAGTGTCATAAAAGACATTTTAGAACATGAATGACAAGAAGACAAATTGGCTCAGTCATGTATTGAGATAGAAACAATATAGGCACACAGTCCACATGGCATTCAAAATATGAGAGGAAGGCCTTCATCATGTCTAGTGGATCAATATGGAGAATCTATGGAAAGACAAAGATAAAAATATGCAATATGGGAAGGCCCAGAGGAGTTGTGACACACATCAGTGGAAAAAGTACCCATGGTAAAGAAATCAGGTATTTATCCAAATATACCTCTGATTACATGATAAACTCTGTGAAGGCAGTGACAATATCTTATACTAGATGCTTATCACTCTTCTTTGAACAAAACATAAGCCCTCAGGAAATATTTGTTGATTGACAGATCTTATTTTCATCTTTCTCAGCCAGCCCTTTCCTTAATAGGTAACAGGGAGATGAACTCTATCTCCCACCCTTGTTTCACTGATCTCGGTTCTAAAGAGGCAGGTAGAGCTGCCTTGGAATCACAAAATGATGGTGCAATGAACAGGAATTTAGAGATCATCAAACCACAGATTCTCATTATGCAAATGAAGAAAATGAAACCTAGAAAAATGAGGTGATTTACTGAAGGACACACAGCTATTGAGAAAGAAAGTTAAGACTAGAATCCCTAGCTTTCTCCACTCCCAAACCAGTTGTCTGGCCACCCTGCCACTCATAGACCTAGAAAGGCAAAGAATGTGAAGAGTCTGACTCTCGAATTCTATGTGTTCCAGGTCTAATTAATGTCTCATTCACTGACCCCTCCACTTGACATCTAATCCAAGATAGTTCCATAGAGCAACCCAAAAGAAATTAATATAATAAAATGGTCATCCCCCTAAAGCTGCCCAAGGATGCAAAAAAAAGTCTCCTGCTCCATATCCATATTAGTAATACTAATTCATGTCCATAAAAATTATTAGAATAACAATAATAATACATCTCCTGAGTTATTAACACTGTGCAGCCACATCACTTTAAAAATAAGATGCTGGGCCCCTTTTCTATTGGGCTAGCTAAATCATATCTGAATCTTGAAAGAGATAATGATCATTGCCAATAACCAAAGTGGCATGGCATTAGTTTATTGATTCCCTAGGTTGGAGCAAGGACCTGACAGATTGAGCCATAGGGCAGGTGTCTGAATTGGAATTAGGTGGGTGGGGTGAGAAATCTTCCCCTTCCTCTTATACAAACCTCCCTTTTTCAATCTCACTGTTATTCTTGCTCAAATTTTAGGTAGGATTCATAGAAAACAACTACAGTCTTTGAGCTCTCATCTTACAGGTGAGGAAATTGGGGCTAGGAGAGAAGTGATTAATCCAAGATCACCCAGCTAGGCAATGGCAGGAACAGGATCGGAATACAGGTCTCCTGGTTTGCCAGTCTATTGCTTCTTTCCATTGTGCCTTGCCGTCTCGATATTACTGTCATGTCTCACAATTTCTCTTACTATTCAAGTATTCCACCTTGCTAAGAACTTCATTTATTCCTAAATAATAATACTTTACATGTCCATAGCACTTTGTGGCTTTTCAGAAGTTTTCACATACTTGTTTGATCTTCACAAACCAATAGGAATAAGTTAATTATTATACTCCTATTTTAACAGACTCAGATACGGAGGCTCAGAGGATTTTAAGTAATTTGTTCAGGGTGATACAGGGGAAGAGTCAGGACTGGTGCTTTTGAACACCAGCATAGTGCATTGAAAAGAACACTAGTGTTGGACCGTGGATAAGTCATTCTACTACCCTGGGCCTCAGTTTCCTCATGTGTAAACTGAAGGCTTTGGATTAGTTAATTTCTGTGATCTTTTCTAGCCCCAAGCATATGATCCTTCTCTCTGCAAATCTTGCTGAGATGTTCAGTATCTACATTCCATGTGGTCTTGGGCCAAGCCTCTTCTACCTCTCCTCTGACACCTTGGATGACATCCAGGTGTACAGGTTGTCCTTGGGGGTGTGTGTTCTGAAAGGACACAATTTGTGTTTACTCGAAAGTTTGGAGAAAAGTAAGATCAAACAAGAAAACCTTTTGGTTTCCTCATCTTTGTTGTTGCTACTGTTTCTAAAATGCATACACCTGCTTCCCTGCCTTAGGAAGTGAACAGGATTAACTTTCCTTTGATGATTCATCATTAGGCTACCAGTATTTATCCAGGCTTTCATTTCTAGATGATTCAGATAGGTCAAATCAGACAGGGAATGAGTGGAAAAGCCTGTACTGATCTCCTCACTTTCTTTCCTTGGATGCATAGTGAAGAACAAGTTCTTAACCTGGGATCTGTGAACTTTTTTTTTAATTTGATAGCTGTATTTCAATATCATTGGTTTCTATTGTAATCCTGTGCATTTTATTTTGTGAATTGAAAACATTATTCCAAGAAGAAGATGATAGGCTTCACCAGACTGCCAAAGGGATCACAAAAAGGTGAAGGAGCCCTGTTCTAAGACTATTGATGGAGATGTAGAAGGTGTAGGAGAATTAATAGAATTTTAAAAATAAAATAAAAGCATTGATACCAGCTTAGGGCTTGACTCTTCCTATAAAACTAGGATGGGGGAATTTTTTTTAATTAAGTCAGTATTCTAATCAATTGGGTTCCAGTTCCTGATAAGTTGGGCTGATTGTCCTGATGAATTGGAATGTAAGCTCCTTGAGAGAACACATTGTTTAATTTTTTTGACTGTCTAGCCAATAGAATCAGTGCTTTTATTGCTTGAATGGTTAATTGATGTCTTGCTATAATCCCTTGAAGTGTTGTCAGGGACTCAAAAGGGAAGGCCACATTTCCCAGAATACAGGGGGACCTCTGGTCTACACTTACTTGATCTATCGCCATCTCAGTGATGTTTGGTCATGATTCACCTTTATCCAATAGCTCTTACCATCTACTCCAAACCCAGAGAAGAACAGACAAACAGAATCTCAGCACGAGGAAGGCAAAATATGGCCTGAGATGCTGGTTGGAGGTTGCTGGCTGATTGCCATGACCTGATATAATATGAGAGACCTTTCCTGCAGCGTGGCCCATTCTCAGCAGAGATAGGAAGGAGCTAATCCCAAATTAAAGAGCAGTGAAGGAGAGCAAAGTGGCAGGCAGTGTGGGCCAGCAGGGATAGGCAGTGATTCATTAATTACCTCCTTTGGAAGGGAAGCAAAGGATTTCTTGCTTCCCTGTTGCTTAGGTGGCACCAACCCAAGTCTGAGTGAGTGAAGGAAAAACCACAACCTCTGATGGAGAGGTAGGGGAGGGGGCAGAGCCTATTGTAATCACCCTCAACCTTGCCCGGAGGAAGTTCCAGGGAAATATTCTGGAGAGCTGGGAGACAGACCTCAGAGGTTTCAAGACAGAGATACCATAGGTGTCATTTGAGATGAGCTGATTGGTCATCTATGCTCAGGGAAATAAACCCATCACAGAAGAGGAAGCCAGGAGCCCAAGGTCCAGGCTCAGGCTCCTTTAGGCAGCACATGTCTCTAATGCCATGTGTGAGCAGCTGCCAAAGCTGGGGGAAGAGGAGGGGGAGTGGGAAAGGGAAGAAGCCCTCTGCCCCATGGGATGGCCAAGAAAGAGAACCTCATGGAGTCCCCACACTTGGCAGTCAGGAAGAGAAAGAGCACCAGAGGCTAGAGACCCTCCTTTTAAAGCCTTCTTAGTAGGAAACTCCTCCAATTCAGTGGTCAGCTCCCTGCTCTCCTACCATCTCAAGCACCAAGACACTGCTGCATCATTCTAAAGTCCTCCAGGGCTAAGGATATGTGTCCAGGAAAGTGAGCAGAGGAGCTCAGCTAGACTCCACGCATTCTTTGTGGAGTGTGCTCCAATCTAACCCCTGCCACACAAGGAGGGCTTCCAGGAAGACTTAGTGCTTGATTTTGGTCTTCAAGGACAGATAGGATTTGGGGAAGTGTAGAAGCATTGGGAAGATAGGTCTTCTGCCTCAGGGATAAGGGGAGGAATGAGAATGGAGAGCTGGGGAGGGAAGGAAGCATAATGAAGGACTTCCAGTGTCTTATTTAGGGGGACATGCAAGCTGCTTCCAAGAATGAGCAGGAAACCCAGCCTAGTTCCCTTGTGTAGTAATAGTGGCTAGAAGGTGATGTGTTTGTAGCACTGCATCTGGAGTCAGGAAGACATGAGTTCAAATCCTGACTCAGACATGTCCTAGGTTTGTGGCCCTGAGAAAGTCACTTAACCTCTCTCAGACTCAGTTTCCTCATCCGTCAAGTGAGGATAAGGATGGAGGTGGTACAATGGTTAGAGTTCCAGGCCTAAAGTCAGGAAAATTCATCTTACTGAGTTCAAATCTGGTCTTAGACACTTATTAGCTGTGTGACTCTGGGCAAGTCACTTAACTTGGTTCCTAAACTGTAAAAATGGGCCAGAGAAGAAAATGGCAAACCACTCTAGTATCTTTGCCAAGAAAACTCCAAATGGGGCTGTGAAGAGTTGGACATGACTGAAAAAGACTGAACAGCAAAGTATAGGCCATATGTAACAGAAGCAGTATAAATAAGCAGGCCTTGGGGAAGCTAGGTGGCACAGTGAGTAGAGCATGGGCCCTAGAGTCAGGAGAATCTGAGTTCAAATATGGCCTTAGACACTTGACACACTTACCAGATGTGTGACCTTGGGCAAGTCACTTAACCCCAATTGCCCTGCCTTCCCCCCTCCAAAATAAAATTAAAAATAAAAGCAAATAAGCAGGACTTGAATCCAGGTTTTCCTCATACAAAAGCAGCTGGGTGGTCCAGTGGCTAGAGCATCAGGCCCGGATTCAAGAAGAATAGAGTTCAAATTTGGCCCCAGATACTTTACTGTGTGACCCTGGGCAAGGGTCACTTAGCTTCTGTTTGCCTCAGTTTCCTCTTCTGTGATACGAGGATAATAATGGCTTCGTCGTCTGTGAAATGGGGGTGATAACAGCACCTACCTCCCAGGGTTGCCGTAAGGACCAAATGAGATAATAATTGTAAAGCACTTAGCACGGCGCCTGGCCCATAGTAAGAGCTATACAAATGTTAGCTATTGTTATTATTAAAGCCAGCTCTCCACCCAGCAGGTCACGAAGCCTCACTGACATCTATAACCAACATTTGTTTAGGACTTCGGAGCTTACACGATGCTTTCGATCTCGTTAGCAATCCTACGGACTGGGAAACGCGTTGGGTTTGGAGTCAGAGGTTGCGTGTGTGAATTCTGGCTCTACTACTTGTTAACTGGGTGAACCTGAGAAAGTGATTTCCTTCCTCCGGTCCTCAGTCTCTTCAGCTACATAATGAGGGGAGTCGGTCTAGACCACTTGCAAGGTCCCTCCCAACTCTGAATTCTAGGATCCAAGAGCGAAACAAGCTTAGAGGATGTAGTGTTTGTTACCAGGTCGGGGTAGTCAATTTAGGGGTGCTTTCCCTAATTTGTTGTTGTTGTTTTCTTTGGTTTCTACCCCCACTCATCTCCCTTCCCGACTGGATAAATCAAGCCCATATGTTAATTGCTAAATAAGAAATCACACCAGAGGACATTCCAGCATGTTGCAGTCATCCAGGCAGTACAGCCTGGTGGATTGAGTAGATTGCACCATCAGGGCTGGCTTTTCCATTAAGAAGTGACTTTAAAGGGCCAGATCATCCTTCTCTAATGTTCTTAGCATAGGAAGCCACAGCACAGGTCGTTGGTATTTGTTAGTAATCCAAGTACCCAACAATCTGTGCTCTTTTCAGCTGCCTTTTTAAAGGTCATCACGAAAGGCCATAGCAACCACTCTTCCTTAGCAACACAAGAAATAACCCATCATGGAGAAGGCTAGGCACCATTGTGCCTGAACCACTTCCCTCAGTGGGTTATAGCCCATTCATACATGGCTGGATTTAAAGTGGCAATCGATCTTTTAAAACAGCTAATCAAGCTTCTCTTTTACAGGTAAGGAAACTGGGTCCCAAGGAAATGAAGCCATTTGTCCAAGGTCACACAGCTAGGAAGTGATGTGGCTGGAATATAAACCTAGCTCATTCTACTGACTCCAATCCACTGGTCTTTCCACAACATCATGATGGTCATGGAAAACCAAAGTCATGGTTTTGAACCCTACCAATTAGCCAAACTTGTTTCCTCTAGGCACAAGTAGCTCCATCAGGCTAACTCACCTCGGCGCCCCCCCCCATACCTTTGTCCCAAAGGCTGAGAGAGTATGAGTGGCTCAGTGCCATATCATCCCTTCTACTAGAAAAGCAACTCAACATGTATACCCTACAGGTGACGCTCCAGTATCACCATCCACTCTGCAGCTGTCCTCTTCAGAAATAACTCGCTCACCTATAGCACACTTGAAGGAATTACTGAGGTGCTTTTGGGTCATGATTAGGCTAAAATACAGTTCCTACTTATGCAGCGCCATTCCTCAACAAAACTGTGAAGTTGGTCAGGTTCATTTTGGGCGCCCTTCTGCCTCCTGTCTCAATATGATCTTTTTTCTCTCTCTAGCATACCCAGTCACCAATCGCATCCCACTGCTCTTCTCCTCAGGTTCCATCTTGCATCCCGTTTCCATAAGGCCTTACTCTTAGCTAAGTTAGCTGTCGTAGCTGGAAAGAAATGGACTAAGGCCAATCAACGAATCCAATTTGATCTGAAGAACATTTAAGCGGCTCCTATGTGCAAATCCCTGTGCTAGGTCCTGGGATACAACAATCCCTACCCCTGAGTGATTTATAATTGAGTAGGGAGCATAAGCCCTCTACGCTAATAACTAGAATACAAGTTAGTCCCTTTTCCCAGGGCCCCAGTCTCAGTAGACTGAGAGGTGTCCATTGAGTGCCTGCAATGTCTAAGGCGCTACGCTAAGCCATGGATGGATTGAAAGAAGGATAGCATATTGTCCCTGTCACTAAGGAGCTTGTCATCTATTTGGGGGAGATAATAATCATAAGAGTAGACACACATATGAAGTTAACTAAAGGCTCAAAAGACTTGATGCCATTTTAAGCTTTATTAACTTAAAATTGGGCGGCTAGGTGGTACAGTGGATAGACTGCCAGGTTTGGAGGGAGGAAGATGAGGCTTCTGGAGTTCAAATCTGGCCTCAGACACTTACTAGCTGTGGGACCTTAGGCAAGTCACTTTACCCCGTTTGCCTCAGTTTCTTCTTCTATAAAATGAGCTGAAGAAGGAAATGGCAAACCACTTCCATATCTTTGCCTAGGTAATTCCAAATGGGGTCAGGAAGAATCAGACATGACTAAAAACAACTGGATAACAACAGCAAACTTAAAACCATACACTTCAAAGTGTGTGTGTGTGTGTGTGTGTGTGTGTGTGTGTGTGTGTATTGTAAGTACCATATATAGACTAAAGAGACATTGTCAATAGAAGGCTGGCCTTGGAATCATCAAGATATGGGTTCAAGTCCTAACAGTGATGCTTACTAGCTGTGTAACCCTGGGAAAGTCACCTAACTTGCCAGTATTTCAGGTAAGTCCCTAATTAGTGCTTCTAGTCTGTGACATATAAAGATCCTTTGTAGGAACTAGGTGAGAGATATTTCTGGGGGGACACGACCCCATCATCAAGTCATTGAAAAACTAGCCAATAAAAGAGGGATTCAACTTGTAGGGGACAAATCAGATGAAGCAGATTGATTTGAAAGGGTGAAGGGGAGAAGAGTGGGATGATGCAGTGAAGCCAATTTAGGTTTGATGTCACAAAAAACTTCCTAATGCAACCCCTCCAAAGTAAAATGGCTGCTTTTGGAGGTAATGGGTTCCCCCTTAGCAGAGGTCATTTAGAAAAAACTGGGTGACCACTTGTGGTATGTCATAATAAGTTCCTTTTCAGGGATTTGTTTGTTGGAGTAGATGTCCTACAACATGGCTTTCTACTCTGATATTCTGTGACTATCATTTTGTGAAAACATGGATTGGCCTAGAATGTACTCCTTCTTTCCCTCTGCCTCACAGAGTCCCTCACTTCCTTTAAGATATAGCTCAAGGGCCATCTTCTGCATGGAGCCTTTCCCAGTGCCCCACACTGCTAGTGCCCTCTATCCTAAACTGCCTTATACTTAATGATTTTGTATATACTTGTATTTGTTCAGTTTAGATTAAACATATGTATACATACAATGCGTATTATGTATGTATGGTGTTGTTGTTCAGTCATTTCAGCCATGTTCTATTTGTGACCCCGTTTGGGGTTTTCTTGGCAAAGATAACTGAAGTGGTTTGGCCATTTCTTTCTCCAGCTCATTTTATAGATGAGGAAACTGAGGCAAACAGGGTTAAGTGACTTGCCCAGGGTCACACAGCTAGTAAGTGTCTGAGGCCAGATTTGAACTCATAAAGATGAATCTTCCTGATTCCCAGCCCACTGCACCACCTAACTGCCTATGTGTATACAGACAGACATATAGACATACAAACCTATATAATTATTATTATATGAACTTGTGTCTCCCATCCTAATGTAAGATACTTACAAGTAGGGATTGTTTCTTTTATTTTTTTTTGTACTTGTATCCCCAAAGCTCAGCCTGGTACCTAGTGAGCACTTAATAAATACTTCTTGATTGATCATTGGCTCTGGTTAATTCCCCCTGTGCCCCACCCCAAAACAGTCTTCTTCAAACCATGGCGTACCCCTTGTTGTACTTCCCAAAATCCCAGCTTTCAAGTCATGAGAAGAGATATCAGAGAGTTACCACATTGGAGGAATCTTTGGAGAAAAACAAGTATGTTCCATAATAATAATTGGGCTACTGAGAGAGATAAACGATGCTTCAGAGGGAGATGACATGCTTTGTCTACAATCTAGTGGATTCCATTCAACAAACATCTATCACTGTGGATTAGTAATGTCATAGCATGTCTGAGCCTTAACCCTAGCCAGCTTTAGCATCTGAGATTCTGCAGGGATCACAGAGAGAAGATCAAAATGTGGTCTAAATTAAAAAGGCATTTGGGAATGAACATAGCAAGATGGGGAGGGAACCATGATGGAACAGGAAGATGGCTGTACTTTGGGACAAAGGACACGGACTCCAAACGCTGTGCTGCTGCCAACCATTTCTGTGGCCTTGGGCGCATTGCCCCTCTGAGCCCCTGTTTCCTATCTGCAGAATGAGTATGATAATACTTGGACTATGTACCTCACAGGATCTAATGTAGAGAAGTACATGAAATACAAGTGAGCCATGAAGCACTATGTAAATGTGAGCCATAGCCTCCTCCAAGGTTTCATCTTGATGTGGGGTTGACCCTAAGTTAAACTCTGACAGGTCTTATCAAGTTGGGAAGGTTTGAGTACATGCTCAAAGACAGGCCATCATCTGTGCCCTAGCACAGGTCAGTTCAGAGACGTTTATCATCCCCAGAGGGTGGGTCAAGTGGAAATGAATTTTTATTTATTTATTTGTTTGTTTATTTATTTGTTTGTTTGTTTATTTCTTTTTTGCCATGGAAGTTCACGAAACCAGCTGCAAAGGAGTTGCAATCTGTATCTATGGAGGAAGTATCTATATGGATGAAATCACAAATTTCTTTAAGGAGGATGATGGGAATGCAATGTCCCGGCTCTCCTCTGGCATGAATACCAGCAGGAAGGGAGGTGGCTGGAGACCAAAGAGAAAGCCCTCACCTTCAATTGGACAATGTGGTGTCCACATCTGCAATGCTGTGAACACTTCTTAAGGGCAATAGTATGGGGCCAGAGAAGGTACAGAGAGGAAGCAATTCAAATGATCAAAGGATTGGGGAGATGTAAAAGCTATTATATAAGAACAGGGGGGAAAAAAGGACAAAGCTTCTTCAGAGTGCAAGATGAAAGCTGAGAGAGGATGTCATTGAACTCTAGGAATTAACGAATTGGATGTTCACCACATCCCAGACAATTGAAGGTGGAGTCCTCACCAAGAAGTTGAGAAGCAAGTTTAGGGCAAGTAAAAAGAGAAAATCAAAGTAAGGAACTTGTTGCCCCGAAAGATTGTTTGAGCCAGAGCTCTGAAGAGATTCAAAAAGATGGAGGTAAACTCACAGTTGGGCTGTTCAAGGGAACTAGGAAATCTGAATATTGATTGATATTAAAGGAAACAAGGAAGTTTGGGAGACCATCCCTGCCTTTTGAGGTGGATGCCAAGAAGTGATATTTGATAACCCCTCCTGGTCTGGGCAGACCACGGAATGATCTCAATGTCGTGGCACTAAAAACCATGGAGTCATCCTCAAGCCAGTGGCCAACCTCTATCTTCTTTCAAAGCCCAGCTTGGGTGACACCTCCTACCCAAGGTACTTTCCTATAGACATTGGTGCTCTCTAAGACTCCCCCGTATGTATTTTGTGCTACTAATGTATGTGCATGGCACATCTCTAAAATGGAATGAAAGCTCTTCAAGGACAATTGCAGTGTTGTCTTTGCATCCTCTGGGCTTAGCAAGGTGCCACACCTACAGAGGGCACTTAATAAATGTCTGGTGGATTGAATTGTATTGAGGCTAGGCCCCAACTTCAGTCTGTTACCATTCTTTTCCAGAGAAGAAGAGCCACCACTTAGTCTCTCCTCATGGGTACCGAGACCTAGTGGACCAAGGCAACTGAGAAGTGATCATTTTCATTCAAAGTTGAAAGTCTTTGACGTTTTTCTCCAATGTCTTTTAGATGGAGTGTTGTTCCCTTTTAATCTGATCTTCTTTGGGTGGGAATACATTTGCAACCATCTTCTTCCAAGTTTTGTTTAACTCATTCTTTCATACTCCCACCCCCAGTCATTGCCCAATTGTCCCTTGCACGCATCAGTCAGAAGTGTTTCTTCCCTGAGATGTACCCTCAAATGCTGTTTGTTGTGGGGAGGCAAATAGTCACCAATCCAAGGGGGAAAATATTAGCCTTTGTCTTCCCATTAAGGTTTGGGCTGGAAAGCATTTTTGAGGGTTGACTGGGACTGCCAGTGCTTTATTGCACATCCGAAAGCACAGACGGATGTCTCCCTACATCATATCTGACCTTTGCATTTGGATTCGCCCAGAGCTGAATCAGCTTGGGGAGCTTCCATTTTGCTTGGGCTACATCTGAGGGAGTTCAATGTCAACTTTGCAAGCATAGAAGGGAGTCAAATGGTAGGAATTAGAGGAACCCAAGCCCAGGCTCCTGCCTTTTAACAATTACCCAGATCACGTGGCTAATTAAAATACCTTGGTGTCCATGGGGCAGCCCTCCTGCTGCTGGGCCATCTGTACCTGCAGTCTGTGCCCTGGAAAACCTTTCCACAAATCGTGTGCTCTTAATAGGTATTGCTGCGCCAATGACAATTACCTAATTAGTCATTAGATCACTAATGGTGAGCTCACCATCTTGACTAATTATTTTATTTCTTATAGAATATTTCCCAAGGGTTCATGGAGACCTCAGGGAACAAGATGACCAGAGGAACAAACCGAGAGGCAATTGGAGATCAAAACAGAAAGGGAGAATGCCGTGTGTATTTATGTGTGTGTGTGTGTGTGTGTGTGTGTGTGTGTGTGAGTGTGTGTGTGTGTGTGTATGAGAGAGGGGGTATGTGTGTGAGACACAGACAGACAGAGACAGAAACACAGAGACAGACAGAGAGACAGAGACGGAGAGAGGACCATCTATCTGTGATGGGTTTTCAGGAGTGATAACCACTCAGACCTCATGTATAATCTCACCTCCACCTCAACATTAAGACCTATCCCAACCTATTCTGATAGCACTAGATGACCAAGCAGTTGCCACTTAATTCGAAGTCTATAACCAGTCCTGGAACCACAGACTATTAGTGCTGAAATCACCTTTTAGATTCAGAAATTCACAGGACTTAGGACTGGAAGGTAACTTAGAGAGTATGTGTTCTAATCTCATTTTACAGGTTAGGAAACTGAGGTACGTCAAGGGGAAATCAACTTACTACTTCCCACAGATAGGTGGCAGGCCTCCATGCCTGAAATGCACTCTTTTCTCTCCTCTGCCTCTTGGCATCCCCAGCGTCCTTCAAGTCTCAAACCAAACTAACCCCATTGCCCCATACTATTTTGTTTATAGTTTGTGTTTATGTTTACTTGGCTGTGCATATTTGTACCCCCCCACACCCCCACACCCCCCACACACCCCCCCCATCCTCCCACTGAAGCTCCGCCTCCATAAGGGCAGCAGCTGTTTCATCCTCTTTGTTGTTTATCCTGCCCCTAGCACAGTCATTTGAATAGTATTCTTGTTGCTGCTGCTGCTGCTGTTGGACCAGATCTAGCCACTCTTTGGTATAAGGAGCTCCTGGTGCAAAACCTTTTTCTATCTATCCTTTAAGTGGCACCTGCACTGCAACTTCTGGTCTTAGAGATCTCTCTCGAGGTTAGGTGACTTTCCTAGGGCCACACAGCCAACGTGTGTCTTGCTGATGCAAAGGCCAGACCTTTATCCACTCCGCCATGTTGCCTCTTACCTTTGTTGACCAAGGTCCCATAGGCAGGAGGGATCAGGTCCTGGGACCCAAGACCTCTCACTCACCCAAATCCAGTATGCTTTCCAACACACTATGTTTTAATAATCACAAAATGTATAATGAAAGTCACTATGGCAAGAAATACAAGCCCATGGGGTAGAGCAAAGGGATCCAGAGGAAGAGGCCTCAATTCTCAGCGACACTTATCTGTGGGAAAACTGACTGCTCTGGTCTTGACATGGCTTTAGGACAGATGACAGTAGCATGTACGTAAAAGGTCACAATAAGAGGTTCCAGAATTCTCATAGGATCATAGATTAGGAGTTGGGAGGGGCATTAGCAGCCACTGAATCCAACTCTCTCATTTACAGATAAGGAAATTTAGATTTAAAAAAAGGTAGAGTGACTTGCCTGGTATCACAGAGCTAGTGTCTGAGGCAGGATTTGAATTTGGGGCTTTCCCTTCAATGTTCAATATTGGGCGATATGCCATTCAGCCTTAACCCACATAGAAACCCTATGCCCAGAGGAGAGCAAACCTCAGCTAACACCTAAAACTCCATTTTTCAGCTTTTGTAAAATGGTTTGGGAGTCATCCCTGCTTATGGAAAGGATGAAGCTGATTCTCCCACGTCTTCAAGCACCAGTGAATTCTGAGAAAAGGTATTCATCTAGGGCAAAGTGCCTTTTACCTGGGCAACATAAGACCTTTGAAAAATGCATCCTGCAGGGTCAGACGTTTTCTCTAGCCATTAATGAGAGTGTAAAGTGCCCACTGCCTGGGGGCCTCAGGAAGAAGGGCAGAAGATTGCTCTAGAAGAACAGGCGAGGGAGACAGTTGGAACAAAATGATGGAATAAAAAACAACTCAATGAATTAGTGACCCCAGCAGGCGGAAACTGCTCTTTAACCAAAGAGCAGAACTGGAATTACAATAACCTTAATAGCTCTGGCTTGGAAAACCTGTATCTTGCCTACTCCATCCACAATGGTTGTGACCAGCCCTCAGAAAACTAAAGGACTCTATGATAGTTTTTGGTGACTTCCGTGGAAGAGGCAACATGGAAGAATGGATAAAGAAGATCTGGATTCAGGTCCTGCCTTTGATACATATACATACATACATAAGACTATAATATCAGGAAAGAGGTCTTTTCCTCCCATAGACTTCTGAACACCAATGAAATCAAAAGTCGGGACCAAAGCTCAGCCTTCCTTTGTCCCATTCCTAGGTACCCTCAAAGGCTCACTGAGGATGGGTTAATAAAACATTACACCATCCCAGGGATATTAGAGGCAGCTGGTGGAACAGGTTAGGGAATATTGGACTTGGTGTCAGGAAGACCTAAGTTCAAATCTTGCTCAGACACTTAGAGCTCAAATTTGCACTACTTCTTAATGTGATGGTACAACTACTTCACGGGATTTCTTGGGTGCACTAATAAGGATTTAGCTAGCTGGATGCTCCTGAGCAAATCACTGAAACTTTCTCAGCCTCAGTTTCTTCACCTAGAAAACAGAGCCAATAATACCATCTATTTCATAAAGAAAAACATGGAAAGGCTTGCATGGAATAATGAAGAGCAAAATGAGCAGAAGCAAGGGAACATTGCAGAGAGTAACAGCAATATTGTTTTAAGAACGACTTTGAGCAAGTAAGTAATTTTGACTATTTTAAATGCCCAAATTAACTATAAAGGACATATGAAGAAAGATGCTAACTACATCTGGAGAAAAATTGATAAATAGAAGTATATATAGAATAATCTTACATATATATGTGTGTATGTATATGTATATGCGTATGTATATATGTGTGTGTATATATTATAGATTTTTTAAATTTTTTTTTTTTTTTACCTATTTGTGTCTAATGGTAGCCCTCTCTAGGCTGGAGGGTGCAGAGGGAAGAAAAAAAGAAAAAGAAATTTACAGTAACAGCCACAGTATGCAAGGACTGATTTTGATAGACTTAGCCCTTCCCAGCAATGCAAGGACCTAAAACAATTCCAAAGGACTCATGATGGAAAATGCCATCCACATCCAGAGAAAGAACTATGGAATCTGAATGCAGAGAGAAACAGACTTTTTTCTTTTTTGTTTTGTTTTGTTTTTCTTTCTCATGGTTTCTCCCATCAGTTATAATTCTTCTATGCAACATGACTAATGTGAAAATGTGTTTAGTAGGAATGTATGTGTAGAGCCCATATTGGATTGCAGGCCATCTTGGGGAGGGAGGGGGAGAAAATTTAAAACTTATGGAAGTGAATGTTGAAAACTAAAAATAAATAAATATGTTTTAAAAAGAAATCTACATGATAAATTTATTATATATTTAAAAGGAATAGCAAGTTGTACATAATAGATTTACAGTTTTACATGCAATCATCTTTTTTATTATACTATGTTATGGAAATGCTTATTTTGTTCCACAAATTAAAAATAAAAAAAAACTTTTAAAAGCTGTAAAGATCAAAAGAGATAACATTTATAAAGTGCTCTGTAAACCTTAAAGCACTATGTAAATGCTAGTTATGATGATGATGATGATGATGATAATTTGCATTTTAACAGAGAACTCCTAAAGCTCTAAAGCCTTTAATACCTACTGGTGTCCTCAAATGGTGGCATTTCAGGCTCACTGCATCACTTTGGTCATTCTCCTGTCTCTGGTGGCCCTCAAGTTGTACCACATAGGTGATTGACTAACTAGCTGTCTCTTTAGACCTGTCCTGGCTCTAATTGTGTAACTCAACTTTGTTCCCACTCTGTTTCTCAACCTCAGCTCCTCCCAGGAGGATTATATAGGCTGAAGAGGTTTTAAGGAAAAGTTGTATATCCTGATCTCCAGAGAAGTGAGGTACAGTCTTTATAAGCATGCAGGCCATCCCATGGGGAAGAGGCTCAGACTCACATGCCCACAAATATCAGACCTACATTTGAATTTGCGTGGCAGGCCTTCTCTTCTGAGCCAGCTGAACAGAATGTTCTCTTGGATCGTAGGGTCATCCACGCAAGGATTTCCAATCTTGATGCTCACTGAGGAGTCAGGAAAGGCAAAAGGGACTACAATCAAGTAACAAGTACAGACAGGGCTTAGCAAAACAATGTGGAGACCTTGGGCCCCTCTAGGCTTGGGATGAGTAAGTCTAGTTTTCCTTTTCATAAAGAATGGGTTCCAAGGATCTTCCCAGGATTCCTGAATTATCCATTCAATCTAACTAAAGAAAAACCATTTATTGATCATCAGCCATGTTGGCAGCACAAAGGTGTCAAACTTACCAGAAGCCCAAATGAGATTAAAATATAATTAGGGAATGTTTAAAATAATAAATAAAAATAAGATACAACATAGATAATGTTAATTTGTGGTTTTCTGAGTCAATATGAGGCCAGCAAGGCCAGCCTTACATCCAGGAAAACCTGAAAAGAGTCAAATCTTGCCTCTGACTCATACTAGCTGTTGGCTAGTATGGTTCCACAGGCAAATCATTTAATGTCTCCAACTCACAGAGCAGCTACTGATCTATCTTGATGAACAGTTTCCACACCAATGAAATCATGAGCCAAGACCTAAAAAGAGAAAAAATGTATGAGGCTCTGTGTTAGGCGCTGGGGACTTCCAAAACAAAAAAAGAAATAGCCTCTTCCCTCTAGAAATTCATATTCTATTGGAATACAAAATACAAAAAATTGGAATACAAAACCCTACAAAGCCACACGCCTTCCTACTGCCTGCTTTATTCAGCATCTCCTAGCATTCATAGCTACAACCTAGGTGTGGTTGACATCTTATGGTTTATCAACACTCTGGAGTCATTTCACATTCACATGTATTGTAATTCCTCCAGAGAGAATTTGGTTTAATGGCAAAGACAGATGACCTGATGTGGAGGAAAGAAGGTAGGATCTGGGTTTTAAAACTCATTCTCCATCTTCTAGGAGATGCCTTTCCTGATCCCCTATATGCTGGTGCTCTTTTGATTACCTCCAATTTATCCTTTATACAAGTTTGTACTTAATTGTTTGCAGGTCATCTCCCGCATGAGACTGGGAACACCTTGAGCCTGTACAGGGACTGTCTTTTGCCTTTCTTGGTATCCCCAGTGCTTAGCACAGTGCCTGACACAAAGTAGGTTCTTAATAAATGCTTATTTACTGTTTGACTGACTGACTATGTGACCTTGAGCAAAGTATCCCTCTCTGGACCTCAGTTTCCTAATTTGTAAAATAAGAGGGATTGCTCCTGTCGACTTCTAACTCTAAATCTCATATTTGTATCAGAAAATGATAGCATCCTTAGAAGCTCATCTAAGGCAACTTCCTATCCTGACTCCTGTTACTGAGTCTCAGAGAATTTGTAAGACTTATCCAAGATTCCCCCGCTGGTTAGTGACTGATCTGGAACAAAAATCCGGGTCTTCTGACTTCAGATCTAGATCTCTTTTCTTCACCTCCCTCCCACTGTCCCACCCAATGCACTCTGCCCAGGGTGACCAGATTCTACCCACTGGTGGAAGTGGTTGGGGCCTCTGTCTTATATACTTTGAGGTCCATCTAAAGTGCTTTCTTGCAGAAAAACATCTACCCACCCACACTCTTTGAAATTCTACATAAGGTATTCATTCCCTTCAATCCACAAACTGTTCCTTTAAGGTGAAAATGTATATGTCCATAGTGACAGCCTTAGAGGTTTTGTGGTCTAAGGCCTTCACTGTGCCTGCTAAGAAGCTGAGGCCCAGAGCACAGAGGCTTGCCCAAGGTCATAAACTTGTTAGGGACTTTGCTGGGATTAGAAGCTTTGTCTCCTGACTCCTGGTACAGTGATCCTTCCTTCAGCACCTTATTGTTTTCTTAATTCCTTTGCTTCCCACTCTGCAGTTCTGAGCACATATTCATTAAATAATTGTAAAGAGGGAATCAAAGCCAAGAGCCGTTTGTGAGGTAAAGCCACCCGGAGGGGGAGGGGACGACATATGGCGTTGTCACCCCGACCTGCCCTGAGTCCCCTCACCCTTCCTGAGATCCCATCACAGTACTCTCTTATCTTCAAGGAAGGATATTCCGAAAGATCAAGCTAATTGATTAGGAGATCGGCTCATGGGAAGATTACACCAGCTAAATGCTATAATCCGACTAAGCCGAGACTAGAGGGAAGACACCAGAACTATTTACAAATATCAGAAAGGGCCAAATCCGAAGAAGGTTGGGGACTGTGTCCTGAAAGAGGTGGTTGTCATCAGGAGTCCTATACACCCCGACAAACAGACCTGCACACAGATGAATAGAGAGAGAAAGGAGCGTGAAGTAAGAGAAAGGTGGCCTTGGAGAAAGGAAGACTCCAAGCCTCTAACACATATTGGCCCAGGACTCTGGACAAATCACTGAATCTCATTGCCTCGGGCAATTTTCTGCCACTACAAATAGAGCAGATTGGAATCTATATTGGAAAAGGGGAATTTCCATGCACTAATTAAATCATGAGATTGATGCCACCCACCCACCCCAAATGTGTGTGTGATAACTATGTATGTGTGTGTATATATAAAATATATATATAATATATGTATGTGTATAGATAAGTATGTGTGTCTATATGTCTGTGTGTCTCTATATGGATATACGTGTATGTATATGTTCAGATAGGTATTGTGTGTGTATGTGCACACACGTGTATATGCATATAGGCATTATATTTGTGTCTAGATAGGTGTGTACGTGTATATGTACAGACATGTGTGATGCATGCATGTCTGTGTATACAGAATACATGTATATGTACAAACATGTGTTGTTTATACATGTGTGTACATGTGCACATTTGTGTGTATGTGTGTGCATATGGTTGTATGTGTATGCACATGTATGCACATGTACAGGTATAGATATGTATGTGTCTATATTGTGTGTTTGAATGTGCATGTATACGCACATGTATGTATGTGTATATACAGTGTGTATATATATACATATGTATGCATATACACTTTTGTGCAGATGCATGTGCATTTATTAGACTATCCAGGAAATCCCTCCATTATACTGTTTGGCTTGTGAGTCTTTTATAAGAAGGAGACCACCCTCTTTAATCAGGAAGGGCTTCTCTAGAAGGTGTGGGTATCACTGACTGTAGTGACCTAACCGTAACAATAGCAACAGACCAAAACTCTGGAATCATAGGAAACCCAGATCTATTGTAGGAAATGGCTTTACATTCTGAGAGGAAATTTCTATCTTTTGCTGCTATTAGTAGTGATAGCTAGGTATTAGTTTTATTGGGATTGTGATGAAAAAACAAAAATAAATACATGGGTACTAGGCAACAGGAATTTGGCAAAAAGTGGTCTTTCCCCTGTTCCCTTGGCTCCACGTCCTCTGTGTCTCTCTGTGAAATTTCGACAGCCCATCCTAACTTCGAGAACACAACTATTTTCTTCCAAAGTGGGTGTGTGGAAGGGAGCAGGGGAAGGCTGGTGCTGCATGAGAAAGAATAAGCCTATACCCTAGCTCTGCCACTAACCAGCTGGGTGACCTTGGGTCAATCACTGCCATTCCCTGGGCCCTCATATGTAAAATTAGAAGCCAAGATTGGATGATCTCCAAGATTTCTTTCAGCAGTGACAATCTATGTTTTACCCTGAGTAGCTTCCTGTGGCAAAATCACCAAAAAAAAAATATTGTACATAATACGTATTGTGGGTCCCTGACTGAGCTAAGTCCTGGATGATCTGAGAAATTCCTTGGTAATAGTCTAAATTATTTGGGTCAATAGAGCTATCCCATGATGCTTTGGCGACAGCTCGGTGGGAGGGTAGTATGCTATATTTGGAGTCAGGAAGAACTGAGTTCAGATCTTGCCTCGGACACTTACTTGCTTTGGGACCTTAATCTCTCTCAGCCTCTTCTGTAAGACGGGGATAGTAATAGTGTCTACCTTACATGGATCAAAAGATCATGTAATAAAGCACTTTGCAGACTTCAAAACACGTATAAATGTTAGTTATTATTATGACTTGCATTCCTGCGATACCCACTGAGAATACTTATTCAAATCCTTCTAAGTCCATTTTAAGCCCTTTTTGCTCCATGTGCCACCCCAGCCCACAGTCACTCATTTACCAACCTGCTGTCATAATGAGACTTTTCACTTGTCCTTTGTCATGTGATACCTTGAGATATCTTTTGAGTAGTTGCCTTGTACGGTTAGCTCTGATACTGCTTTGGAACTTATCATGCACGTCCCCAACCAGATCTTGGAGATCCCCCCTGGAGCCCCCAGAGCACTTGTCATGTGGCAAGAGGGAGGGGAAGGAGATGGACAGTCTGTATGTTCCACAGGTATCCAGGCAAAGTCTAGAAAGCTAGAGGAAGGGAGGAGGAGAAAAGAAGGCTGAAGAGAATAAGCATTTATTATGTGCCTACTGTGTGCCAGGCATTGTGCTAAGCACTTTTTGCAAATATCATCTCATTTGAGACAACGCAAGGTAGGTGCTATTATTATCCCCTTTTTACAGTTGAGAGAATTTAGGCAAACAGAGGTTAAGTGACCCACCCAGGGCCATACAACTAGTGAGCGTCTGAGACCAAATTTGAACTCAGGTCTTCCTGATTCCGGGTTCAGCACCCAATCTATTGTGAAACCAGCTGCTTCTAAAGTCTCCTGTGGAGGATTTTCAGGAGGACATAGGTTATTTTTGTTTGTCATAGATTGGACTGAAGTAAGGCAGAGGTGTGCAAAGTCCTCAGCCTTGCTTTCTCCTCCAGAGTCATTGAAGTCCAATGGTAAGACAAAGGTCAAGAAGACTAGAGAGGCCCAGGATGCAACGAATGGATGACCTTGGCCTTTCTAAATGAAGGTCTTTCCCTGGTCTCGGTTTATCTAAGGTTGGGTCCATATAATGGCTAAGGGTTAGGTAAGAATTAAGACAAAAGATGGCCCAATTTATCATCATAAATATATCAGTCTGGGAAGGGAATGCCCTCAGGAGTTTCTGGTCAGAAGAGGAAACACTTGCTATGTACACTCATTCTAAGCCAACAAAATCTAAACAACTGAGCCACCATTGGGACTATTATTGACCATTCAATGTTAGCCTGAATGATTTGGGTTTAAAGGCTTAGTCAAATAGCTCCATTTAAAACACAATGAGCTTTTTTAAAAGCCTGCTTTTTCAGAGCTATATTTCTAGAAATCAAAAATAAAAACTGCCCAGGACAAAAAGTAAGTTGTCCCAGCTTTTTGAAAAATAAAAATAAAAATAAGGAGGACATAGATAAGAATAGCACAGGAAGGAAAGGCCTGGCTAAGCCACTATCTGCACTGTTGGAAGGAGTGGCAAAGTATAGAAATATCTCCCTTAGTATTTAGCATGGTAGGTGATCAATAACAATTTACTGAGTAAAACATTGAAAGAAACGTGGTGATTGTCATGTTGTTAAAGATGGTTAGATGAATCAAATAGCCATAAGCCATCTCCCCATGGAGACAGTAGAAGAAACAACCTTCCTCCTCAGCCCTTGAATTCCATTTCTATCTGTGGTTTCTCCAAACTGAAGGGCATTGTCACTGGTAAACCTCAAAAGTCATGGGTAAGGACAGGAAGATTAATTAAAAGATAAAAGAAACATTTGTCCAGGGACCCCCAGGTTTAAAGGACTCCAAAACTCCTTTTGACATTACCGAATTACATTGTAAATAATGATTTCTTACTGGAGGAGACCTTTTCTGACCGGGTGCTGCCCCACGACTACACCTGCTCTTAATCTATCCCAGGTTGGGGGCTTTCCCTGTATTCCTCCTCACCATATGCACAACTTTCTTTTCTCTCCTTTGCCTTCCCTAGTGCTTTCTCTCAAATGATCATACTCCTTTTCATTTTTTTTTCTCTCCCTCTTACCTACGACTTAAACTCCCTAATGGTTTCCAAACAGCCTGGCTCTATATATACACACAGAGTAAAGCACAACCTGCATGGGGTGATATATGGTGATCTGAAAGGTTTGTCTCATCAATATATCTCCTTCACTCACCTGACATAGGGCCTGAAATTCCCACCATTTCCTTTGGCTCAAGGCATTGAAGATCTTTCTCAAATTTCTATTACTCGTTTTGATCACTCACCTCCTTTAGTGCTCTTGGCTCTGAATGATCCTTGGCTATTCTGACCCAACCATGGGATCAATGATTTAGAGCTGGAAGAAAGCTTAGACATCATGTCCAATGCTTTCATTTTATAGATCAAGAAATCGAGGCCCAGAGAGATGTATGTGTTCAAGGTCACACAGAAATTAAGCAGCAGAGCCAGGATGTGTACCTGGATGCCAGGTCCAAAACTCCAAGTTTTCTAAGGGTTGCCACCATTGAAAACAGTGAGAAAAAAAAACGTGTCTTGGACTCTAAAGGCCATTCTCAAAAAGAAAGGAGTAACTGTGGCTTCCCAAGGTCACTACCTTGAAAGGGACAGCACTGGAGTATCTTTGTTTAAAAGTCAGATTCTGAATTCAGGAAGTATAGGGTAAGGGAAAGAGCACTGAATTTAAAGTCTAGGGGCCTCGACTCAAATCCTAGCTCTACTATATAATACCTACATTATCCTGGCCAAGTCACTTCTCTCAGACTCAGTTTCCTCATCTATGCAATGAGGAAATTGCCCTCAATAACATCCAAAGACCCTATTAACTCTAAATCTATAATCCTATTGTAAGGATAGGGCGGAAACCACCATTTGGCTTCTTGTGGCCTATCTAGGTGAGAATACTTTTTGATTGAATCAAGCCAATCAAAACTGCGTATGAATAGGGCCTTTCTACCTCCTTGAATCATTCAAAGTCACTGTGTGAGAGAAAAGATCAAGCCCTAAGTAATCATGTGGATTCAAGAGGTTGGAACAAGCATGGTATTCCCATCACATCTTTGAGGCACAAAGGGAGGGCTGAGCTGTGGAAGAGATAACAAGAAGAGTCCTTGGCTCTCCAGGTACCTTGAAGAGGCAGACCAGGCTGCAAAAAGCCCCAAGAAAAGGTCAGTCCATTCATCAACTACCCCTACTGGTGCCTGTTTGTCCGTGAACACTTAACCATAATCTGCTGTTTCATTACCTCAATCTTTCCAATAAACTGAATTTTTGCCCCAACCACAAGAAAGCTAAGGGTTAAATAGAGATACATAACGAATTCTTAAGTTAGGCAGAAAGCCCAACCTCTGCCTAGGTGTTAGGAATTTTCCTAACTGGGGGCTTAGAGCAATTGTGACTAAACTCACAGCTTTTCATCTAGAATGTACTCCCTAAAGCCAAAGAGGAAGGAACCAAGTAAACCTTGGGGACCATTATATTGCCCCCGGCATAAAGTAAGCTAATTGTAACAGAGTGTTGCATTATGAGTTTACAGCCACAACTTGTACTGTTTGTGCTTCTGATCAGGGACAATGATATTACTGTTTTATAAACTCTTAGAGCCTGTTAGATGCAGCAAGGGATCATTGATAGTTACGAAACAATCTTATAGAAATGCATAAACTGTTTCTTCTTTCTCGTGGTTTCTCTCATTGGTTCTAATGCTTCTTTACAACATGACTAATGTGAAAATAGGTTTAATATGAATGTATATGTAGAACTTATAACAAATTACACACCGTCTTGGGGTGGGGGGAGGGGAGAGATGGGGAGAAAATTTGGAACTCAAAATCTTGTGGAAGTGAATGTTGAAAACTAAAAGTAAATAAATAATTTTTTTTAAAAAAATGTATAAACTTCTCTCATGCAGATATAGTCCAGTATCATTAACTCCACTTACTGAGTATTTTCAACAATCCTCACTGCTGCTGAACTGGTTTGTCTTTGCACTATCTCTTCAAAAGGAGACAAGAGGACAGCTTTTTAATTAAAATAATAATTTATATAAGAATGTTTAAATTATTTGAGAGCAAATTGCTTTGTGTCCTCGTAAGCCCATTAGCAGTCACCATCTAAGTATACACAGACACACAGACACACACACATGCACGGGAGCATTGCTAAGATAGCTCATCAAAAGAGGCTACAAGACAACACTGGCCGCCCCTAATTCATATTGCTATAATAATATCTACAGCAACAAAGTGCACTTCTTTAAAAACACTCTGGAATTCAGACTCTTTGCCACTTCAGACACAACCCCTTTCCGCATCTCCAAACCCACTGGTCAGAATTGGTGACTTTTGACTACCTACAAATGAAAGCACCGGCAGTCCAGCCTCAGCTCTCGACATCTTTGGCCAGGGCTGTTAGCCCACTCGAAGAGAGGAACCCTCATCTCCCCCCAGTTGTTGAGCTTGCTTCACCTCCAAGTCTCTTGTATTCCTTCGATCCTTTTAAAGCCTTGGATACTTTAAACCCGTGCAAAATCGAATCCCGTGAAATAATCACACAGTTTTGGTTCTTAATCTGAGGTCTGTGGATTTTTTTAAGTTTTTCATAAGTTTTTCATAACTAGATTTCAATGTTCCTATGCATCTGATTTGAATATTTAAAATATCATTCTGAGAAGAGGTCCATAGGTTTCGCCAGATTATCAGCATCCATGGCATACAGAAAGAGTTAAGAACCCCTGGCATCAGTATTTAATTAAGACCATGAAGCCTGTGGACTATTTAAGATTTTTTTGATCAATTTCAAGCCTATTATTAAACATATTTCCTAAAGGGCAAATTATCAAAGCCATGATAATCATACACATATATCAAAAATTCATTCTATATAATGGAAATAGCATCTTTCACCATAATCCTAAGCATATAAAATGCAAAGCTGTTAATAGATCAGTACTCTTCCCCAACCTAATGGGGCCTCCCTGAATAGGAGACCAAGCAAACTTCCTAACTCCTGGCAGAGAAAGAGAGGGAGAAAAGCAAAGGAAAAAAAAAAAAACAGCCAGACTTCTGACCATTTCCCTGCTCATCATCAGCTAAGCAGCTTTCTATCTCTGACCTGGAAAAATCAAAATATCTTAGACTTATAGCTTACCTGCCATCTAGTCTGATGCTGTAATTTTACCAATTACCCTGAGGCGTAGAGATGGTGGTATGCTGATGAAGGTTTTAACAACCAACTCTGCAAAAAAAAAAAAAAAAAGTAGGTATAACATAATTTTAAGTTTAATTGGTTTTATTAACATTTTTCTATCACTTTCTTTTCTTTTTTTTTGAGGCAAGGTAAAGTGACTTGCCCAGGGTCCCATAAGTGTCTAAAGTCAGATTTGAACTCAGGTCCTCCTCATCCCAGGCTAGTGCTCTATCCACCTCACTACAACCTCTCTATCAACTTCTTAAGTTGAAACAACTAACAAAAGATTTCTACTGTTAGAGCTCCTTTTAACACAAGCCCTGAAAGAGGTTAAGGGACTTAGCCAAGACCTTTCAAGCAGCAAGTGACAGGATCAGGATTTGAAACTCAGGTCCTCTGACTCCAAAGCTAGGACTCTCCACTACACTATTCTGTTTCCCGGGTTCTCCTATCGTTCCATTCTTTATCAGTGGAGGAACATAGGACAGTGGGCCACTACATGGGCTCCTGGCCCCATGTCTCAGAAGAAAAGAAAATATAAAAATCAAGAGTTGACTTGGGGCAGCTGGGTGGCACAAGAGGAACTGAGTTCAAATCCTGCCTCAGGCACTTATTAGCTGTGTGACCTTGGCCAAGTCACTTAACTCCATTGTCTTCCTACCCCACCCCCAAAAAGAAAGTGACTTTACTCCAAAGAACTTGCTGAGGCCATGCTTTTAATATTTTTGGTCAAACTAAACCACCGGCATCAAGTTATATCAGTGGTGAGATGGAGACAGCTTAGGAGAATTAATTAATTGTTAAATGTTTAGTGTGAATATTTATACATTGGAAATTGGCAAATGCTATAAATCAGGGCTTAATTTATTTATTGTTTTGCCGGCTGTCTGGCTTTTAAAAAGTGATGGGGAAAATATTACTAATGCAAATTAAACTGAAAATTGTGTCCTGGGTACATCTTTCCCTGCCCATGTGCACCGCCCCCCCCAAGCTGGTTGTTAAATATTTACCAGCATATCCCTGTTAAGTGACCTCCAGAGTTCATGCCTCTGCTAGCCCTCCCTCCCCACCAGGGGTAGCAAAGGTGCAATTGGAAGCAAGATCTCCTCTCTCTCAGTCCAGGGCCCCTTCTATTATCCATCCCACAAATGAATTATCTAAGTTGAATCAAATTTTTAAATGTCATGATTTTCATCCACTCCCAATCTAGGTTAAAGCAAATTAAGTTTGTGCTGTTTTGCCTTTTCAGAAAAACAGTGCTAACATTTACCACTCAATTCACATTCCCCGTTTGTAAAGTCCTTTCTACTTCATCCCCTAAAGGTCTGAGTCATTTTTTGGTATCTTCATCGTACACATATAACTTTTATGCAAAGGGGGTCAGGTTCATGGAAGCAAAGAGAGGCTTTTAGGTTAAAGTTTTTGCCAAAGGCTTCAAAAATTAATGAACAAGTCAAATGTGAAATTCATGATTCTGTGTTTTCCTTCTTAAATAATAGCTAGCATTTATACAGCACTTTTAGGTTGAGAAGCATTTAAAATTACCTCATTTTGTTTTGACAACAAAAGGATGTAAGAGCTACTATTCCCCCATTTTATAGATGAGGAAACTGAAGTAGGCTAAGTGACTTACCCAGGCCCTCGTAGCAAGGAAGTATCTGAAGGTAGATTTGAACTCAGGTCTTCCTGACTCTAGGTCTAACACTCTATCCTCTGTGCCACCTGGCTTCCTTGGTCATGTTGTTTACTCTTTCTGTAAAATGTTACCAATAGCTAATTAGACTGAACGAGTTGGATCTCCACAGGCCTCTTAGGATTATATTGATTCGGTTGGGGGCAGTGAAGAGGCAAATATGAAGAAGTAAAAAATAGTTAAAGGCCAAGGATTATGGTGTCCTGCAGGAGGAAAAGGCTGGATGGTGGCACTGCGATAATTGCCTTCACTACAGAAATTATAGGTGGAAGAATTTAGGTGAGACTAAAAAAAGACCCATATAAAAAGTACTGGAGGGTGAGGCTGTCAAGAGAAAGTAAATCTCTCCTTAGAGAACTTCTTCAAAGAAGCCAGGTGCTCTTAATAGAAAAGTGTAAATGATAAAAGGATTTTGCACAACAAAAAGGGTTATATTTAAGATGAAAGGAAATACATTGGGAAATATATTTGAAGGAAATATATGTAATAAAGGCTTGACATCCAGAATCTATGAGAATCTATCTGCCTATCTATATCTATCCATCTATGTGTTTATTTATTATCTATCTACCTATCTGTCTGTCTACCTATCTACATATCTATGTGTCTGTCTGTCTATCTATCTATCTATCCATCCATCCATCTATCTATCCATCTATCTATCTATCTATCTATCCATCCATCTATCTATCCATCTATCTATCTGTGTCTGTCTGCCTGCCTGCCTGTCTATCTGTCTGTCTGTCTGCCTCTAACTATGACATCTATCTAACTATCCAGATATCTATCCCTCTATGTAATACACATTTCCTCCTACAATGGCCAAAGAACAGAGACAATTTGCAAATTACAAACTGTTAACCACATAAAAAGATGCACAAATTCCCTAATAAATCAAGATAACCTTAAGATGCCACCATACTACTAGAATGACCAAAGGTATCCAAAAAATACAAATGTTCAATATTGGCAGGGCTGTGGGAAAACACTCTAATATATTGTTGATGAGATGGCAGAATGGTGCAAATATTTGGGCAAGCAATACGTGATAAGATGGAACTGGTTATACCTTTTAACTCTGTAATTCAGTTGCTTGGATTATATCCCAAAATAGCATTAAAAGGACAAAGTAGACATATCTACACAAATATATCAATAGTTACCTTATTTGTAAGAGTAAAAAAAATTAATAGCTGGCTAAATTATGATACAGTAGTGTAATGAAATATTTCATTGTTGTTGAGTTGTGTCAGTCATGTTCAACTCTTTGTGACCCCATTTGGGGTTTTCTTGGCAAAGATACTGCAGTGGTTTGCCGTTTCTTTCTCCAGCTTATTTTACAGATGAGGAAACTGAGGTAAACAGGGTTTGGGGATTTGCCCAGAGTCACACAGCTAGTAAGTGTCTGAAGTTAGAATTGAACTGACTCCGGGCCCATCACTCCATTCACTGCGCCACCTAGCTGCCCAATGAAATATTATGGTGCTGTATAACGTGCCAAATATGAAGCATCAAAAGAAAATTTTAAAGATGTATATGAGAGGATACAGAATAAAATCAAGAGGATCAAAACTGTATAAAATCTGACTACAAATATATATGTGCCTATATGTACCTATATAAATATATACAACAGTAAACAGTAAAAGAAAAAAACAAGGAAGAAAAACAGTACCAAAGGTAATAGAATCGCAACCAGGTCTGGAAGAAGAAAAAACAAGAGCCATTTTATTTGCTTGTTCGTTGTCGGTTTATTCTTTTGATCCTTCCCAATTAAATGCTAGACACTAGAATATTTTTATATCTATGTATTTGGTTTTGATGGTTATAAAGTTTGTACTTTTAAAAATTAAATATGTAGGGGTTAAGAGTTGGGTTTATGCATGTTTGGTCAAAGACAATACACAGGGTGATGGACTGGATGACTTACGGACATCACCTTCCAGTCTTAGGACTCTACACACTCCCTTGCTTTCCTTAGGGTGATGATAATCTAAGTCTTCATTTTTTTTCTTTCTTAACTTTTTCATTGTGCTAGGTTTGGGGAATGGGGGCAGCAGTGGGGCAGGGAAGTGGGCTGGAGAGGGACCAAAGGGAAGGGGGAGGGGTAGAGGCCCTGCTCATCGAGGCCTGGTTTCTATCTGTTCTGTCGTTCCTGGCAGTGGTTCCTCCACAGAGGTGTCGGTGATCTGGGGGGCCCTTGACTCTGTCAGCAATTCAACAAGGGCCAAAAGCCTTTTCACCTTTGATGACTGACCTGAGTACAAGAGGTCGGATTCACATATCAAAAGGAAATGCTTCCCACATGCCATTCCCTGTGATTTCCCTATCAACCATGTCAGAAGGAGGCAGCCAGGCCCTGGGCCGTGGAGGCCATTCTCAGAGATGCAGCGGCAACTTCAGGG
Organism: Trichosurus vulpecula; assembly: GCF_011100635.1. NCBI lineage: Eukaryota > Metazoa > Chordata > Mammalia > Diprotodontia > Phalangeridae > Trichosurus > Trichosurus vulpecula. Next base: position 302,619,610 of record NC_050574.1, on the reverse strand, counting down.
AACAGTAGTCCAAGACTTCATTCAGATTGAAATGACCCAGAGGCCTCTGTACTCTGGTAAAAACCCTTCCTCCACCTATTTATTTCCAAACTTAGGGATTTCCCCAACCATGTCCTTAATCCTAGACCACCTCAAAGAAGGTCAAGAAGTTGACCAAAGAGCCTTTCTCCCAGTTAAAGACTTCCTCTCTACCTATCCAAATCCCATCCCATTTTTCAAGGCCCAAATTAAGACCTTCCTCCTCCATGAAGCCTTTCCTGACCATCCCAGCCCCCTCCCCCTCCCCACCCCAAATTCCTTCCTCCCTCTGACTTGTGTTTATAAACATTTCACAAGTGTAGGCCTTGTCTTCCCAAGGAGACCAACAAGATAGTTCTGAGGGCCCAACTGATACTTCTTTTGTATACCTATTAAGTGTTCAATAATTTAATTGACTGATTGATTGGCTAAATTTTCTCTTTGAGAAAAACCATTCCCCCTGCAGACAGGCTACTGTTTTGTTGATTAAAAAAAGTAAGCTTGACACACTTTTAAGTTTAATCTTAATTATTAACATTTTCTCCAACACTTTCTTAAGTCTAGAAAATCAGCGAAATGATAAATAAAGCCTGGATTTGTAGCATTTGCCAATTTCTGAGGTATAAATGCTCCCACTAAAAATTTAACAATTGGCTCTCAGAAGCCAGTTTCATCCAGTTCCAGTACGCCACTTTTTTCAGACATTTTCAGAGTAAAAGGCTATGGTCAGGGTTGGCTTCCGAAGTGTTTGAAGAAGGTAACATCTACATGATGTGGTTAGAAGGGTGCCGTAAGGCTCACTCATCTGTGCTTCATGGCAACACCCTCCTCTCCTACCTGTCTAGAAATTCTTGCCATTAGAATCATAAGATTACAAAATTCAAAAGATCACTATGAAAATATGTACCATGTTGCTTTCAGTACAGATTAATCAGCTTGGCAAGCCATATCCTTGAATGGCTGCTGCTAATAGTCTGATACCCAGAACAGGGACATTTCAAAGTAGGAGAATATGGCAGGGATAAGCCTTGGGCAGCAGATGGGCACCAAATTAGGGAGGGCATCTAGGGCCCACATCATAAAATCATAGATTTATACCTAGAAGGGACCTTAGTGGTCACCAAGTCCAACCCCGCTTCTTTTACCAATGAGGAGACTGGAGCCTAGAGAAGTTAAGTGACTTGCCCAAGGTTGCACTGCCAGTAAATGGCTGAAGTGGGATTTGAACCCAAGTCTTACTGACTCCAAAATCTAGGATTCAATGCCTCACTAGCAAGAACTTGATAGGATTTGAATCCACGATCATTTGTTTAGGAGGCAGGTACTTTTACCAACTAAGCCACAGAAGGAAAGTCAGGCCTTAAGAGGCATTAGTATCTGGATGGAAGATAGGGCACTGATGTGCAGTGGGATGGAAGATACATCAACGAATTTACAATTATGTCACTTATAGGCTTCAGAAGCTTCCCTCTCTCCCCTTCCAATCAACTATCTCTTCTTACTCCCTTTTTTCTCCTCTTCTTGTCCCTCATCCCTCCTCCCCTTGTCCCTTGTCCCTTCCTCTGTGATTCTGTCATGAAAAAAAAGGTAAGTGACCTCATCAGGTCCTTGAGACCGAATAGGACTCTGGGAGATAAGACTCCTCTGAGCTTCAACAGGGATGCTTGCCAATGGTTTTGATATTTATCTCCCCGACTGACCTCATCAATCTCCCTCAAATCCAATCCCTCTAACCCTGGTAGCCTGTCACTGCTCCTCTTGGTCTTAATTAGCTCCATATACCATTTTTTCTGCATTCTCATTTGTACTGTTCCCTTTCTTCACCCCCCTTTTTTCTTGCATGTATGGGTATTTACGTAAGTAAAAGAATGATGCAAGAAATTGTATAAGTACAAGCTCCTTAACTCGTCTCCCTGCCTCTAATTTCTCCCTCTCGGATTCAAGTAATTTACTTCTGCTCTCCTAATCATCCAGCCGCAGGCCTGTAATTATGTAATAACGTGGTGTTAGTGGATAGAGCCCAGGACTTGTAGTCAGGAGACTAAAGGGGTTTCAATTGCCAGCTGGGTGATCCTGTTCAAGTCACTTAACCTCTCTAGGGATTGTGAAGGGATTGGACTCAAGGGCCTCTGGGGTCCCTTTCAACTTTAAATCTATGATCCTATGTGAGTCTTTTGCTCAGAAACTTTCTGTGGCTCACCATGGACTAGAAGATAGAATCCAAACTATATTGCCTTCCATGCAGCCCTCGGTGACCCTCCACAATCTGACTTTTCTGTCCTTCTGGGTGAATTTCCTACTACTTTCTCCCACAAGCTTCCTACTTGTGGTCATGAAGCATAGTTCATTTATCTTTGTGCACTTATCATAGTTCTGTGCAGATATTAGGGGCATTGTTGAATGAATGCAATGTACCTCTGTGTATATGCAAAGAGCCATTAATATATTCAGCACTGACGGTACCAAGTTATCAGCAAAATTTATCTTTGGTTATCCACTTTCCCCTTTCTGGAAGTAGACCCATTCTCTCTTTTCTCTATGAGATATTCACTATTTGCTAGACTCATCATACTCACACATTTGATCCCTTCCCCTTCCTCATAAAAGTCTGCTCTCAAGAAAGGATCTGCTATGAGTCAGTTACACTTCAGAGAAAATTAAATTTCTACAGCCATTTTCCCAGAGGTGTTTGGATTCCAAGCCTCCTCTTTCACTACGTCAATGAATAATAGTAACTAGGATATATATATATATACATATGCATATATATATAAAAACACACACACACATATATGACAGCTAGCATTTATATAGCATATTCAGCTTTGCAAAGTGCTTTTTCGCATACCATTTGATACTTAAAACAACTCTGTTGAATAAGTGTTACTATTATCCCTGTTTTGCATATAAGAAAACTGAGGTACTGGGAGGCTCAGTGACTTGCCCAAGGTGAGGCAGGATACACAATATTCCAAAAGTCTCTCAGAGGATTGCTGATGCTTCATCATGATGTGTGAGGAAACCCCATCCTTTAGATGACTGTACAAGCCAAGCTCTTGTAGAGCTTACCAAGCTGGAAAGGTTTGGAATACAGGCCCAGCCCCTGACCTAGCATATGTGTTGTATGTGTTGTCCAAGGACCTGACGAGCTAAGTTTGAGAAAACCTCAGGTAAACTCAGGAATCCATTGGATATAATAATGTAGCTTGGCTACTTCAACAGAGAATTCAGTGGCTGCAAGTTGCTCTCTCTCTCTCTCTCTCTCTCTCTCTCTCTCTCTCTCACACACACACACACACACACACACACACACACCACAAGCTCTCTCTTTTCAATTATCAAGCACTAATTTTTTTCTCTACCACCTCCCTCCACCCACTGAAAAGAAAGAAGAGAAAGAGAGAAAAAGAAAGGAAAAAAAGAAAGGAAAAGAAAAAAGAAAGAACCCTTTTATCACATAAATCCAGTCAAGCAAAACATATTCCCCCATCAGTCATGATTTAAAATGTATTCCTTGTTCTGCATCCTAGTCCATCATTTCAGCATTCTTCTTTATCAATACTCTGTATTCATGGTTGATCATTTAGTTGCTCAGAGTTCTTAAGTCTTTCAAAATTGTTCATTCTTATAATACTAATGTTATAGTATAAATTTTTCTGGTTCTACTCACTTCATTCAATATCAGTTCATACAAATCTTTTCATGTTTCCTTAAAATTGTTATCTTCATTATATCTTATACACTTAAATTGCTACTTCTCAATAGAGATGATACTCATGATCAATATGTACTTAAAGCTATGCATCTTTTTATATACTTTATTTCTTTTAACATTCTTTTTAAAATTTTGAGTTCCGAATTCTCTCCCTCTCTCTAGTCTCTCTCCCACCCATAGAGAAGGCAAGCAATATGAAACCAATTATACTTGTGAAGTCTTGCAAAACATATTTTCATACTAGCCATATTACAAAAAAAAAGCAAGAGAAATAAAGTGGGGAAAAAGTATGCTTTAATCTGCACACAGAGTACATCTGTTCTCTCTCTGGATGTAGATAGCATTTTTCATCATAAGTCCTTTGGGATTGTCTTGGATCACTGAATTAATCAGAGTAGCCAAGTCTTTCACGGTTGATCATCATTACAATATTGCTAACACTGTACATAATGTTCTGGTTCTGTTCACTTCACTTTGCATCAGTTAATACAGGTTTTCTCAGGTTTTTCTGAGATCACCCCCCACCCCTCGTCATTTCCTATAGCACAATAGTATTCTATGACAATCACATACCAGCCATTCCCCAGTTGATGGACATTATACATCTTTTTTTTCTAGGGTTCAGTAGTCTCACTTCCTGTGATATATTTTAAGGGCTCATTTTCCATGCTGTTAATCATCTTTCTGATACATTTGGACCCTTTTCAAATGATCTTCATCCTATATTAGTTATGCAACTAGAGTAAAGGCTCCTTTTATTTGCCCTAAGATTATTTTCTTTTACCTCCAAGGAGAGGCCCTTAGTCCAGAATTCTAGGATTTAATGAAGAAATCTGTTTCCTGCTTCCTATCTGATTCTCCTGTATACAGACCTCAAACTCCTCTCATAGTTTGTCCTTCTAGACTGAAAAAAAAACTCCTCACCAAATTACCTCTAATGATGATTTCTCTAATTTTCTCTAATTCTCTAATTTCTCTAATAAAGGAGTTCATAACCTTTTTTTGTGTCATGAATTCCTTTGGCAATATGGCAGAATTTGTAGACCCTGTTATAGAATAAAGTTTTAAATGCATAGAATAGAATACATAGAATTATAGGAAACAAATTATATAGAAATACAGCTATAAAAATATTTCTTAAAAACTAGTTTACAAATTCCAGGTTAAGAACCCCTGCTCTAGTATCTAATTACTAGAGCCATCCATTTGCCTTATCAAGAAACCACAGGGGGCAGCTAGGTGGCGCAGTGAGTAGAGCACCAGTCCTGGAGTCAGGAGGACCTGAGTTCAAATTTGACCTCAGACACTTGACACACTTACTAGCTGTGTGACCTTAGGCAAGTCGCTAAACCCCAATTGCCCTGCCTTCCACCCTCCAAAAAAAAAAAACCATACAGAGACTTTAAATAATGCATACATATATGTATATATAATATATACTTGTATATAATAAATATGTAATATAATTATATATGCATATATATGTAAATTGGCCACCCTGGCCCTAACTGCCTGAAGGCTAGGTATGTTCAATTTCACCCCCTCTCTCCAGGGTTCCCTAGTATCCCTAAGGGGATTTGGTGGTCTCTGGGCTTTCTGCCATTGGCTCTAGTCCTCACCAATGGCATTCCCTAAAGTATAGGGATATCCCCTGTGCCCCAGTTCCATTAAGTCATTAACATTTGGATTAGCTTTCATAAAGGCACATTTATTTCAAAAGGTATAATCACAAATATACAAATAGCTTACTCCCCACTGCATGGGGCTTAATTTTCCTTCCTCTCCCAATTCCCCTTGCTCTACCTTGGTCTGGGGAGGGGAAGGTGATTAGGTTCACAGCTTATCTTGGTTCCTATGGAGCACAGTCCCATGTTTCAGGTCCCCCCTGTCTTCCCCTCACCCGCCTTGAGTTCCAGGCATCCTAACCACTCAGGGCTCCTGTGCTGGACTGGTTGGCCATACCATCACACCTGAAATCTTGACTCCAAGGTCACCGTGACTTGAACTCCTGGGTTCAATGGATCTGGTGGGGATCACCAGCTAGGTACCTAAAACTGAGAACAAACAACTCAAGATAAAAAACTACACTTTCAGGCCCATTTCTCATAACTAATATAAAAGTAAGGGAAGTCAGAGGAAAGAAGTCCTTCCTCTCTCGCTGGTTCAGTTTATAGTGCTCTGCATGAATCATGATCTTTACCCCCTAGAAGAAACAGGAAAGAGCTCAAGGGAAAGAAAGCCCAGGAAAAAAGAGAGACTATCTCATTGGCCACTTTTAAAGATGAAACTATTCAGGTTACACACCCAATCAAAGGCAGCTCTCTCCATCCATGTCCTAGGAGAGGTAGAGTACCTCCATGTTAGGTGTCAGGTGATCTGAGACATACTCTAAAGGCAAGACCCTTACACGCTTGCGTGCACGCACACGCACACACACACACACACACACACGTATAACATGTACATATATGTTTATGTTCAGCTGTTTCAGTCACATCCAACTCTTTGTGACCCCATTTGGGGTTTTCTTGGCAAAGATACTGGAGTGACTTGCCATTTCCTTCTCCGGTTCATTTTACAGACAGGGAAACTGAGGCACACAGAATTAAGTGACTTGCCCAGGGTCACATAGCTAGTAAGTATCTGATGCTGAATTTGAATTCATGAAGATGAGTCTTTCTGATTCAAGGCCCAGCACTGTATCCCCTGGCTATCTAGCTGCCCTATGTATATGTATATACATATATATGTATATATATATATATATATACACATATATATGTATGTGTATATATGTAAATGTATGTGTATGTGTATAAATAGTGGGGGTCACAACATCTGGGACCCAGTAGTATCTTATTAGGAGTGGTAATAATGGTGACAATCATGGTAATGTGGCTAATGTTCAAAAATAAACTAATGTCTAGTATTACCCTCATAGGCTGGCTTGTAACATCCTATGTAAGTCAAAACCAGTGAATCAAATCTCTAAGGAATGAATAGTTAAATACTCTTTAACTTCCTTCAAGAAATTTACTATCACGAAATCAAAGGTGAGGATTATCAGGTCTTTGGCTTTACCAAAAAAAAAAAAAACCAGCCAAAACACTGAAAATCAGATAGCTTTCTGAGACTAATTTTGGAAACTATCCTATTAGTGCATATTGACTATAACAACAGAATATTGGTTCAATTCAGCAAGCCTTTTTCGAGCATTTACCATATGCCTTGCACTCTGCTAAATATTGTTTTAAAAATATTTCACATTTCTAAAGTGCTTTTAGGACCACTTTTACAGACACCCTTTCCCATGCCTAGAATGTATTCTTCCTCTGTTTAGCTCCATCACTTGAAATCACTGCATTACTTCAAGGCCCAGCTTACATGCCATTTCCTCTTCAAAGGCTTCTCTGAGTACCCTTTCCAGTGAAAACATCTCTTTCTCTCTCTATTTTTTTTTCTCTTTCCCTTCTTCTTTCCCTCTCTCCTCTCTTCTTCTTCTCCTCTCTCTCTCTCTCCCTCTCTTCCTCCTTCCCTCCTTCCCTTTCCCCTCCCCTCAAATTTGTCATATCACTTCCCTGTACGTGTATCTCTTCTTTGAACTTAACAAACCCTTTCTTACATCATAGTTATCTGTTCAATTGTCCTCCCACTCCTTAGATTTTAAGCTCCCTGTGAGCGGGTCCGTGTTATATTTATCATCATTATACCAACTTGCATGAAATCAGCTCTCAATAAATATTGGCTAAATTAAATTGGATTGAATTTTATACAAATTGCAGCCCTATGGCATAGATAGGTACCTGCCATTATCCACACCTACTTGATTAAGTTAATAAAACAAGATGGAGCAGGGTATCACATCGAAGAAAATAGGAATGTTCAATCAATAAAAGGGTAAGAACCTAGAACAAGAAAGAACAAAAGTCTTAACCTATTCCATAGTACAACAGGAAGAACTGGATTGTATCCATTTCCAGACGATACCCCTTAGATCAGGAGAGATAGCATAGATAGCTATCTAATTCTACCTAATAGATATCTTATCTATTGGGCAGAATATTGGGCTTGGATTCAGGAACACCTAGGTTCCAATCTCACTTCTACCACTGACCAGCTGTGTAAGCCTGAGCAAATCATTGAACTCTTATGAGCCTCAGGGGACTCCCTTTCTACTAAGTCACAGACACATATGACTGGTATTGGTAGAGTGACTTAGCCCACACTGTTGAAATCATAGAGCCTTCATTTGTTTACAGATCCCTTAAATCTTAGAATTTAAAATCTGAAAGAGAACTTATATATATCCCCTGATAAGACCACTCATTTTGCAGATGAGAAAGCTTAGGCTCAGTGTGATCAGATGACTTTTCCAAAGTCATATAAAGAGTAAGGGATGAGAGTCTGGTTAAAAACTCAGTCCTGTACTCTTTCTTCTATTTCATACTGACTGTTACTATAACTTGCTTTATTGCACGTATGTTTCGTATCATTATGTTTCACATTCTCTCACATCCTGTTGATGTTCATCTTTTTGTGGAGAGGAGGTCATTCTGGACCTGTGATTTCATTGGCATAGGGAACTCCCCATGTGGAAATTTTCTCTACCAGGGAAGATCAACACCTGTTTGAAGGTAAGTGACTTGCCTACAGTCACACAGCCAATGTGTCATGCAGGTCTTGCGGACTTCAGGTCTGTGTCTCTATCTGCCTGACCAAGTTGTCTTTTTGACATACACTAATAGAAGAAATCCTTGGAGAGATAACTATTTGGAGATGTTTTCTTGCATGAGACTAGGAAGGAATAGGTCGAGGAAAAATTCTGGGGACAGATTCAGGTTGCTAGACAGTGGCGTCCAGGTTGCTACATCTATGGTGGTAGCCTCCAAGCCATTGTTATCCCAAATGCTTTCTGAAAACTTTCCCCATATGTCAGACCACACTGTCCCCAGCTCCTATAGCCCAGGATGAGGCTCTAGTGTCTAAGCCGACCCCACACTGCTCTCTGTTTTTCCACAGCAAAGCTTGCTGCCTTCCCCTTGGACTGGGATTTAACACCACGGAAAATCATTTCCTTGGTAAGAAGATTAGAAAGCAGCTCCCCCCTCACGTGAACAGGATGGGGCTGAGGCGAGACAGGAGAGGACTAGCAGGAGGAGATGGTTTACCCGGCTAGGGGCAAGCATGGGGGACGGGAAGAAGTGTCACTGTCGATCAGATCGCTGACCCATTTAATCCAGTATCCCGTCTCTCCCAGATCCCAGGGCCAGATGCCGGATAAAAAGGTGCAAACTCCACAGGCCATGGCCCTCCCCAAACACCTGCAATATTGGCCCTTGGGCAGAGACTGAGTTTAATCTTGCCAAGAGATAAGCTATCCAAAAAGCTCTCTCTGCATCTCAAGCAAGTTTCCGTAGTGTTTTCTGTGCTATTATGGAATAAATAAAAGCAGATTACAGGCGGTTCCCCTTTACCCAGAATCTAAACAGTCAGGAAACTAAAACAACCAGAGTTGGTTTTCCTGCTATTCTACAATGGGAATTGATGATGATGGTGGTGGTGGTGATGATGATGAAGGAGAAGAAGATTGGGATGAATATGCTAAGGGTGATTCCTAATAAAGCTTACAAAGTACTTTACATATATAACTTGGAGCTGTACAAAGCATGAGCAAAATTAGCCTTCCTGAATCTTGCCAACCATGTGGATTAAGTCAGCTCTTGGGTACTTTGGAGATGACAAAGCCCTTGGCTGCTGAAGGATTTAATCTCCTCACTGCCCACTGAATAAGAAAAGCCCATGACTCAGTGCATCTTTAAAGAGTGTGACCTGCTCTCAGTCACAACATCCTCTTCTCCTTTCCTACCAGCTGTGTGAGTATGCTTCCAGCCTCTCACAGGATAGGTAAGGGAGGTGCTGGTGCCCTTTATACACCTCTGCCTCATGGCGACTCCTCTCTGTGACAGCTAGAACATGGGGTTTAATTAGGCAAGCTTCAGCCTGTCTTTTCTGCTTTGTGTTTCCTTTCCTAAGTGTGCCTGAACCTTGATCTCAGGGTGATCGTGTTCAGGTTAGGAAATAATCTTTTATGTTTGAGAGGACCAGAGATCCTAAGTCTATTGGATGTTCCTGACTGACATCAGGGGAAGTTTCTGCATCAGAGAAGACAACCACCACCAAAGGAGGAGAATACGTATTAGCCTGGCTGCTTAGTAAGGATAGACTTGGGGGACAAAGTGCAGAGTCGAGGTGAAATGTAACAATGCTTATTCCCAAGTCCTGCAAATGGCTTTATGTTTCAATGAGGTTTAAGTTCAATCTCTTGAAGGAATCTAAGTGTTTATAAATTAAGGTACAAAATTCTGTTTAAGTCTTTCTGTCAATTGATGCTTGTGAGTGTTTGTTTTTTGTTTTGTTTGCTTAGCGTGTTTTTTTCTGTAGTAGAAATAAATGTCTGTCCCATACCTGATCCATGTACATTGAGTACTTTTCTACTCCTCTCTTCTGGGGAGATTCTAGACATAAGCCAAAATTGAAGCCTTAAATCAATTTTCCTAGGGCACTGTGTTAGGGGTATAACAAGTAAAGAATGTGAGAAAAGGGAGGCTAATCCCTCTCTTAAGAGGCCAAGCTCTTCCAAGACTCTACCTGGATCACTGTGCATGCATGGGTCCAAAGAAGAGGGAAATTTAGTGGGAAAGTAAGAGGGCCTTAGCCCATTGGACCAAGCAGCTGTTCTTGATGTACATAGTAACTAATGGCATTTAATCATAAAGCCTGACACTTGTGGACAACAAGCCTCCCTGTCTCTCCCCAATCCAAACCGTTGTATACAAGGCCACCAGATGAACTTTCCAAAAGTAATGTTCTTCACATCGTTCCCTTGCTCAAAAGCCTTTAAAGCTCCCTACTATGTTGCCTCAAGTCCAAACTTCTTAGACCAGCATTTATGGCCTTGTATAATCTACCCCAAGCCTCTCTCTAATGTCATCTTCTATCATTCCCCAACATGAATGATGTGCTCCAGTGTTACCATATTGTGATGGTCCAAAGATCCTCTGATCTTCTGGGTCTGTCCTTTCTTATGGACATACTATTGCACCTTGTCCTTCTGGGTACCTACCCCTTTTCTGAAAACTCTATATCTGGTGAAAAACTTGCCTACATACTATGGCTCATTCAGTGGTATCCCCTTGCCTATGATAGTGGAGTTAGGAAATCAACCACACACTCTTACTAGAGACCCCAGCCATCTCTCTAAAAATCTTGACTTTCCAAAGTCCTGTCGTATGGATTTCTTGGTGTTCCAACACCACATTAAGAGGAACATAAAGAATTTGCCGTTAGCTGGAGACATGTATGTTTGTGTATTTGTGGGTGGGTGGGTGGGGTGCTTCTAGTATGATCACTGATCCTTTTCTATCTTCTATGATGGCCTGCAGATGTCAGAGAATCATAATATAGTAGAAAGTACACTGGCTCGGGAATCAAAGGACCTGAGTTCAAATCCTGCTTCTGATATTGTTGACTATTTGACCAATATGCTTTTGGGATAGTTATGTTCTATAGATATGTATTAGATTTAGATATGGATATGTTTAGATATAGATATAGATATGTTCTATGGATATGTTTAGATATAGATATAGATATGTTCTATGGATATGTTTAGATATAGTTATGTTCCATAGATATGTTTTGGGATAGCTATGTTCTATAGACATGTTCTAATTGAAAATAGGCGCTCCACATATGGTTATATGATACCTTTCCACTTACCAGGATATTCAATTACTTAGCCAGGGGTGGAGAACCTGCAGCCTCAAGGCCACATGGTCCTCTGAGTCCTCAAGTGCGGCCCTTTGACTGAACCCAAACTTCACAGAACAAATCCCCTTCATAAAAGGATTTCTCCTGTAAAACATGGACTTAGTCAAAGAGCCTCACTCAAGGACCTAGAAGGCCACATGTGGCCTTGAGGCTGCAGGTTCCCTACCCCTGAGTCCTAGACCATCCTATTCCCTAGTCGCATTACATGAAAGAGACTTTACAACTTTCACTTAAATGTTTTCTCTGAACATCTCAAACCATCCATTATTAATTCCAAAAAAAAAAAATCCCCAGGTAATGAAGAACGCAAGGTTTTCTCTATTTACATTTCACAGATGGAGAAAGTAAAGCAAAGACAGCTAAAGTGACTTAGTAACATAGTAGGGCAGTCACCTAGTAGGGCAGTGTCAGAGAGAGGGCTAGGACCAATGTCTAATAAAGACTACAGAGGTCCTCTTCCCTCTAGAGCCTACAGTATATCTATGAGACTTATACTTTCATCTGTTTCCCTGGGAGTGGACATGGGCTGTACTGAATCATCTATAATCACTTATTCCTCTATGTGTATCAGGGTTCCAGCTTATGAGAGAGCTCATCAGGGTAGGGGTTGCCATCTTCATAATAATATACTTGATAAGAGCAGAGTTCCAAGGCTCACTAGGGAACCAACCTGGCAAAGTTGGCTTTCCTAGCACAGTGATATGACCTTTGTGAGCTATGAGTTCATGCTCTAGTTTGAGCTCTCAATTACTGGGTGGGGGGTGGAGGTGAAGCTCTTGTCCTTTCTACGTCCATAAAATGGAGGTGATGACATAGGATCTCAACCTAGAAGGAGTCTTAGAGATTGTCTAGTCCAAGCTCCTCATTTCTGAGGTCAAAGAGAGTGACCTGTCCACAGTCCCACAGGTCATACCTACTAGAACCAGGATGTAAACCCATATCCTCTGACTCCAAATCAAGTGTTCAACCCACTACAATGAAATTCAAATCAAAAAAAGATGACGCCACAGATATTCTTCTCTAGCACATTATTAAAAATGGCATATCTGAAAGAAGAGCACTGGACCAACAGAATATACTATGGGTGTAAAAAATAAGATAAACTGAACTGAAGGAAAGAACAAAGACAATCCTAGGGGCTAAAGTGCCACTACTACTCAAGCAGCCTCTGGACCAATTGGACATCCATGAAAGATGGCAGACCCATTGGTTTGTTCGTTACACCTCAGTTTAAAACTTTGAATTCATAAATACAAGAAAGGGGAGGCCTAATTAGATAACAAATTCAATTTTAAAAAAAGATCTGGGGGTTTTAGCTTTAATTATGAGCTTAATACAGTATGAGCTAGGTGAAACAGTGGATAGAGTGCCAGATCTAGAGTCAGGAAGATTCATCTTCCTGAGTTCAAATCCAGCCTCAGACAATTACTAGCTGTGTGACCCTTGGCAAATCACTTAACTCTGCCTCAGTTTCCTCATCTATAAAACAAGCTGTAGAGGAAAATGGCAAATGACTCTAGTATCTCCACCAAGAAAACCCCAAATGAGGTCACAAAGAATCAGACATAACTGAAAAAACAACTAAACAAGAAAAATATGGCATGTTAGGTCAACCGAGAAAAGAATGTGGTCTTAGGCTACATGAAGAAAGGTATAACTTCCATGAATAAGGGAGTAAGGATAGTCCTGCTGTACTCTGCCAGGATCAGACCATATCTAAAGTACTATGTTCAGTTCTGGATGGCACAGTTTAGGAAAGACAAGGAGAAGCTGAGTATTGTCCAGAAGAGGGCAATCGGGATGGTGATAGGGCTATTATGGCTATCCTAAAGTATCTAAAATATCTGTTTGGCCCAGAAGGCAGAATTAGGAACAATGGGTAGAGACTGCAAAGAAGCAAAATTAGGCTTGAAAACACGAAAAACTTCTTACTTAGAGCTATACCAAAGTAGAATGAGCTGCTTTTTGGAGATGGTGGCTTGTTCTCATGACCACAACTACCCCAATACCCCCACACCCCTCCGGTGGATGTTTTTTTTGTTTGGTCTGTTGTAGCAGGGATTCCTTTTTTGGTGGGGTTAAATTAGATGGACACTGAGGGCTTTTCCAAATCTAAAATTCTGTGACTCACAGAGAAGGTACTTCTGAAGATATTGGCAAAGTATCTTTTAAATTCTTGGAATCACTAGAGAGCATCTAATCCAGCCTTCTCATTTTACAGATGAATAAATAAAGTGAGGCCTAGTAAAGTTAAGCAACTTATTCAAGATCACACAGAAAATTAAATGAACCAGAGAATGTTAAACCTAGAAGAAACTTTAAAGAAAAATTGAATGACTTAGTAAGTTAGTTAGATACAGTTAGGTAGTACAGTGATTAGAGTTCCGGGCCTAGAGTCAGGAAGACCTGAGTTCCAATCTTACTTCCGATAATTCTGAGCTCTGTGGCCCTGGGCAAGTCACATTTAATCTCTGTCTCCTTCAGTTTCCTCAACTGAAAAATGAAAATAATAGCAAAATTGTTGTAAGGATCAAAGGAGGTAATATTTGCTTAGCACAGTGTCTAGCACATAGGCACTTAATAAATGCTTGTTTCCTTTATTCCTTATTTTACAAGCAAAGAAACTGAGGCCCAGAGAGGTTAATGTTTTGCCTAAAATTAAATAGGTTAGAGGCAGAGCCAGGACCAAATCTGACTCTCTGTCTGATGTTTTCTACTACCTTAAGCTTCATGAAACAAGCAAAATTTCTGTTAAGTGAAGTGTCTAGATAGCCAAGTTACAATTAATGGAAGCTTAAAGGTACTTGAAATAGCAATTTACTTTCCAAAGAAACATTTGAGTCTTTTTTGAATGAGAGGTTTATTTTTGCTTCTTTGGTTCGTTATTGCTATTTTTTGTCGTTCTTATTGTTGAGTGGTTTTTCAGTTGTGCCTCACTCTTCTTGACCCCATTTGGGGTTTTCTTGGCAGAGATACTGGAGTGGTTTGCCATATCCTCCTCCAGCTCATTTTATTGATGAGAAACTAAGGCAGACCTGGCTAAGTGACTTGCCCAGGGTCACACAGCTAGTAATTGTCTGAGGCTGGATTTGAACTCAGGAAGATTAGTCTTCCTGATTCCAAGCCCGATGCTCTATCTACTGTGCCACCCAGCTGTTTTTTTTTAATAGTCTCTTTCGAATCAAAAGGAAGTAGGATTGGGATATGGGAGACTAAGATGCCCCATGAATGTCAAACATCCCAGAGAAGTGGAAGTTCTAACATAAACTCAGTCATTTGGTCTTGTTCAGGATGGTATCTGAAGTTTTGAAGCAACAGCAGCCAAAAAAGGCACATAGGAAATCTAGAAATTGATGTCTGTTTTTCTCTGTGGTTCCTGGATTTGCCTCTGAAAGCCAGACTTTGCCTCTGAGGAAGGGAAAGATTAGTTCTACTCAAAGTAGCACCTAAGAGAGACCAGGAGGGATATTTCTTAGTTTCTTAGAAGCTAGAACCTGGGGGTTGGGGAGAAGAAAAGGGGCTAGATGGTGTTCAAACATCATCATAGACTGAGTGGTATTCAAACATCATCATAGACAGAGTATGATAGGCAAGAGCATGCCTTTCAGGGGGCTGCAATAAAGATAAGGTAATACCAGATGCCTACCAAATTCAAGTCTTCCCTGTCTCTCATGGGTAGGTTTTGGTGAGGAAATAGTAGTGATGTCATGGGTGGTGGTCAGGGGCAGAGGGAAAAGATGGAGAAATGAAGGACCGGAAAAAAGAAATGCGTAGAGCACCAATGGCAGCTAGGTTTAGAATAAAGGTGGGAGGGGGGAAGGGCAAAGGGGGGACATGCAAAGATCAACAATGAAAGAAACAATAACCATGAGATTGCTGCCAATTTCTCTCTGTTGGTAGTGCCAATCAGTGCCTGGAGATGCCCTTTAATGAAAGGTAGAGGCAGACAGAGAGTTTGTCTCTGCTGCCCTCATCAAAGCCTGGCTCATTCTCCTCTAGGCTGGGGTTCAGTGACATTTGCCCACTGGCCGGCCTCCTCAAAGGCAAGCCCCGGGACAGCTGTCACTCCAGGCTTAGCCGGAGCGGCTCCCCTTAGCTCCCCTCATCGACTGGCTGCTTTGGTGACAGATCAGAGGCAAGTGGTCCTGGGGTTTCCCAGAGTAAAGGGAACCCCTGGAGGGACAGAGAGCCAGATCAGGACAATGCCCGACCAGTCACTAAATACCTAGAGTGCCATTTATTTTCCCCACAAGAGAAGTACTGGGATTCATTTGTTGAAGGGGACACTTCCAATTTAGCCTTCCCCTCTCCAGCAGCAAGCTGTTCTCTTATCTTTGAATTTAGGGAAAGTAATAATAGCCACCACTTACATCGCATTATAAGGTTTGCAGAGAGCTTTCCCTATGTTATTTGATTCAGTCCTCCCAAGGATCCTGTGAAAGAGGTACAAGTATTTGTCCATTTTACCAATGAAGTTCAGAGAGGTTAATTTAGTTGGCCAGAGTTACACAGCTAGTAAGTGCTGGAGGTGAGATATAAATTTAGATTTTCCTGACTCCATACCTAGCACATTCTCCAATTGGCTGTGCGCCTCGAAAGCAGGCACTGAAGTAACATAGGCAGGGTGCCAATCCCTCCTCTCCACTGGGTCCTGGCCCTCAGTTCTTCCTTAATCTATAATAGTTCTGTAATAATCTAGAATAATTTTATATCTATAATACTCTATGATGATTCTGCTGTGCTCTTAGGCTATTATCCCATCTCTCCTCTGTTTCCAAGGTGAAATTTTCAGAAATAGTAGTCCACACTCTTGCTTCTACTCCCTTCCATTTTTTTCTTAACCTCCTGCTATCTGGCTTCTGCTGATACCACTCCCTCCAGATTTTCCTTGACTTCAGCACTGTAGGACACTGCTGATGGTATTCTCGATACTCTATTCTCCTGGCCTTTATAACACCTCTATCTGCTTCACTTTGTCCTCTGGGCCCATAGGCATTCCCTGAAATTCTGTCTTCAACTTTCTCCTCTTTGTCTGTACTCCCTCCTTCTCTTTCCAGCCCTCCATCTCTGTCTCTCTGTCTCTGTCTCTGTTTCTGTCTCTGTGTCTCTCTTTGTGTCTCTGTCTCTGTCTCTCTCTCTGTCTCTCTGTCTCTGTCTCTCTCTCTGTCTCTCTGTCTCTCTCTCTCTCTCTTTCTCTCTGTATCTGCCACTCTGATCTTTCTCTTGTGCTCTAGACCTATAGCTACAGCAGCCACCAGACATTTTAATTAGACATTCTGTCAGAGCCTCAGGCTCAAATACACAAAACCAAACTTGTTATCTTTCTGGTGTAATGGGTGTAGAGTTGTCTCTGTCCTTACTTGTTACTTTGTTAGAACAGTGAAAATGTTCCAGGACCTGAGACTCCCTTTGGTACTTTGGTTCAGAGATTGAATCTGGAAGGTTGTGCAGATTTAGAAGAGAAGTAGCAGACTTGAGATGAAAGCCAGGTAGAGAACCTCTGGTCCGCTTAGGCTGGAGCTCAGATACAAGAGGGAAGTTAAGTGGAACAAGGCTGGAAATCAATCAACCAAGAAACATTTATTAAGCACCTACTATGTGCTGGGTACTGTGCTGAGATCTGAGGACACAAAAAGAGGCAAAAGACAGTCCCCGCCCCCACGGAGCTCACAATCTAATATGGGAGACAACATGCAAACAAATACATACAAAGCAAGCTACATACAGGATAAATAGAAAATAATTAATAGAGGGAAGGCGCTAGTAGAGCAGGCTGAGCCAGACCATGGAGAATAGGGAATGAACCTGTGATCTCACTGGTATAGGGAACTCCTTCTACCCATGCAGGTCACCTTCTCTGTAACTAACAGTCTTAGAGTAGAGGTATCAAACACTACCCAGTGAATGGAGATAGCACCATAATGGGGAAATAGCTATCAAAATAAATGAAAATGTGATACAATGTAGATAATGTTAATATATGATTTTCTATGTCAATATACATTGGCAGGGATCCTTATGGATAGTATAGAAGCCCCTATTTCTATTTGAGTTTCATACTGCTGGGCTTAGATCAGGGCTGTCCAAAATGCATGTGGCCCACAGGGCAATTTTATGTAGCCCGCCTGTGGGTTTCAATTTTCATGAGTGAAAAAATAAAATAATGATTTGTATGGAATGAACATTAGTTTTTTTAATTCCATCACTAATAATCTTGTCGATGTTAATTTTCTTTGGTATTTTTAAGCAGTATTATGGCTAGAACATATTGCATGGAATTTTCAATCGATCTGTGGGATGCATTCCATCTGAATGATGCAGACTAGTCAGTATGCACCTACCTTTATACTGTTGTGTTGTTACTTTGTTGTTTTTGTGTTTGCTTTCACACTTTGCACTTTTGCCTGTCGTATTAATGATGCGTGTTCCCCTGCTTTCTATTAGTGTACTGTATTTTTTATTCTGGGTGCGGCCCTCAAATAATTATTTTATTTTAATGTGGCCCTAAGGTAGGTAACCTAAGGTTGGACAGCCCTGGCTTAGAGCATTGCAAGTTCTCATAGCCTGTATTTGTACAGGACTGAACTTGATGATGCACTGTTACAATCCAAGGCCAGCTCTTGGTCCACTGTTATACACTGCTCCTCTAGCCAGATTGTGGGTGGCCTTAAATGCCAGGGAAAGAAGTTTATATTTTATCTTGTGATCAAGAGTGTTTAGGTATGGCTGAGTCAAGAGTGGCATGGCGAGGTGCGTGTGCACGAGAAGAATGGTTTTGGCAGCTACAGAGGGGTTTAGATTGGAGAAGGGAAAATTTGGAAGCAGAGAGACAATCATTCCGACCATAGGGGTTAAGTCCTGAACTCCAGTAATGGTAGTGGCAAGAGATTTTGAGGTTCTTAGCTCAGCTCTTCCTCTGGCTAGCATTGTGACCTTCAGCAAACACTTGATCTCTCTCTATATATCTCAGTTTTCTCGTCTATGACATGGGATGGGAGGGATGTACATTACAGAAGTATTAAACTAATTATTATACTATTATACAAAAGATTATATTAATAAAATATAAAGTATATATATAAACAACTAAAAGAAATATATGACCAACATATATGACCAAATATATGACCATTCCTCAATAAATAAGCGAGCAAAAGATATGAACAAGCAGTTAAACAAATTGTAAATTCTTAACCATAGAAAGGAATGCTCTGAATTGATAATAATAATAGAAATGGACATCAAAAAATGAGGTTTCCTCATAGTCAGCAAATTGGCAAAAACAACAAAAGATGGATGGATGATGTTGGTGAGGTTAAAAAAATGTTGTATGAATATACTGTTGATAAAGCTATGATCCAGTCATTCTGAAAAAAAACTTTAATTTATTCCAAAAAAGGTACCAAAACCCCTATGCCCTTTAACCTAGAGATCCTATCGCTAGGCATATATCCCAAGGAGGCCAATGACAAAAAAGAAAAGCCCAATATATGCCAAAAGTATTTCTAGCAGCATCTTTATATAGTAAAGACATGGAAACAAGATAACTAGAGGATGGCTAAACAAGTATTATACATAAATATAATTAATGGAATATTACTGCACAATAAGAAATGATAAATACAGAGAAGCATGAACTGGTATAGAGTGAACTAAGTAGAATCAGGAAAACAGTATATACAGTGACAAAAAAAAGGTCAATGGAGCCAGGCACAATGGTATACTTCAGGAATCACTACCACTGGGAAGACTGAAGCTAAGTTCAGGAGTTCTAAGCTTTGGTGATCTAATATGATCAAATATCTGAACCAAGGGAAGTATTTATATGGTGAGTCTCTGGGAACAAGGAGTCACCAGGTTGCCTTAGGAGGGGCAAACAGATTAAGATCAAAAATGGTGCAGCTCCAAGTTTCCCATAGTGGTCAGAGCAAGACCAGGCCCATGAAATAGTCTTTGTACTATCAACCCGGATGAGATAGGGAGACCAAGTCTTCAAAAAAAAGTATGGAAACAGAAAGAAATTCATTTCTCATTTACCCTTACTGTATCCTTCCCTCCCCCCTTTTCTCTTTTCTTACATCTTCAAAACATAACAAAATTATTTATAAGTCTTCTCATTCAATTAACTACATCTATAGCCCCTTGCAATAATAGGATTTTAAAAGAAGACTTATAACAACCCATTTGTACATTAGATTGCAAAGAGTTTGTCATTATAAAGTCCCTTCTGATTTTTAACTTGTCATCTTTTAAACTGTTTTCTTCACTTCTATATTTATATTTCAAAGGTAGTTTTCAGCTCCATTTTTCTCATCAGGAATATTTTTAAATCCTCTATGTCATTGAAGATCCATTTTTAAACTTGTAGGATGGTACTCAATTTTGCTGAATAAACTATTTCTGGTTGTAGACCTTTTTCTTTTTCCTTTTGGAAAATCTCATTCCTTCTTTCCTCTTTTATGCTGTTAGATCTTGAGTGATCCTGATTATGGCTCCTCAACATTTGAATTCTCTCTTTCCAACTACTTGTAGTATTTTTTCTTTTGTTTAAAAGTTCTGGGTTTTCACAGTGATGTTCTTGAGAGTTTTAATCCTGGGAATTCTTTTAGGAGGTGATTAGTGAGGGTTTATTTTTCTATTTTCACAATGTCTTCTTGTTCTATCTGGGCAATTTTCTTGACTGATTTCTTGAAATATCCAAATTCTTTTTATGGTCATGGATTTCAGGTAACCCTATGATTCTTAAGCTATCCGACCGTGATGTGCTTTCCAGGTCAGTTGTTTTTGATATGATATTTTACATTTTCCTTTATTTTCTCATTCTTTTGACTTTGTTTTAAGAATCCTTGTCATCTCCGGGAGTCATTAATTTCCATTTATTCTATTCTTATTTTTAAAGAATTTCTTACTAGGGTTAGTTTTTATATCTTTTATGTCAAATTACGGATCCTTTTTCAAATTCTCTCCTCCATAGCTCTCATTTCTTTAATAATATTTTTTTAAACTCATACATCATTTCTTTAAAAATTCAAACAGCCCTTGTGGGCAAGCAAACTTTTTTTCTTTGAGGTTTGGACTATAGGTGTTTTTGAATTATTCTCTTCTATATTTGTGCCTTGGTCATCTCCGGAATCATAAAAGGATTTTTTTGGTTTGTTTGTTTATCCATTATTGTTGCTGAGGCCTGAGCAGTGGAATTCTAGGTCACCCTTACACTGGGGATCAAATCAAGTCAATGGCCTTTCCTTTAACTTTTTTCCTTTTACTAAGGAGATATAACATGGCAGCATGATACAGTGGCTTTTCTTTAGGCCTTCTCCTTTGCCACAGACACAAAACACTCTTCTCCTGTTGCCTTAGTTGAAGTCCTTTCCTATGGATGAGAAGAGAGAGAAAGGAAAGGCCTTTTTCGTAATTCTCTGTTAATTTCAAGGATGCCCTTCTCTGGAATGAAAGATCTAGTTGAAGCCTTTTCCCTGAAAGAAAAGAGAAGAAATATATCAATTAATTTAAAATATAAAATGTCATGAAAATATTATCAGCTTGATTGCAAGCCTCTTCAAGTCTACTTCTTTGTAGCACCTATAATGCCTTGTAGATACTGGCTGTGCAATAAATACCTGTTAGCTGGCTGGTTGGTTGATCAATTTTTAAAATTTGTATTGGTGTCTTTTATTTTTATAACATTCTTTTCCTTCTATACTTCTCAGCCTAATCTTAGCTTACAATATACAAAAATTAGTTAAGTAAAAACTAACTAACTTAGCATCTGATGGTATGCAGCACATTCCATATTACAATTATGATGGATTGCATAGTCTCATTGCCCTCTCAAATCCTCTGAAGTCACTGAATTTTAACTTCATTGATTTTTTTGGGGGGAAGGCAGGGAAATTGGGGTTAAGTGACTTGCCCAAGGTCCCACAGCTAGTGTGTCAAGTGTCTGAGGCCGGATTTGAACTCAGGTCCTCCTGACTTCAGGGCCAGTGCTCTACTCACTGCACCACCTAGTTGCCCCTCATTGAATTTTTTATACAAGTTATATAGGGTTAATGATGAATAAAGGAACAAATAAGCAATGAAGGGTTTTTGGTGTTCATTACTCTTTTGATTTTCCTCTTTGCTTCTTTGAAAAATATGATTTGACTTACTTTGCAAGGACCTTTCAGGGGTTAACTTCTGAGCACTATCAATAACCAGGCCTGGCCTGAGCAAAACTGTGAAGGATGCTGTCTTTGGTGCTGGTCCTCCTCTTTGACATATTCTCTCCCAACTCCCAGTATCCCAGTAATGGCCCTTAGCTGTCCAGGGTCCCAAGTCCCCATTGCAATGCTCACTCATCCCTAGCAGTGATACACGCCGGGCTTTCCAATCTCCTTTTCCCCATCAAAACCTACCACAACTGCCTCATCCTTGGTCATAAAGGATAACCGTAGAATTTCATTGATTCGGGTATAGGACTTGAAAGAACCCTAGAATGGGAGATAGGATATCTGAGTAATTCTAATTGGGCCTATACAAATAACTGGCTAGGTAAGTCCTTTCTCCCCTCTGGGCCTACCACTAACTAGGAAGAGATTAGACAACATCTTAGATTTATAGCTGGAAGGAAAAGTAGAAGTCATTTAGAGATGAAGAAACTGAGTCCAAATTGGTGAAATGAATAACTGGCCTAAGGTCACACAGGCAGTAAATAAGTGGCAGATCTGGGATTCAAACCCACATCCTCTAATTCCAAACCCATCATTCTTTCCCTTGGACCATACTGCCTCCCACATCCTTTCCACTTCTTACTTGTCTATGATTCACTCTCAGGCTTTTGGCCAATAGCTTAATATGTCACCTTAATGTGCTTCTCCCCACCCCACAAATCCTCCACCCACTTGCCACAGAAACACATTTTAATAGAGACCTTTAATGACAACCCAAAGACTGAGAATTTAATCCAAACAATGGAAATTTCAGGCCCCTCTGACAGCACCAGGAAGAGAAGCTTTAGGGGGCAGGAAGATCTTTTTGGAACCCCTAAAATTCCACCACAAAGATAGCCTTTTCACAGAAGTAGAACCGGTTATCCCACTAGGTTGGGGTTTTTAATTTGTGTGGGTATGTCATGGACCCTTTTAGCAGGCTCATGAAGCCTGTGGATCCCTTCCCAGAATAATGCTTTTAAATGTATAGAATAAAATACATGGAATTACATAATGAACTAATTGTACTGAAAAAAAATGTATTTTTTTCATCTATGTTCACAGACACCCTGAAATCTGACCCCAAGGGAAGAAACCCCGATCTAAATAAAGAAACAGTAAGGCCTAATAGTGCTGGCCTCAGAGTAAAATCTGGGTTCAAGGCCAGCCTTTAATACTTGCTGATTATGGGACTTGGCCTAAGGCACTTAACCTCTCACTGTCCCCAAGCAATTCTCTAAGGCTATAAGCTGCAGAAAGTTACTAATCGACTTTGGTGAAGGAGTTCCCTCACTGGGAGTTCACTACACCAAAAAAATTATAGTTCCCAACACAAGAGGGCTGACGAGCCTAGCCATCTCAGTCGTCTCAAAGAGTCACCTGACAGTGGTCCCATGGGAGCTACGTATAACACATTCACGGTCCCATATTGCCAACCATTTAAAAGCCATATAAATATGAACTGTTATTCGCAGTAGAACAGCATGATTGACCAGCTAGGCCTGATGCAGTGATAATGAGGATTGGAGGAAGGGCATTGGGGGAGCAGAGGTGAAGCTCCTCCAAAGGCAGGAACCTCAGCAATGACTCATTGAGGGATAGGGACTGAAAGAAATAAGGAGGTAGGCACCCTGCAGCCAGGGATAAAAAAGAATCAGAGTCTCCTATACAATCATGATTTCCTCCGTCTCTCATCCTCAAAGTGGTGCTAGGGTCAGCTTCCTGACGATAATAATCATCTCCCCACTCCCGAGGACATCTCTCAAACTGCCCTTTGAAGACTCGTTATTAATAAGTATAACTCATGTTGAAATAGGACTTTGAGATATAAAAAGTAATTTGGGTGTTTGTAACTATACTGTGAGGTTGATAGGGCAAAAATAACTGCCAAACCCATTTTAAATATAAGGAAACTGAGGCTTAGTGGTGAAGTGACTTATCCACATACACAGCTAGTATGTCGGAGCCAGTATTTAAACTCAGACCGCCAATTGCAAACCTAGCACACCCTTCATTAAAAACTTCACTCACCACTGACTTTAACCTGATATAACCAGCTTGAAAGTAGCAATGTGGATGGAGAGCATGGCAGGGATGTGATTTGATTTGTTCAGTAACGAAACCTTCTTGGGTGGAGTCTAAGACCGGCCTGCCTTAGACCAAGCCCTCTTCCAGCACAAAAAAGTCCAGTGTCTAGTGTTCTGAAAGTTGCCGGGGGAGTGAAAACCTTAAACACAGGTGGAAGGGTAATCCAGAAGGAGAGAGTTGCTGAGGCGGGCCCATTAGCAGTTCAGGGTGTGACTAACTCAGAAGCAGTCCCAGCAACCACTGCCAACAACACCAGGGGCAAGTGCCAAGATCCTCAAGGCCCTTGGTGCTGCTGCTACCCACCCCCAGCCTCCTCAAAATAATACATATGAAGTGCTTAGCAAACCTAAGGCTTGGTAAATGTTACTTATTTTTTTTTGAAGTTAAATGTATTTATTTTTAAGTAGCTGATTTTTCAACTACAACAAGAATTTTTCTTTTTTATATGCAATCGTGGCAAGACATTTTTGTGAATCATGGGATATCGTAGATGGATCACTAAAGAGACCATTTGGGACTGTTGGACAATAATCTTCCTCTAACACGATGCAGTGCCCCAGGCCTTGTAAATACCTGTGGCTTTCAGAAAGTATTGAATATCTCCAGCAGCACAGGCATTTGACTTAATTTTGTGAAAGGAGATGACCCTGGAATTGTAGCTAATTCTCTTCTTATTACTGTTGTTATCTGTCCCTTATCAAAGAGGTCCATGACTTTAGGGAGGTGATGCTCTGACATGCAAGTGAATTGGATTTAAGTGAGGGAGGGCTGTGCAAAGTCACCAAGCTGCCAAGTCCTGGCTGAGATGTATCTTTGGAGGGGGATGGGGAGCAGAAGCAGCTTCTCGACCCATCCCCCTCCAGTCCTCCTCCACCCCTATCTTCTACCACTATTCCAGCAATTGTGAACATCAGGGACCAACCAAAGAGGAGCAGAATAATCAGTCTCGTTCTTCTAGTACTTTTGGATTCACATAGCACTTTACTCCTGACTACCCTGTGAGAAAGGTAAGATGGGGGTGGGGTGGAGAATCAAAGGGTGATAGGACCATAGATTTAGTGGTGGAAAGGAACTTACTGGCCCCCAAACCCAAGCCTCTCATTTTATATGTAGTACGGGGCAATAAGAAGAACTCTTAATCAATTTGGCGAGAAAGGGTGAACCCTCAATCCTGCCGATGATGAAACCGAGGCTCAGAAAAGTTATGACTTGTCCAAAACTCACAGTTAACATTGGGGCTTTTCCATCTTGTCTTCTGATAACTGGAAGAACTGGGATTTGGATCCAAGTCCTTTGATTCCAAATCCATTCATGATAAATTTCAAAAGAGGGATGATGGTAAATTGCAGAGGGTTACAATATAAATATGGGCACCTAGGTGGCACTGGCTTGGAGTTGGGAATACTCGTCTTCATGAGTTCAAATCTGACCTCAGACATTTACTAGGTGCGTGACCCTGGGCAAGTCGTTTAACCTTGTTTGCCTCAGTTTCCTCATCTGTAAAATGAGTTAGAGAAGGAAATGGCAAACCACTCAAATAACTTTGCCAAGAAAGCCCCAAATGGGGTCAAGAAGAGTCGGACACAACTGAAACAACTCTACAATGACAAAAAAAAATAAATTCATGTCAAGGAAATGGAAGCAGTAGCTATTGACTACAGTTACTACTATGCCCTGCGAGCATTATTAGCCCCATTTTACAGAGGGGGAAATTGAAGCCCAGAGAAGAAAAGTGACTAATACAAAGTCACACAGTTAGTAAGTGGCAGAGTTAAATCTTAGACTCAGACTTCCTGACTCACCCAGTGATCTTCCCTCACAACATACTGCCTTCAATCCAAGAGATATAACTTACGAGGTCTACAGAAATACCCCAAAGTCCAGGGGTGGAGAGCCTGAGGCCTCAAGGCCACTTGTGACTCTCTAGGTCCTCAAGGTGGCCCTCTGACTGAATCCAAACTTCATAAAACAAATCCCCTTAATAAAAGGATTTGTTCTGTAAAACTTGGACTCAGTCAAAAGGCTTCACCCGATGACCTAGAAGGCCACGTGTGCCCCAAGGCCACAGGCTCCCCACCCCTGCCCCAAATTATCTCTCCTTCCAGCCAAAAAAATTTAAACTTCTTTTTACCCATTCCCAAATGGTCTCTATAGTGATCCATCTACGATATCCCATAATTCACAAAAATGTCTTTGCCATGATAGCATGTAAGAAAGAAAAATTCTTGTTGTCATTGAAAAATTAACTACTGAAAAATAAATACATTTAACTTCAAAAAAATAGGTAACATTTATCAAGCCTTAGGTTTGCTAAGCACTATATATATATGTGTGTATATATATATGTATATGTGTATATATATATATGTATATATGTGTGTGTGTATATATGTATATATATATATAATTTTGAGAAGCGGCAGCACCAAGGGCTTATTTCCCTATTTACCTATTCTTTTTACCTATCCTTTCTCAATCCTACCCTTTTCACGGGGTAGTCAGGAGTAAAGTGCTATGGAAAACCAAAAGTGCTAGAAGAATGAGATTGATTATCTTGCTCCTCTTTGGTCAGTCACTGACATCTACAATGAGAGATTTGCTGGAATAGCAGTAGAAGATAGGGGTACAGGAGGACTGGAGGGGGATGGGTAGAGAATCTGCTTCTGCGCCCCCTCCCCCTCCAAAGTCAGAAAACCTGTTCCCAGGGGACTAGTCCACTGCATGATGACAATTTAGCTATAGAAAGCCCATCTCCTGGAATAGGGATCCCAATGACTGGTATTCACACTGAAGGGAAAATGAGGGAGGGTGAGTGTTGTTAGATGGAGATCAGGGAGAACCTAAGGCACCAGAAACCTAAAGGTAGAGGTGATCCCTCGGGGGAAGGAGAGAAGGCTGAAAAGAGGAGTCTGAAGGCAACATACTTCACAATTTTGTTTAGCCCTAGCCATTCATCCTGCAATACCATTGCTAGCTTTCTTTATCTTCCTAAAATAGAACTTTGAACACGTCATTTCTGCCCCCTCTCCCTTCAAGAATCTATGCTGGCTTCTCACAAGGTATAGAATGATACCTAAACTCCTCAACCTGGCTTTCAAGGCTCCCCATAACCTGACTCTGCCCTAACTCAATAACTCGTGTCTCACTGCTCTTTAACACAAATCTTCCACTTTGTTGAGTGAAGCAAGGGAGGAGGAGAAAGGAGAGGGGAAGTCCCTTTTTTGTCTCCTGCACACAGCACGCTTATTCTCAACTCTGTATTTTTGGTCACCTTTTTTTCTTGAAAATTTTTTTTCAATTAGCAAGCATTAATTGTCTCTCCTTTCCACTTCCTCTGCTCCACTTGGGGAAGGAAAAAAAGGAAAAACAAAACTCTTGCAATAAATATGCATAGTCAGGCTTTTCTCATAACTGCAAGGCTCTCCCCACTCCCCTCCATCTTTCAAAGCTTTCTCATTCTTCAAGACCCAGCTGAAGTCCAGGCACTTTCATGAAGGCTCATTTGCCTCCATCGACCCAGACCCATCTCTCATCTCGGACCTGCAGGATTAATAGTGAGTCCCACCCAGCTTAGCACCTGACCATACCCCAATTCACACTGTTCCTGATTTCTCTGTTAGTCATCTCCCCCAGCTTGAAGGCAGGAGTCATATTGTTTCCTCTATCTATCCCTCCTGCAGCACCTAGTCCATTGATGATTGGTCCTACAGTGAGTGTGTGGTCAGAAATAGCTGCATATATATATATGTGTACATACATACATACACATATATGCTTGTTCTATTCAATGCAGCAAACACTTCTGAAGCATCGATTATATGGGAGGGACTGTACTAGGCACTAGACATGCACAGACAAAAACTAAATATTCCCTCCCTTCGAAGAGTTTATGCTTTATTTGGGGCAATTCAAGATGTGCACAGACAAGTAAATACAGACAAGAGGAGGAGTACATTAACAAGTAGGGGATGGGGGCAATCTAGGAATGTGCCAGTAAATGTTTAACAACCAGCTCTCCGAAAAACAAAAATGTACATGACACACTTTTAAGTTTAATTGACATCATTAACATTCTCTCCATCACTTATTAAGTCTAGAACAATAAATCAAGCCCTGATGTGTAGCACTGCCAACTTCTGAAGTGTAAAATGTTCACTCCAGAAATTTAACTATTGGCTTCCTAGATTCAGTGAAAGCTAACTCTGGCACACTCCTATGGGGCTCCCATAAAAAAATGGCACCCAAGGCATGTTTGAAAGTCAGTAAGAGATTCTATAATTCAACTCAGAGGTGAGTTGAATTGCCATTCAGATTAAGAAGCACAGCAGTGCTGAGAACATAATTGACCAGACTCCCTTCCAGGTTGTTTTTGGTGTTTTTAAGAGTTTTAAAGGAAAAAAAATCCTAGAAATAGAATCATCGTTGGGCTCATTAACAATGAAGCTCTGTGTAGAGGTGTGTGTGTGTGTGTGTGTGTGTGTGTGTGTTTTCTCCTTCCCTAATTAGGAACACGCTCTAAATAAATTAGAAACAAGGCTGATGGAACTGGGAAAGGTTGGAGGGTTTGGTTCTATTCTCAATTAGATCAACATGACTAAAAGGAATTGGCTTCGTCCCTGAAAGTTCCAAGGAGGGTGGAGGTCCCAGACAATCTCCAGGATAAAATGAGCCAGGACCATGTTTCAATACAGGTTTAAGAAGGACACGCAATGCCAATAGTTCGGTAAAAGGAGACCAGGAGCACACCAGATAGAAAAGCAAGTCAGGTGTATTGAGATGACATTTTTATAATGAGGGACAGCCCCTCATTATATGGATGGATGGATGATGGAAGCAGGTCTGCTGGATACCCAAACCCATAAAGCACGGTAGGGCTTCTTGCTGGAATTGAGCAAGATCAGGCATTAGAGGAAGGTTCTAGTGCCGATTCATGTTAGTGTTTGATGAGGTAGGGGGAGAGACAGATTCTTGGGGAAATGGTGGCTAATTCAAACTCCTAGTGACAGTAATGGGGATTTGGCTTACTGTTGCTTGTCTTACTCTGACAAAGTGACTCAGGGGTTTCTCAGGGCTTCTTCCCTAGCAGGTTGGGGAGGCTATTGAGATCCCTACAGACCACCTACCCTAAAGGGGGTTGGGACCTGGGACAGATCATATCCCTACCATTGCCACAATCACCACCACCACCACCACCCACCCGCCTACCCACCTCATTCTGACTTCTTCTTATGAGCTCGTACAAGTGAAGACAAAGTAAAATGAACGAACATTAAGGCTCATCATTGAAGTAGGGAAAAAAAAAGCATAAAAAGGTAACTTGAGGAAAAGGAGGGAAGAAGGGACAGTTACATCTCCTTTGTGTGAATGATATTGGGGACAAGGGGTGTATTATCCCCTGGAGTAGTCAGTGGTCCAAGACACAGGTCAACGGCATGCTATCAGGTATTTCTCTATTTTACATACAATCATGGCAGACACAGTCAGTCTTAGATGGATCACTACAGAAACCATTTGAAACACTTTGATAATAATCTTTCTCTAATAGGTGCCTGTACCAGCCCTAGGTAATAATTTGGATTTCAGAAAATATCTCAGGTGTTGTAAATATTTACTCTTCACTTCTAATTAATCACCAAACTATAGCAGTTGAAATTAAAGTTAGACTCAAGGAAGGACTTTATGACACCACAGTTTATTGGGCCCTTGAGTAGGTTATGGAGTAAGGTTCATAACAGGGTAATAAAACAGGCACTGGTCTTGAAGTAAGTAGATCTGGGTTGGAATCCTAGTTTCACTTGTTGGTCGCAGTCCCTCTGAATCTCAGTCTTCTCCTCTCTAAAATAGGGATAATCATGCCTTCCTCAGAGGGTTGCTGTTCAGAAAGGGCTCTGCAAATCTTAAGTCCTTGACCTGTGTGAATTGCTATTAAGGTTAGGGAGCATTAGGTTACCATTTGAGGATTTGTTGATGTCTAACTTGAGAATCACAGGATTATAAGGTGGGCAGGGTTCTTGAACCCATCTAGTCCAAACTGTATCTCACCAAGGGTCCTTTCTACCATCTGCCAAAAAGACCTATGTGGTCATCCAAGTTGTTTCTGAAAAATTCTAGTGAAAATAGACAATTAGAAAGATTTCCAGACTCCTGGACCTTTGCAACCCCTGGAAATGCCCGTCTGAACCACTCACAAGGCAGGTTCCAATCTCTCTGCTAGCCATGGCTTGGCTTTAGCAGCTAGGTAGTGCAGTGGATAGAGCCCTGAAGGCCTGAATTAAAATCTGGTCACGAGTAGGTACTAGTTGTGTGACCCTAGGCAAGTCACTTAACCAGTTCTGCCTCACTTTACTCATCTGTATAATGGAGATAATAATAGTATCTACCTCCCAGGGTTGTTTTGAAGATAAAAATTAGATATTTGTAAAGCACTTAACACAGTGCCTGGCACATGGTGATGCTTAGTAAATGCTTTATCTTTCTTTCTCTCTCTCTCTCTCTTTCTATCTATCATCTATCTCTCTATCTATCTACCTATCTATGTCCATTCAGCTTGGTGAAACCATTCTCTTGGTGGTTTCTCCTCTAAGAAATGATATAATCTCCAAAAACATCTCCTACTGGGCAACTGGTATTTGGCTCAGGAATCTAGGATCTCTTTAACACACAAGTTAGCTTCTGAGATTGGAAACATTCATCTCTCAGGGTTACTTGTTCAGTCACCTGTGCTTAGGAAAAGAAACACAAAACAGAAGAGATAGCAAGAAACATGAAGTTCTGTTCAGACTTGCCTAGGCAAATACATAGTAAGTACCATTGCCACTTACTTGAGGTTTGGGCTGCCATGGCCACTGGTGGGAGGGAAGGGAGATTGATTCTCTTCCTTCTATCAGCCCTAATTGGAAATCCGGACTGGATCTGTCACTAAGAGACCAATGTCAGTTTCCCCTTGATTTTTTACTAAGAAGGGAGGTTCTACCATAGAAGTCCATCCCACATGACATTCAGGATTCAATACACTTTGTCACAACTTCCAGTCATGGGGACCAATGCTATAAAATCTTAACAAAGCATAGCACATAACCCTCAGCAAGAGATCAATGAATCTATCTGTCCCCAGGAAGGCAAATCACTTACCTAGCTCCCTGGGAGATAAAAGGGAGACAAGGGAAGGGAATAAGCATTTACTAAGTACCTTCTACATGCTGGGTACTGTGCTAAGCACTTTTCGAATATTATCTCATTTAATCCTCACACCAGTGCCATTAATAAATCCTCATTTTAAAGTTGAGGAAACTGAGGCTTAAGTGAATTACCCAGGGCCACACAGCTAGTTAAGTGCCTGAGGCTGGATTTGAACTCTAGTCTTCCAGACCCCAGGTCTAGTACTCTATCCACTGTGCCATCTAGTTATCTCTGAGATGACCCAGTAGGTATCATGAGTCAAGTATTGGACTGAGAGTCCAGACATACAACTTTTAGACTCTGCCATACCACTGGTGAGTGGTGTGACATTGGCCAAGTCTCCTAGGTTCTCTGGATCTCAGATCCCTCAGCTGTAGGAGTTATCTTTAAGTAACCTTTAAATTTCCCTCCAGCTCTCATATCCTCAGGGATTAATAAACATTGTCAAAGGATCCACAAACCCTACTAGGCACCAGAAGATTTCACTGTAATTTCAAAATGCCCCTAAGAGGTAAGTGCATTGCCAGAAGTAGCAAAGCACACTTTGCATGAAAATAAGGTGCAAATTCACACCCACAAATTTTATACAAGTAGATATCTGGCTACCCAAGTATTTCACCCATCTGGCTGTAATCCCAACAAAAGTTCTAGCAAAAATCCAATTCATGGGGATGCCAAAGCTGGGACTAGACATTTAGTCACCTAGAGCCAGGTTTGAAAATTTCAACTTCTTTCCACCCTCCAATGAAAATACAGACATAACTTTACTTCCTAAAGGAGTCAGTTATCTGAGTTAAGGAGCTGCCATCATAGTTAGGAATCTCTCGGAAATGTCTTAGCCCATTCTGCCTTAACCATTCTGCCAACTCACTTTAGAAGGAACTCTTTCGTGGCTGTGTTATTAAACTGTAGGAACAGCATTAAAAAGATGTGTGAAAGTTAGAAGGGATATTAGCAAATGTCCTGCATCGTGTGCCTTTAAGTGCCTAATGGACTATATACACTGATTACCCTGATCACACTTAACTCCGATCTGTATAAATATATATTATATAATGTTACAAACAAGGTCCACCCGAGGAGCTGGCTAATGTTCTAAATATAATGTAAGCATGTAAGCTCGAACATAGGAAGACTCCCAGTTGAGACAGGGATGTATCTTGGATTTTTTCATTGTATTTTTCTTTAATGACTCAGCTCCCATTTTAACAAGAGCACTTTTCTGGGGTTCTAGTTTATACTAAATACTTTATAAAAATATAAATGTAAATGAATTTTTAAAAATAATATATAGATATAAATGTGTAAATGAATACTAAATATTATAAATAATAAATATTATAAATAATTATATAAATAAAATAAATATATAATATTTATTCGCAATAAATTAAATATCTAAATATTAATATGAACATATATTTAATAAACATTAAATTTATATATTCATATTAAATTAAATACATTTGTATATTGTATTCTATATTAATATAATGATATATTATAGATATATTAAATACATATATAATATATTATAAATAAAAACTTTAGTTTATACTAAATATTAATACTATAAACATTTTTACAAATGGTGTTGGACATCCTTCCAGCTGTTGGACATTAGCCTCAAGTTGTACCATCCTCACTCTCTTAAACTGGATCTGTGAACTTTTAAAAAATATCTTGATAACTTCATTTTAATGTATTTGGTTTCTTGTGTAATCCTGCTGATTTTATTTTATGAATTTAAAAACACTATTCTGAGAAGAGGTCCATAGACTTCACCAGACTGACAAAAGGGTACAAGACACAAAAAAAGATTAAGAATTCCTGTCTGTTAGGGTATGGTTTGTGTGTGTGTGTGTGTGTGTGTGTGTGTGTGTATGTGTGTGTGTGTATGTGTGTGTGTGTATGTGTGTGTATGTGTGTGTGTGTATGTGTGTGTGTGTGAGAGAGAGAGAGAGAGACACAGAAACAGAGACAGAGACAGAGAGACAGAAACAGAGAGAGAAACAGAGACAGAGAGATAGAAAGAGAGAGAGAGAGAGAGGGAGGGAGAGAGAGAGAGATTGAGAGAGAGGTTAAAGAAGGGATTAAGGACAATTCAGAAAGACAATAAACAGGGTCTGAGGGAAAGAAGCCTTCTGAGGCCAGAGGACCATTCAAGTTGTGATCCAGGAGAGTAAACAAGATGCTGTGCCAAGTCAAACTAGATTTTGTGGGGTCCCCAAGTCCAAGGAAATCCAAGGATTAGGTAGTAATCAAAAATTCGTGACAATGGTCCAAAGCCAGGAAAAAAAGTGCAGGGTATTTCAAGGAAACACACTAGGAGGGGAAGCAGTAGTGATCCGCGTAATAACAGTGTTTCCTGCAGCTTCTCCACCCTAGACAGCATGGTTTTATAGGAGCGGCCGCACCCTCTCCTTATTCCATTGTGTTGGTGTTGCTGAAGGACGGGACACCATCCCGCCCTCTAGAATGTCACCATCATCTTAGTGGGATGATGTTAGTGGAAAGTCTCTATTAATGCTGGGGCATACATTTTGCATAGTTTCCCGTGTCCTCCCCTCAGGCCCACAATCCTGCCAACCTACTGGATAGGAAGTACTTCCATTACATCCATAAATTTTGGAAGAACTGGATTATATTCTTCTTATCTGAGTAGTGGAGTGGCCAAAGGGGTTCCTTGATCAAGTAGGTAAGCCGTCTTCCAAAAGTCTTTCTGAAGGACTTTTGATGTGAATTTACAGTATGGTGAGTCCTTACGTGGGATTTCAGAAGGCCTTCACTAATGAAAGTCTGGATATTCATAATGGAACCTTGTTGAGAGGAGAAATGGCATCTTTTGTTTTGGCCTTAGTAACTAGGGCTGTCTCCAAGAAGAATTGGCTAATTTGAAGATACTCCTTGATGTCTCCTAAAGGATGGGTCATGTTGCTTAGAGCTGCACCCAACACAGCTAGTTCTTGTGGAGGATAGACTCTTGCTGGGGAAGTCACCCTTTTGTGCTCACTTATAAAGAGAAGTCTTCATGAAGGACTTAGAGCTTTTTCATCTTTGCCTTTCTGTGTCAATTCAAGGGAAATCCTGAGTTCAGTACTCAGCATTCAACAGGTAGAAGCTTGTGAGACACACATGGTGGAGCCTCTCATGGACCAAGATTGAGGTTTCTAGATCATGTCACTAATTAGCTGTGTGACAGCTAACCTGAGCCTTGGCCTT
Organism: Trichosurus vulpecula; assembly: GCF_011100635.1. Taxonomy (NCBI): domain Eukaryota; kingdom Metazoa; phylum Chordata; class Mammalia; order Diprotodontia; family Phalangeridae; genus Trichosurus; species Trichosurus vulpecula. Next base: position 302,585,368 of record NC_050574.1, on the reverse strand, counting down.
TTAGTTATAGAGGATATGGGAATATTCACTAAGCAGCATTCCCTGAATCCAGCCTTCCAGCTAGAAAGGGATTTTCTGGGCAGCACCAATTTTAGGAGTTCCTTCAGAAGTAACCTTAGTTTGAGAGTGTTAGAATCTCTAAAGAAACAAAAATAAAACATGCTACCCCCTACTGATAAAGAGGTGATAGACTCAAGATGAAGAATGATATGTAAATTTTTGGACATGGCTAATGTAGGAATCTATGTTCCTTAACTATGCCTGTTTGTCATAGGATTTTTCTTTTTCTTGTTAAACAAGGGAAAGGTGAGAGGTGAGAAGCAGAGAAATCAAACTAGTAAGCAAGAAACAAGCATTTCTTAAGCACCTGGTATGTGTCAGGCATTATAATTATACTATCTATTGGGGATACAAAAAAGGCAAGAGATAGTCCCTACCTTCCAGGAACTCACAGTCTAATGGAGATATCATGAAAACAACTATGTACAAACATGATATAGCAGAATAAATTGGAGATAAGAATCAGAGGGAAGGCACTAGCATCAAGGAGTATAAGGAAAACTTCTTGAAAAAGGTAAAATTTCAGCTGGGGCTTGAAGGAAGTGAGGGAAGCCAAGAGACAGAGGTGAGGAAGCAGAGAATTCCAGGCATATAAGAAAGCCAGTGATAACACCCAGAGTTAGGTGATGGGGTGTCTTGTGGGAGGAACAACAAAGAGACCAGTGCCATTAGATAGCAGAGTACTTGTGGGTGAGTAAGGTGTAAGAAATCTGGAAAGGTCAGAGGGTTGCCGGTTATGAAGGGTTTTAAAAGCCAAAGGATTATATGTTTACCACCCAGACGTGATAGGGAACCACTTGAATTTATTGAATGGGAGCAGGGGATAATGACACAGTCAGACGCGTGCTTTAGAAAGATAAGTTCAATAGCTGAGTGGAGGTTGAATTGGAGTGAAAAGAGACTTGAGGCAGGAAGACCTTCTGGTTGGAAGGCTATGACAATAATCCAGCCATGAGGGGATGTGGACCTATACCAAGGGAGTGGCAGTGCCAGAGGAAGAAGTGGGGGAGAAAGGTACAAAATGTTACAAAGGTCAAATAAACAGGTCTTGGCAATAGATTGGATGGAGAGAGGGAATAAAAGAGAGTGAGGATTGAAGATGACACCTAGATTGACTAAAAGGATGGTGGTATCCAAGACAGTAATAGGGAAGTTCAGAAGAGGAGAGGGTTTGGGGGGAAAGTAATGCATGGACATGTAGGGTTTTAGATGTCTATGGGATATCAAGTTCCAGATGTTCAATAGGTAGTTGATGATGCAAGTCTAGTGGTTAGGAGAGATGTTAAGGCTGGATAAGTAAATCTGAGCATCATTAACATAAAGATCATTGAATCCATGGAAACTAAAGAGAACACCAGGAGAAATGGTATAGAGGGAGAAGAGAGCCAAGGATAGAGCCCTGGGGGATACCTGCTATTAGTGAGCATGATCTAGGTGAAGATCCAGCAAAGAAAACTGAGAAGAGATCAGAGAGGTAGGAGGAGAACCAGGAGAGAGGAGTATGATAGAAACCTAGAGAGAAGAACATATCATGAAGAGGGTGATCGACAGCATCAAAGGCTATGGAGAGGTCAAGGAGAATGAGGTCAAGGAGATTGAGAAAACAACCACTAGAAAAAAGTGCCTGTTATCAGGGGAAAAAAATAACAAAATTACATTTTTTAAAAAGATAGTGCCAGGATCTAACTTTCTGGCCAGAGAAATGGGATTTCCTGGTCAGCACTAGACTTAGGTGTCACCTTGGAGTAATCCCACAGTTTGATAATTCAGGCATCCACTGTTCTATTCAAAAAAAGGGGAATTTCCTGAGCAGCATGCACATGGTGCCTAATATTGGGTAGAGAAGAGGCAAAGAAACAGAAGTCACAATATGGAGGAACAAGAGATCTAGACTTTACACTTTGCTATTACAGTGAGTTAATTAGTGCAGGTTTGATGGGAAGAGGATTACATGTCTATCAGTCCAAATATGTTTTGTTTTAATGAGATAATCTAAATTCCAGGTAGCACTACGAGTCCTGCAGGGGTCATGGTGAGAAGGACTACATACATTCCCAATGAAAGACAGACTCACTAAAACGTTAAAAGGTCATATTGCTAGAAACCATGAAATGATTTCCAGTCCAAGGGAAGTGTAAACTATAGGATTGGAAATGATTCTAGAGGACTTTAGAACCCTGTGGGAAAGTGGGACCACTTGAATAGGGGAATTTTGTTGATTGCTTATGAACTATTGTAGTTTCCTTTATGTGTTTTCTGAATTTGTTTATTAGCTAGTATGAGTCCTACACATCTCCTGCATTATCAGTGGAGTGACATAAAGGCTGTCCTATGCCCAATGCTATTGTTTTCTTGAGTGCTAGTACCAGGTACAAGCAGATATAGGGAACCCTGTAACTCATATATGTTGAGAGCTATATGCAAGCTATGTTCTAAGATTTCCAGAGTAAACTCTAGTTAGGGATAATAAAATCTCAAAATAGAGAAGTTTTTAGGATCCATGCTCCAGATTGGACCTGGTCCACTTGAGCCTAGAGATGGGGGGGTCAAGGAACCATTGTTACATCTGTCTATAGTTAACAGAGCTAGGCAAGAAATTCACAGATGTGTCCAGGGTTAATGTAAGTTCCATGCAAGAAAGGCAAGTAGAATATGGGAAGGATGTGCAATGAGAAGAGTAACCCTAGATGACAGCCATGGAGCTCACTACTTGAGTCATATAGTATGGCCCTAGTGTGCCAGCACGCCCTGAGAAAGCATCATTATTGGACTTTCCTCTAAGAAAATGGGAAATCGCTGATGAAAATTAATTTTTAGAGGTGCCTCTCTTTTTCCCTTCCTTCAGAGAATGATCTATAAAAAGATGTCTTCATCAAGGATTTCTCTATCCCCTCCAGGAAAGGCCAATGGTAAGGTTGCCCCACAGCGTAAAAGTACACTGGTCTCAAGCTCTATGCATGCTTATGACTTGAATGAGAGAAAAACTCCCTTCTTCATTGACTTGGATCCTCAGAAACAATTCATTATGGTTCCAACACCACAATGGCAATTGTCCGTTCATTGGCAATGGGAAATCCACATCTAAGTCAGAAGGGAGGAGCATAGAATTATGTATGTTGCATAGAGGACAAAGGTCCAATTTTTTTAATGCAAACATATAACATTTTAAAAAATTGACATGTCTCTTCCCTAAGGGGAAGGAACTAGTAACTTTTTCATTTTCACATCACTTTTATATCTGCATAGATCTCTTTTTCTTCCCCTACCTTCTTAGAGAAGAAAAAAAAATCAGTTCAGCAAAACAAAAATATCCACCAAATTTGACAGTATATTCAATGTCCCACACTTCCCCAAAGAAGGGAAGGAGGTGTACTTCCTCGTCTCTTCTCCAAAGCCAGGCTTGGTCATTTTAATTACAAAGCATTTAACTTCAGTTTTTTGTGTTCTTTCCACTCACTTACTGTGTAAATTGTTTTCAGAGTTCCACTTACTTCATTCTGCCTAAGTTTATGTAAGTCTTTCTGTGCTTCGTTGAGTCTTTCATTTTTACCATTTTTAATGGAACAGGAATGTCCCATTACATTCATGCAGCTAGGCAGCACAATGGGTAGAGTGCTGGACCTGGAGTCAGGAAGACTCATCTTCCTGAGTTCAAATCTGGCCTCAGACACTTACTAGCTGTGTGACCCCGGGCAAATCATTAACCTTGTTTGCCACAGTTTCCTCATCTGTCAAATGAGCTGGAGAAGGAAATAGCAAACCTCCAGTATCTCTGCCAAAAAACCTCAAATGGGGTCATGAAGAGGCAGACATGACTGAAAAATGACTCAACGACAACAATGCAATGGTCATCTACTTTGTTTCTAATTCTTTGATACCACAAAAAGTCCTGATATGGTTATTTTGGTGCAGATGGGACCTTTCTTTCTGTATTTACCCTCCTTCAGATATATGCCTACCAATGAGATCTCTGAGTCAATGGCACTTAAGACACTTAATTTCACATGGCTTTATAGCATGACTGGACTAATTTACAATTCCACCAAGAGCATAATAGCATGCCTGTCTTTCCATTGGTCATCCAACATTGACTATTTCCATCTTTGCCAATTTATTGAATGTTTTGGTTCACATTTCTTATTTTTCATGTCTATGGTTGTTAATAGTTTGTAATTCTTCTTTTAAGAATTATTTGTTCATATTCTTTAAATGCTTATCCATTGAAGAATTGTTTTTGGTCTTATATATTTTGTTATTTCCCTATACATCTTAGATATCAGACCCTTAGCAGACATGATTGATGCAAAGATTGATTCTCACTCATCAGTTTTTCTTATCCTAATCAAAATGTTTGTTCTTACAAAAGCTTTTGAATTTTATGCAATTGAATTATCTATTTAATTTTTGTAATTGCCTTCCTATCTCTTATTTTGTTAAGAATTCTTCCTCTAAAATTGATGGTGGCCGAGAATTCAAAATTGAGGGTATGACCATCAATTAGGGAGTGGGGGGGGGGGCAGAGCCAAGATGGCAGCTGGAAAGCAGGGACTTGCATGAGTTCCCCCCCCCAGGTCCCTCCAAACACCTATAAAAATAGCTCTGAACAAATTCTAGAACTGCAGAACCCATGAAATAGCAAAGGGAAACAGGGCTCCAGCCCAAGACAGCCTGGATGGTCGAGGGGTAAGGTCTATCCCATGGAACTGGGAGCAGAGTGGAGCAGAGCCCAGCATAAGCCACGCCTGGACCAACCAGACTGGGAGCTGGGTGCAACAGGCCCTAGTGCCCTGAATCAGGGAGCTGCAGCAGTTACCAGACTTCTCAACCCACAAACACCAAAGACAACAGAGTAGGTTAGCGGGAAAAAACTGCAGGGACAGAGTGAAAGGAGTCTGAGGTTAGGCCACCACCCCAGGAGCAGTGGAGGTGATGCAGCTACAGAACTACGACTGCAGTTGCAGGCCCACCTGGTGGGAGGAATTAAGTGGCAGATCTGAGCGGGACTGCAGAGCCAACTTAGATCTGAGTCCAGTTCGGGCTGGAGGTTCTTGGGGGAGCAGTAGCACTGCTGTGGCAGAGCTTACTGTGTAGAAATAGCTCTGAAAACAACAGCACAGCCCCTCAAGCTTGGGACAAAGTACTCTATACTGTACAAGCAGTCGTACCCCAACGAAAAACTCAAGGGTCAAATAGTTGGCTGGGAACATGGCCAGGCAGCGAAAATGCTCTCAGATTGAGACTCAGACTTTGGAATCTTTCTTTGGGGACAAAGAAGACCAAAACATACAGCCAGAAGAAGTCAACAAAGTCAAAGAGCCTACATCAAAAGCTTCCAAGAAAAATATGAACTGGTCTCAGGCCATGGAAGAGCTCAAAAAGGATTTGGAAAAGCAAGTTAGAGAAGCAGAGGAAAAATTGGGAAGAGAAATGAGAGTGATATGAGAAAACCATGAAAAATAAGTTAATGACTGGCTAAAGGCGACCCAAAAAAATATTGAAGAAAATAACACTTTAAAAATAGACTAACTCAAATGGCAAAAGAGCTCCAAAAAGCCAATGAGGAGAAGAATGCCTTGAAGAGCAGAATTAGCCAAATGGAAAAGGAGGTCCAAAAGACCACTGAAGAAAATATTACCTTGAAAATTAGATTGGAGCAAGTGGAAGCTAATGTCTTTATGAGAAATCAAGATATTACAAAACAGAACCAAAGGAATGAAAAAGTGGAAGACAATGTGAAATATCTCATTGGAAAAACCACTGACCTGGAAAATAGATCCAGGAGAGATAATTTAAAAATTATAGGATTACCTGAAAGCCATCATCAAAAAAAGAGCATAGATATCATCTTCCAAGAAATTATCAAGGAGAACTTCCCTGATATTCTAGAGCCACAGGGCAAAATAGAAATTGAAAGAATCCAATGATTGCCTCCTGAAAAAGATCCCAAAAAGAAAACTTAGGAATATTGTTACCAAATTCCAGAGTTCCCAGATCAAGGAGAAAATACTGCAAGAGGCCAGAAAGAAACAATTTGAGTATTGTGGAAACACAATCAGGATAACACAGGATCTAGCAGCTTCAACATTAAGGGATTGAAGGGCTTGGAATATGATATTCCAGAGGTCAATGGAGCTAAGATTAAAAGCAAGAATCACCTACCCAGCAAAACTGAGTATCATGCTCCAAGGCAAAATATGGGCTTTCAATAAAATAGAGGACTTTCAAGCTTTCTCAGTGAAAACACCAGAGCTGAATAGAAAATTTGACTTTCAAACACAAGAATCAAGAGAAGCATGAAAAGGTAAACAAGAAAGAGAAATATAAGGGACTTACTAAAGTTGAACTGTTTTGTTTACATTCCTACATGGAAAGATAATGTGTATATTTCATGAGACCTCAGTATTAGGGTAGCTGAAGGGAATATATATATATATAGACAGAGGGTACATGGTGAGTTGAATATGAAGGGATGATATCCAAAAAAAAAATAAAATTAAGGGATGAGAGAGGAATATATTGAGAGAGGGAGAGAGGGAGAGATAGAATGGGATAAATTATCTCACATAAAAATGGCAAGAAAAAGCAGTTCTATAGGAAGGGAAGAGGGGGCAGGTGAGGGGGAATGAGTGAATCTTGCTCTCATAGGATTTGACTTGAGGAGGGAATATCATACACACTCAATTTGGTATCTTACCCCACAAGAAAGAAGCAGGAAGGAGATAAAAAAGGGGGGACAATAGAAGGGAGGATAGATAGAGGTAGGAGGTAAACAAAAACAAACACTTTCAAAAAGGGACAGGGTCAAGGGAGAAAACTGAATAAAGGGGGATAGGACAGGAAGGAGCAAAATATAGTTAGTCTTTCACAATATGAGTATTGTGGACAGGTTTTACATAATGATACGCATGTGGCCTATGTTGAATTGCTTGCCTTCTTAGGGAGGGTGGGTGGGGAGGGAAGAGGGGAGAGAATTTGGAACTCAAAGTTTTAAAAACAGATGTTCAAAAAAAATTTTTTTGCATGCAACTAGGAAATAAGATGTACAGGCAATGGGGCATAGAAATTTATCTTGCCCTACGAGAAAGTAAGGGAAAAGGGGATGGGAGGGAGTGGGGTTACAGAAGGAAGGGCTGACTGGGGAATGGGGCAACCAGAACACATGCCATCTTGGAGTGGGGGGGGGGAAGGGAAGAAATGGGGAGAAAATTTATAATTCAAACTCTTGTGAAAATCAATGCTGAAAACTAAAATTATTAAATAAATTAAATAAATTTTAAAAAAAGAAAACAAACAAAAAAAACTTTCTCCCCCTACCCTTTTTTCTGAATCAAGACCAAAAATAAGTTAGGGAATGGCTGAAGAAGTTGTGGTATATGAATGTAATGGAATACGATTGTGCTATAAGAAATGATGTGCAGACAGACTTCAGAAAAACCTGGAAAAACTTGTATGAACTTATGCTGAGTGACATGGGCAGAACCAGAACATTGTACACAGTAACAGCCACACTGTGTGATGACTGACCTTGACAGACTTAGCCCTTCTCAGCAATGCAAGGACATAAGACAACTCCAAAAAACTAATGATGGAAAATGTTATCCCCATCCAGAGAAAGAACTTTAGAGTCTGAATACAGATGGAAACATACTATTTGCTCTTCTTTTCTTTTGTTGCTCTGTTTGTTGCTTCTTTCTCATGGTTCCTCCCATCAGTTCTAACTCTTCTTTACATCATGACTAATGTGAAAATATGTTTAATATGAATGTATAAGTAGAACTTATGTCAGATTGCATGCCATCTTGGGGAGGGGGAGGAGAAGGTGGAGGAGAAAATTCAAAACTCAAAATCTTGTGTAAGTGAATGTTAAAAACTAAAAATAAATTAATTTTTTTAATAATGATAATAAAAGGAATTCTTCACTTAAGTATAGGAGTTAAACACTCTGAAGACGAAGCAGATGCTTTTCCTCCAGGGAATAATATTTTTCATCTACAGCCACTGTCAGGTGAGAGATAACCTAAAAAGGGGCAGAAAAAAAGAATAAAGTAGTAAAGGTAGAGATTGACTTCTACTTAAGCAGCAACAACTTGGACTAAACCTTGGCAGCTATTTGTTGACATGACACAACAACAGCGGTCTGCTACCTTCCCAGGGCCTGAGTCCAAGGAGTGACAGAGAACCTCCCAATACATGTCAAACCAGATGACTACTACCCACTTCTTGTGATCTACATGGGAATAAATTATACTTCCAGAAAGAACGTAGAAAAAAATGCTAAAGATTACATAGTCTTAGACTACAACCTTGGTGAGGTAGATAGTTTTTCTTTCACCAATGCCAATCGAAAACAAGGGATACAGAAGAGAATCATGGATTCAGGAAGGGAGCAGCTGGATAAAGAGATGGCAACTGAGAATAGGATGTGGATTCCTGGGCTATCACTTAAAATATAGGAATAACAGACTCCTGGCCAGGGTTGGAGTACAGCCAACAAGAGTCAGGGAAAAAAGTATCTTCTTGACATCCTGCAAGTTTAATTTAAAGAGCTCTAAACTGAAAAGGAAGAGAGAGAAAACTACTTATATGTATACATATTCACCAAGCTAGATGCCATAGAGTGTAGGAATAGCGGAGAAAGTATGTTATGGGGTTAATAGGAAAGACAAAACCCAAGGAATGAGCCAGTAATGAAAACTATGGCTTCCTACACAAAAGAATAAAATGGGAGTAATAAGCAAGATGAACTAGGGATCCTGACATAAGAAGGCAAATTATGACTGAGGTATCATTGAGACTTGACTGTATTAGGTTCATAAATAGAATTTAGTTCTGGAATGATATAAGGGAGAAGGGGAAGGGTTGCACTATACTTCAAGAAAATATGCACATGTGAGGAACTCCAGGAACCACAGGAGGGAAGAATTATGAGAACATACTATTTGTTGTATGAGATAGCTCTCTGGAAGAGGTGGAATACTGGGGAAAATTTAGGGGATATGAAAAAAACAAAAGGTATAAATTTAAATTGTTTAAAAAAACAAGAAGAACAGGTCATACTATTCTTTTTTTTCTTTTTTCACAGGATTAATAGAACTTAGAGATTAGTAGGATGTTATATAGTTGACCTAGTTTTTAGCTAAGCAATGAATATTCTTTTACGTTCTTGTTGAGAAGATGGAGAGACATAGTCTAGTTGATGCTATTTGGTAGAACGAAAGTGGTCAAATGGCCAGATAGAGATCATTAATGGGCCTACTTTAACCTGGAAAGTCTCTGGCAGATTGTCCTAGGAATCTGTCCTTGGCCCCTGGCTCTCCTTACCAGTGACTCTGGCAAAGGCAGATGGCACACTTATCCAATTTGCAGGTGACACAAGGCTAGGAGGAACAGCTAACACACTGGATGACAGAATCAGGATCCAGAAGGGTCTTCAGCAACTAAGACAGTGCCTGATACTTAGTAGACACACAATATATTCTTGTTAACTGATTGATTGATCTCCAGAAGCTAGAACAGTAAGGCTAAGCTAATAAGATTAAAAGGGATAGACTTAAGAACTACACTTGGGTTCAAAACATCAACATTACAAGTGCAGGATGGAGAAGGTGGCATGGTTAGGCAGTTTCTGTGAGAAAAAAGAAGAGATGAGGGAGTTTTCATGGACTGCATTCTCAACATGATTCAACAATATGATGTGGCAACCAGAAAAGTTAAAGCTATTCTTTTTTAATTAATTAATTTACTTTTAGTTTTCAATATTCACTTCCATAAGCTTTTGAGTTTTAAATTTTCTCTGCCTCCTTTCCCTCTCTCCTCCCCAAGACAGTGTGCAATCTGATATAGTCTCTACATGTACATTCTTGTTAAACATATTTTCAAATTTGTCATGTTGTAAAGAAGAATTAGAATAAATGGGGGGAACCACAAAAAGAAAAAAAACAAACAAACAAAAAAGAGCAAATAGTATGCCTTGCTCTGCATTCAGACTCCATAGTTCTTTCTCTGGATATGGATAGCATTTTTCATCATGAGTTTTTTGGAGTCTTATATCCTTGTATTGCTGAATAGAGCTAAATCTCTCAAAGTTGGTCATCGCACAATGTGGCTGTACACAATGTTCTCCTGGTTCTGCTCATTTCACTCTGCATCAGTTCATATAAGTCTTCCCAGGTTTTTTCTGAAATCTGCCTGCTCATCACTTCTTATAGCAAAATAGTATTCCATTACATTCATATACCACAACTTATTCAGCCATTCCCCAATTGATGGACATCCCATCAGTTTCCAATTCTTGGCCACCACAAAAAAGTTGCTATAAATATTTTTGTACATGTGAGTCCTTTTCCCATTTGTATGATCTCTTTGGGATATAGCCCTAGAAGTGGTATTGCCGGGTGAAAGAAATTAAAGCTATTCTTAACCAGATCACCCACTATTCATGAGCATCCCCACCAAGGCACTTTCTCTATGCTATTTCTCTTAGTGATCTCATTAGCTCCCTTGAATTCAAGTACCTTCTCCATGCAAATGATTCTCTGATCTCCTTATCCAGACCTCTCTTTTAACCTCCAGACTCACAACTCCAACTGCCTTTTGGACATCTGGAACCGGATGTCCCATAGATTTGAGATTTCCAAAACTGAATTCATGATCTTTCCCCTAGAACCCTCTCTTGTTCTTAATTGTCCTATGATTCTAGAAGGCATCACTATCCTTCCATTTACCCCAGTTAGGACTGCAGGTGTTATCCTTGACCTCTCATCTCAGTCACCTCACCCACATATACAAATTAGTTGCCAAGTCTTGCCTCGTTTACCTTTGTGTCATCTCTCATCTGTATTCCTATGCTTCCTAAAGTGCAGGTCTGACCATGGCATTCTTCTTTTCAATAAACCCAGTGGCTCCCAGTGGAAGACCAAATATAAAAGCTTTTTTTTATTTTTAAAGCTTTTCATAACTGCTCCCCTCCTATCTTTCCAGTCTTTTTATACCTTACTGACTTCCATGTACTCTGGGATCCAGGAACCCTGGAGTCTTCGCTGTTCCTTACACAACACACTCTCATCTCCCAGCTCAGGGTATTTTCACAGGCTGTCCACCATTCTTGGAATTCTCTCCCAACTCATCACCCATCTCCTGGCTTCCCTGACTTCATTCAGGTCCCAGTTAAAAACCTACCTTCTATAAGAAACCTATCCTAGTTCTTCTTAATGTTGGTGCTTTCCCTCCATTGACTATTTTCAGTTTATCCTGTCTGCATCTTATTTGTACATTGTAGATGAAAACATTATTTTCACGTTGTGGCCTCCATTAGATTGTAAGCTTCTTGAGAGTTAGGACTAGATTTTGTGGTGTCTGTGTGTGTGTGTGTGCATGCACACACGCACACGCATGCCTTTGTTGGTCAGCAAAAATAGGTACTTAATGTTTATTCACTTGACCTTACTAAACTAGACTGCATTGAGAGAAGCATATCTAGAACCAAAGAGCTGATAGTCCTGCTGTTCTCTGCCCAGTCAATCCACATCTAGAGCACTGTATTCAGTTTGGTACTTTACATTTTGGAAACCAGTAGACAATCCAGAGTGAATTCAATAGACGGTGACCAGAATGGTGAAAGGACTGGAGAACATGTCACAAAATGATCATTTGATTCAACTGGAAGTGTCCCTCCTGGCTAACCACTCTAGAGAACATGTCCTCGAAGACGTAAGTCCCCGTTATTCTCATTGGTGGGTGACTGCCTCTCCTGGAACAGTATTTCAACTCTCCTCTCTTTCCATCTCCTCATTAACTCCCTTGCCTCCCTCTCCAGGTGTGAAACTATGAGCCATGATCAAATCAACTCTATCATTGTTATTGGATGTAGTGTGTTAATCTACTCTTCTATAGCCCCCACTCAGCAACTTTGTAATTTTCCAGACCAAGACACCCTTCCCTGGCCACCACTCCATGTGTGTTGTTGCTTCTCTCCTTTGAATGTAAGCACATTGAGGGAAGGGATTGCACTTGCTTATTTATATATTCACAGTGCTTAGCACATATCATTATAAATGCTTTGTCCTTCCTTCCTTCCTTCCTTCCTTCTCTTCCTTCTCTTCCTTCCTTCCTTCTCTTCCTTCTCTTCCTTCCTTCCTTCTCTTCCTTCTTCCTTCTTTCTCTCTTTCCTTCCTTCCTTCCTTCCTTTCTTCCTTTCCTCCCTCCCTCTCTCCTTCCTTCTCTTCCTTCCTTCTTTATCTTCCTTCCTCCCTTCTCTTCCTCCCTCCCTTCTCTTCCTTCCTTCCTTCTTATTTAACCTGGATAATATGTGACTCGGGGGGAACATGATCATAGTCTTTACATATTATAAGGACTATCATGTCAAAGAAGGATTCTCCTGCTTGGTCTCAGAGGGCTGAAGAAGAAGAACAATCTCACAATTGCAAAAGCAGATTTAGGCTTGTTGTAAGGAGAAAGAAACCACAAAACTGTTGTCGTTGCTCAGTCACTTCAGTTATGCCTGACTTTTCATGACTCCATTTGGGGTTTTCTTGGCAGAAATACTAGAGTGCTTTGCCATTTCCTTCTTCAGCTCATTTTACAAATGAGGAAACCAAGGTAAACAAGATTAAGCGATTTGCTCAGGGTCACCAAAAGTGACCAGAGTACTCATCTATTATTTTACCCACTAGTAGGAGGCATAAAATTCAAGGAGTACTTACTCTGAAGGATGGAATTAATAAAGTTTATAGAAGTTCCTGAGTCCAGAAAACTTGGGACCCAGTGGTTTAGGAATTCAATTTTGAGGGTTATGAACAGACCATGAAGTGGACCTTAGAGATTATTCATCCTGAAGACACTAATAAGCAGCTGCAGCATCATAGCAGGCATTTATATGGCACTGTAAGGTTTGTAAGGCACTTTACATATGCTACCTCACTTGATCCTTACAACAGCCCTGTGGGGTAAAGGCTATTATTTTACAGATGGGCAAACTGAGGCAGAGAGAAGGGAAATGATTTTCCCAGTCTTACATTGTTTCCACCTGGCATTCTATCATAAGGGGCAAGCAGGCAGGCAAGAATATGGTAGAGAGGGGTATCAGCACAGTTTTGAACATAGTCAAAAGCAGGATTAGATCTATCCTACAGGCTGAGCCAAATCTTCCAAAACTGATTCACATTGGCAGGCAGATTCCATGACAAGTCCTGGCTTATGGCACAAAAGGAGCTGGCATTTTATACCACGGTTCCTTGTTCCTGACTGAACTAGCAAAGTCCCTTCCAACTCCAAATCTATGATCCTATCATGTCTAATTCCCTAATTTCACCATTTGTTTCCTATTTGAAAATCAATACATTTGTTAGTTTTCAGTCTTCTTGTATCTTTGTGATTCTCCATGATTTCTCAAAGACAATGTCTCTGATCACATATGTCCATCCATCCAACACAATGAAATGTGGTTCATCTGGAACTCATTCCAAGTGTCTGGGTCCTCTTTAAGATCTGCTCACTTATCTTGGCCTTCTCTTTCTTCATGGTGGTTGTTTGTCCTTTCCACTTGGAAGACTCTTCTCCTAGGCTGGGATATTGATGTTCCAGTGCCCATCATGCATAAAACACTGAGCATGTTGTCTTTTAATGCATTACTTGATTAAGTAATGATTAATAAATTAAGCAGACAGTTCAAACAAATAAAGATTACCCTTTGTGACAGAAGTATAAATATGACCTTAATAAGTGAATTCGCCCATTATTATTCCCTGTCTTATGTTTTTGGTTGTGTATATCCAGCCCACAGTGGTGCTAAAATGGCCCAGTGAGTAGGAGGGTATGATTAGAACATCTCAACCATAAAAAGAACTGTTATGGGCAGAGATGTCTTATAAAACAAAGGGTCATTTCTTAGATATCTATCATTCCCCTTTGTAGTGTATTTCCCTGAACAACTACTTTGTGTTGACCTCCCCAGCTTTGTGCTGTTGCTAGGATCTCTTCCAACTTCCATGTGATCCTTGGATCTGGTTACTCTTACAATCTCTGGTTTGACCTGATAATGGCATTTTCTTTACTCTCCTAGATCGTGACTTAGATCATTTCCCTCTTCCCCAGGAGAGTTCTCTTCCTTAGACCTTGGTAATTGCCCTTAATCCCCAGCAGCATGAATCCCCCCACCCTTCCCACTCTATATCCCCTAAGGAGAAAGAATCTGATAGTCTTATTTTTATCCCCAAACTGGAACAGACCTGCTCCCACACCTACAGTTCTGACGATAGCCAAGTCTATCACTTATTGCCCCCTGAAAGCCCACCAGCTGCAGGGGGCGGGGGGTGGTAAGGGATGTGTGCGGAGATTTGGGGGGATGGGCTACAAAGCCACAAGACCAGACCATGATGCTACAGCAACAACTGGACTAAACCTTCATGGAAATACCAACCCTCCTGTGAGTTTAGAAGTCTTCTGGGAAGTGTTTCCCAAAAAAGGATTTGTCTTCTACCCTGCCTATTAGTAGCCTAGGGAGTTCCTCAGACTATTTCACTGAGTAAATAGAGCACTTTTCTGGATTTCTGGGTCACTATAGACAGCTTATGCCTTACAACTCCAGAGATTCCACACATCTTGGGCCAAGATAAACCTAGATATATCCTACATGGTGGAACCGACTGCCCATTGAGTCACTGTCTCCCTTGTGGGAAACAGCCTTCATTGGATAGGGTGGAGGGATCCTTCCAAGATCTTAAGGAGACCTTTGACACTTCCTTCCTTTCAACTAAAATTGCCAGCCAATAGTTAATTGATCATATTCAAAGCGCATTGGCTAATAGTTTTGAATGAAGTGTAGGGAAGTATATGTCCTAACTCTGCCCTGTCCAGCTACATCAAAAACTTGGACAAGTATTAATACTTAAGAATAGCACACATTTATATGGCACTTACAAAACATTTTCTTTACAAAAATCCTATTAGATAGAGAGTGCTAATATCAACATTCCCATCTTGTAGATCAGGAAACTGAGTTGCAGAGTGATTAAATTACATTGCTAATAAGTGGTGGATTTGGAACGCAAATTTGGGTTTTGTTGGCTCCGTATCCTCTGTACTTTCTACTACTATACACCATACATGAAGCATATTTATCAAATTTACCAGTCATGCAGCCAAGGGAGATAGGTGGTTTGATGATAGAACACAATTCAAAATGATCTCAATAGTCTGGAAATCTAGAATGAAATTGACAAGATGAAATTTAATATGAATAAATGTAAATTCCTATATTCAGGTTAAAAAACTCAATTGCACACATGTGGCATAGTGGAGGCCTAGCTTGGCAGCAGGTGATGTGAAAAAAAATCCAGAATTTTTAAGTGACTGTAATGAACTGTAATTTGAGGCAGAAATATCACATACTACCTTAAAAGGTTAATAAAACTTTAAACTGAATTAACAGAAATAACAGAATTTGGATTAAGGAAAAGAATAATCCCACTATGTCTTGAATTAAATAGAACAAAATTGGAATATTGTGTTCAATTTGGATGGTACCCTTTAATAAGAAAATTGACAAATTATTATACAGTTAGAAAAGCGTGACCAGTATGGTGGGGGGATCTGGAAACCTTATCAAATAAAGAATTGTTAAAGAAGGTATAGCTGGTTAGCACAGAGAAGAAAAGACTAAAGAGAGAATTAATAGCTCCCTTAAAATATTTGAAGGGCCTTTGTATAGAAGGAATAAACTTTCGGTATCTATGTTGCCTTCAGAATTAGGACTAAAATTAGGACTAATGAATACAAGTTATAGGGAGCCTGATTGGGGCTCATTATGAGAACTAATGATTAATGCTTTCCAATGATGGAATGCGTTCCTTAATCTAGTAGTGAGATCCTCGTCATTGGAACTATTCAAGTAGAAGTTGGATGACTGACCAAATAATCATCTCTTAGTGGAAAAAAAAAAAAGAAACACCTTACATTGGGTAGGCGGTTGAACTAAATAACCTTTAAGACTTCATCCAACTCTAAAATTCCATAACTTTATTGAAAGCATAGAGTTTTTCTTAAATTAAAAAGTAATTGCTTTGCAAACCTTGAAGCACTATGGAAATATATTATATTATTGTTGTTAATAACATATATTGGAGTGCTAATAACATATAGGGGGTTAATAACACATTAGAGGGCTAGGGACTATACCTATGATTTCACTGATACAGGTGAGGAAATTTTCTCTACCAGCTGATGCATTTCCTGCAAATTATGGTCTTGTAGAGAGCAGACTAGGGTTACGGCAGAAGAGGCTAAGAGCCTAGCCCAGGATCACAATCCAGTATGTATTAGAAGCTGGAACCCAGGTCTTAATGATTTTGAGGCCAGCTCTATATTCACCATGCCACAATAAGCACATAGTAGGTGCTTAATAAAATTTGGTAGAATTTAATTAAACAGAAGGATCAACTAACCAATCATTAAGCATATATTATGTATGAATCTGGGAGGAAGTCAGGTATTCTAAAAGGTGGAAGTGAAGAGAAAAAAATTCTAGGCACAGGGAATAAGCCAATGCAAAGTTGTGGGAACGGTCTGATGAAAGTACCAAAGCCTTTGAGAAATCATCCACTTTAAGTTGTATATCCAGGGATAGGGATGGGCTTGCAAGGAGATATCCACACTCTCTCACCCACTCCTTCTCGTGACCCTATGCATTTATTTAGCTCTAGTTCCAGATGCAGTCTGGGATTAAGGAATAGCGCAGAGACGAGTGGCCAATACAGGGATTGAACCCGCCACACGGGGCTCCCTGGCCCTGGCACTGAGCTGAGAAGCCGCCAAGGGAGTTGGGAAACACCGGCAGAATATCAATCATCAGACCCCTGCCTACTGGCATTACTTGACCATAAGGGACCAGGAAGACTCTTGCAGTTTTCAGTCAAGTAGCCCCCCTCTGTATGCAGAGGGCATGAGCGCATAGCAATGTAGTTACTCTGAATCTCACACTTATTAGTATGTTTCAGGTTGCCCTGTTTGCCACTAATGTTTGCTATGATCGAGTGCCAGGAGAGCCCTCAGCCTCAAGAGACAGTGAGAATATGTCTGCCTGATGAATCCCAAACCCTCACCCCTGAGCAGCTTCTTTGGGGCTGAATGGAAACATTATAACAATTTAATTACCTTTCACAAATGCAGCCTCCGAAATCACACTCGCTTTTGCCAAAATGCCATTTCTAAAAGAGGTACAGGAAGAGGGGTCCTGTTCGTCCAGGGGTGAGAAGCAGAGTCCTTGAAGAAATGGAACCTATTTTAATTAAGTTTCAAAAGTGACATACTATCCCCTGACCCACATATACACTGAAAGTGTCCTTTCGAGCCAGGCCAAGTTTCCAGCGCTGCCGGAGCTGGGCCCTTTACCGTGTGAGCTCCATGAAGCCGGGCGATGGGTTTTGTTTTGTTTTTAATAAAAAGGCCAATAATGGGGCCTGCCAATAGGCATTGTCTTCCCCAGTCTAAAGTGTTTGAAATTAATTTATCCGCTTAGGATGGTGTATAAATTTCTCATTACGAGTGTCAGTGATGAACAAGAAACCATTCCAAAAAATGTATTGGGGCTCATGCCAAGCCGTGGGCTCCAGGTCTCTTGCCGAGCCTCTGCCCGGTACAAAGGATTTCACACAGTCAGGAGAGTTAGCTATGCATGCTTTCCCGTTGCCGGGGCTCAGCCAAATACCCTGTGAGAACGACACGTATACACACTTTGTTTTATTATTCCGCACAGATGCTTTTTTGTTTTATATTTCAAGCTTTGTGGGGTATAATGCAGGGTGTTGTTTTTTGTTGTGTGTGTATTTTTTTTCTCTCCATCTCCCAGTCACTAACCTCCCCCACCCCCACAAAGGGATAGGGTAAGGGGGAGTGGAAAACAGAAGATGGAAGCTTTTCCAGAAAGGCTTGTGGTGAATTAGATAAACAGAGTCTCTCTGGTTTGGGGGTGGGGGAGAAAAAGATGATTGGGTAGCCCGACAAGAGGTGGGGGAAAGGGGAGAGGAGAAGAAGAAGATAGGTCCTTAACTCCTCCCAAATGGAAAATGGCGCCAATTAGACTATATTGGTCAGTGACCAGACAAGAATGAACTCTGGTCTAAAAGAAAGAATGCACCAAAAGATATACACTTGTCGGCTTGCCTTGTCATGTTGCTTTCTCCCCCATTCCCACCCTGCACCTGCCACCCAAAACATGTACCTTGTCTTCTTACTTCTCTCAGAAAACTTCACTTCCCCATGCCTGCTCCACGGCCACTTATGGCCAGTTCTTTCAAAGACTGCCAGGTGAGTGATCTCTAAAGAGGATGGGCTACTCTTATCTTGCCCCCCACCTGACAAACTAATAGTCCACTAAGTGAGCTGTTCACCCTGTCCTCTCTGGTATCTCTGTTGATGTTTGCTGATATGTGGACCCTATTTTCTTTCCATTGATAATAACAGTTACGAGAACAAAACAAAAGTCAACTCCAGTAAGATCACTGGACAGAGATTGAGATCACCTCACAAGTGGGTATGGATGTGGTAGAGGTCAGCCAAATGGCAGGGCCCCACCCAAGTCAAGAGGGATAGCAGGTGAAAGTCAATTCACTCCTCTGGGTCTCAGTTTCCCCACCTGTTACATGAGGAGTCTGAATAAGATGATCTCTAATGGCTCTTCCAGCTCTAGCATTCTGGGCTTCCGTGATGGAGGTGACAGCCCAAATAACCAACCACTGGACCAATGGTAGCCCAGAGAAAGATGGACTGGATTCTTCTGAAGCAGAAGGGGCTTCTCCACTGGATGGCCCCCCAACACTGCGTGCTTTTTATGGAAGTTATGCCTGAAAAGCCACTTGCTGGCATTCCCCTCACCTCCACCCACAATAACCTTTCCTGATTTAAAAAGGTCTCCAGAGCAGAAAGAGCAAATTAGGGAGTGAGGTGACCTATCCAGAATGCCCTCCAGAGTAGTCAGGAGACTTCTCATCTACTTCCTGCTTAGAAGAAGCTTCCACCTCTCATTTTACCTGGTCCTGTGTCCAAACATAGCCAGGAAGGGCAGGGATTGGTGTTGATCTGCAAGAGGCCCCTCGGCTTTGGATGCCTGGCAAGCAGCTCTACTCCTGGGCAGGCAGCCAGACAGCAGTCCCTAAAGAGGTGCCCTCATTAAAGGCAGCATGGTCCAGTGGGCAGGGCATCAGACTAGGCATCTGGAGGCTTGGGTTCCAGTCCAGCTCTACTGCTGATTTGCTAGGTGACCTTAAGCAGATTACTTAACCTCTCTATGTTCCACCTGCCCTCTGCCCTCACTCTTTGGGAAAAGTTCCAGGTCTTCCTGCTAGAAATGAAAGGATCATTGGATCTGTGGTTCTAATGCCTGAAATCCTCCTTCATCTTGTCACCTTGTCCTGCAGATTTTTTAGTTTTTGACAAATAGAACCATTGCAATCTTATTCAAAGGAACCCGAGAAATACATTGCATTTTCTTTCCTCCTCATAGTTTCCAAGATCTAGCCCTGATATCACCTTGGAAAGACATAGTGCTGTCATTAGAAAGGCAGAACTAAGAGAGGTTCAAGACAAGAAGGGATCCCTTGATAGGTCTAGGCTACCCTCTGAAAAGTTTGTTTTCCTCATACCTCCAATGTCCATTATCAACACAGCCTCTGATTCAGATTTCCCCACAGGCATTCTGTGGGGAATGTGATTCCCTATAAAAGTCCAGTCTTTCACCAAGATTCCCATCTGGGCTCACCCTCTCTAGCAGACACCTCAGATTCGTCCCTTTCCCCTTCCTTGTACCTCTCCCTCCCTGTCAAAATGTACCCTTCTCCAGGTTACCTTCCAGTTCTGATAGACCTGCAGCAAATCGGATCAAAGAATCCAGGTTCAGGTGTTAGTAGCTGATCATTGCATGAGATATTAGTCTTCCCAGATCATCAGATCTTATTTACATTTTCCCTCTGAGCCTGTTCTGTCTTAGAATGAAAGGAAGGAAACAAGCATCAGTCACATACTACATGTCAGAAACAGCACTAAGTAAGCTCTTTACAAATATCATCTCATTTGATCCTCCAGACAACAGTGGGAGGTAGGTGCTATTATGATCCCCATTTTACAGTTGAGGAAACTGAGGCAAATGGCAGTTAAGCGACTTGCCCAGCATCATACAGCTAGTAAGTGTCTGAGGCCAAATTTGAACTCAGGTCTTCCTGACTTCAGGCGCAACACTCTAGCCACTGTGCCAGCTAGCACGGGAGTAAGTTAATGTGGACGCTTCAGGGTCCTCACTAGAGAGGAGAGAAGATATCTGGGGAAAAGGATTCTTTCCCAGAATTCCACAAATCTCATAGTTGGTCATCCACCCAATTGAAAATAGGGCCAGCAGCACTGAATATAACCCAGGTTTCAAACCTTCCTTTCTTTTCCTCAAAAAAGGTCCTTCTTTCTGAAATAAAAACTTTTAAACTTATAGATGTTAATCCTTCTTCTCTACCACCTCTTCACTAATTCATGTTTTCCCTGAACCTTTTAAGTGCTTTGCCTTGGGGCCCAACAGCCAGATTCTGAAACTTGAAACAACAACATATAAAAGAAAAAGATGGGTCTCAAGGATGCCAAAACATTTGAATGAATTTACAAAAAAAATCAGTTCACAATTTGGAAAGTCAGCTGTCATGTAGCCCACAGGGCCGTCATGTAGTCGACAGGGCCGTTGTGTAGCCCACAGGACCGTCTTGTAGTCCATCGGGCCATCATGTAGCCCATGAGGCTGTCATGTAATCCACAGGGCATTGGACTTATATAATTAAAAAGACCTGGGCTCGAATACCACTCCATTCAATCAACAAGCATTTTCTTAAAGCACCTACTATGTTCCAGGTACTGTGCTACTCACTGGAGATATAAGTACAAAGAATGAAACAATTCTTACAAGAAATAAGCTTACGTTCAAATGGGGGAAACATGAATATATATAAATACATACAGAAAAATATGAAGTGAATAAATACAAATATGTACAAAGTAGTTTAGTACAAGTTAGCTTATTCAGGAGGGACAAAGCAGGTCAGTAAAACTAGCTTAGGCAGGAGGACATTAGCAGTTGGGGGAATCATGAAACGCTTCCTGAAGAAGACAGGACTTAAGTCTTAAAGGAAGAGGACTCCGTGTAGGGGAGGGAAGGAGAAAGTGTATACCAGTCAAGTGGGATGGCCAATGCAAAGCCACGAACATCAGCTGTGAAGTCTTGTGTGTGACAAAGAGAAATCCAATCTGGCTGGATTACAGAGTGAGGAATGGGCACGATAATGTCCAATGAGGATGGAAAGATAGGTGGGGGCCAGGTCATAAAGGGCTTGGAATGGTAAACAGAGGAGTTTATATTTTATCCTAAAGTCAACAGGAAGCCACTTGAGTTGAAGGAGTAGAAGGGTAACCACCTTAGTTTCCTCATTTATAGGATGAGAGGGTTAGACTCAATAATCTCTAAAGGACCTTTCATCCCTGATTCTTGGGGACACTTTGGTTGCAGAGCCTTCTACACTACCTATGAGAGTAGAGAGGCTGAGGGGAATAATAAAGAACAAGAAGCCATAATCCTTGTCTTCATGTAGTTTATAATTTAATTTGGAATATGGGACCTCGAAACCCATGAAGCATGTATGTCCTGAGCAAGTTACCAATGAGCTTAGGAAAAAAAAATACAGATACTCCAAAGGCTACATATGGAAGGTGACGTGATAGATCTTTTTGGTGGACCAGAAGAAGAGTGCTCTCATTGGCCAGTAATGGCTTTCCAAGCCAAGTCCAATGGAACCAATGGACATATTTAAAGAAACAAGGAACAAGAAATGTAGAGAGGAGATCAGAGAGATGAAATCAAAGGGAAGAAAGAAGTAAGAGAACAGCAGAAAAGGTAACAGTGGCAAATAAAAGTTGCAATGGGGGGTAGTAAGGAAGTGAGCAGTAAAGAGGAAGGGAAGGTGGAAGGAACAAGAATTTATTAAATACCTACCATGTGCCAGGCACTGGGCTGTGTTTTCCAAATATTATCTGATTTGAAAGAAAAAAATAACTATAGAAGAGAACTGGTATGCCCAAGAGGTGGAAGGAAGAGAAGAGTATCAACTGTAAAAGCATTCTGGAGCTCTGGAAGCACTTGGTGTTGGGGCAAAAACATGCTCCAAAGGCACCATTGTGCTATAAGCCAGTCCTAAAATCAAATAAACATGACCTGGAAGGGACCTTAGGGAATATCTAGTCCAACTACCTCATTTTACAGATGAGGCAACTAGGTCCCAGAGAAGAAAGTGACTTATCCCTGGTCACACGTAGTAAATAGAGCCAAGACTCAAATCCAGGCAATCTGACTCTCAGTCCAGTCTTCTTTCTAACATACCACACTGTCCTTCTTTACAATGATCTTTACAATGATGATTCAGGATCACCAAGAGATATAAAATTATGTTCAGTGTTCCCTACTTAGGAAAGCAAATAAGTATGTGGCACACTCTATAAAGGTTTCCATCAGAAAGTTAAAACAAAAAGTTTTGGCCTCTAGTGGGTTCACCTTCTATCATCTTACAGCCTCTCTTAGGTAGAACACCTTCCCCAACCACCCTGGATAACGGAGGTGTTGTATAAAAAGTGACAACATAAGGAGATGCCAAATAGAGGATGGAGCCAAGTACCCGGAGGTCTATTATGGAAGACTCCTTGAAAGGGATTAGGGTAGGTTTTTGACAGAGGTGAGGAATGAGAATTGATGGAGAGAACAAGGTAGGGCTTTCTAGGTAGAGCAAATGGCCCTTGGATTAGCGTGGTAGAACTGGGCAGTAGGAAAGGGGAATTAAGAATAATAGCTGGCACTTATATAGCACCTACTGTGCGCCCGACACTGAGCTAAGCACTTTACAAATATTATCTCATTTGATCCCCACAACAACCCTGAGAGGTGGAGGTAGGTGCTGTTATTACCCTCATTGTACAGTTAGGGAAACTGAGGCAAACAGGCGAAATGAATTGCCCAGGGTCACATAGCTAGTGAGTGTCTGAAACTGGATTTGAACTCAGGTCTTCCTGACTCCAGGCTCCACTGTGCCACCTAGTGGCTGAAACGAGAGGAAGGGGAGGGAATCACAATAAAAACCAACATTTATATAGTGCTTACTATGTGTCAGCTACTGTGCTAAGCGCTTTACAATTATCTTATTTGATCCTCACAACAACCCTGAGGGGTAGGTGCTGTTATCATCCCCATTTCCCAGTTAAGGAAACTGAGGCCAACAGGTGAACAAATTGGCTAGGGTCAAACAGCAGAAGAGTGGGGCAGCGCCGGGAAGAATTGTCAGGGAAAGTAGGGAGAAGGCACTCTGTAGGAGACTTTAAATGTTCGCTTAAGAAATTTAGATTTGATACGACATCTATTGTAGGCAAGTTTGGGGGTGTTTGTGACCCAGAGTCAGGGAAGCCACAGAGGAGGTTGCTGGAGTCCTGCTATAGCAACCTAGGCATAAGTCAATAAGATCCTAGGATAAGGCGTTGGTGGAATCGGGCAAATTCAGGAGGTTTCCAAATCGCTAAATATTTGTAATGTATGGAAGGCAACGCCGTAAGTAATTTTGCACCCAAGGCAAGAATATGATCAAATTGTGTAACACCTCCCATCCCAGTGGGGTGGTGTGCTTGGAATATGGGATTTTTTGCCTCCTGCATCCCTCAGCTTCGTACACCCAAGACAAATGCTTCCCCTACCTAACCTTCGTTAGGATTCTGCTGGAAACAACACTGTGGTTTTGACATCAGAACATCTAAGAACCAGCCCTGACGCTAGCTATGCAACATTGGACAAATCATTTAATCTTTCTGAGTTTCCACTTACTTATTTGTAAAATGGGGCTAATGATATCTGCCAGACTTCATAGAGTTATTGCCAGCAAAGCACTTTGTAGACCTTAAAGCACTCTATAAATATGTAATTATTTTTATCCTAAAGCACAAATATGTCAATGACTGAGATTTTTACTTTCCCTCCAGATGTTTTGGCATGGTAGTTATGGCCACCGAATCGGTAAAGCCAACCTTAAGTTGCCGATCTCATCAGAGACAACTGGATGAACGGCAGGGGTGTGGTACCTTGACTAAGGTTATTGGCACCACCAGCCACAATATTTACTGAGCTCCTACAGAGAGCTGGTATAGATAAGCAGCTCACACGAGGTGGATGGATTTTACCTTTAGGATGCTTAAAGCCATAATGGGATCAGGCTAGAAAATATGAAAGGTCCAAATTTCTTCTTAGAAAAATATTTGATAGACTAATACTGTTTTCCAAAATATATCTCTAGAATAAAAACTTTTTACTCCTGGATTTTTTTTTAAATTGAGGGGCTGACTATCATGCTGGCTAGATCTTTGATCTAAGATAGTTCTACATACATTATGACTGTACTCAAAATTCAATAACTCAGACTCCTCCCAGATTGGATATTGGACTGTTTGAACAGGAGTTAGGATGATTTTCGCTACTTGGAAGAAAAGATTCACCAACCAAATCAGTGACTGAAGATTGAAGGGGGAATATTTTGTGTTCAGTCTTTTTTTTTCAGTTGTGTCCAACTCTTCATGACCCCTTTCGGGGTTTTCTTAGCAAAGATACTGCAGCAGTTTTACCATTTCCTTCTCCAGCTCATTTTACAGGTGAGAAAAATGAGGGTTAAGTGACTTGCCCAGGGTCACACAGCTAGTAAGCATCTGAGACCAGATTTGAACTCAGGAAGATGGCTTTGGAGGATCTGCTGTTCTTTCCCTTAATCCTTGGCTTTCTCAAGCATATCTAGAACACAACCACCATTTCGTAAACCCTTTCAAATAATGACAGGAGTTGAAATTTATCCATTACTTTACATTGTACAAAGAACTTTCGTAATCATTTTCTCTCCGTCAGTCTTGAAGCTTGAAGCTTTGATGTCTGCAGGGCAGGGATTAGTATCTTCATTTCATTGGTAAAGGAGCCAAGTCTCAGAGAGGCTGTGATTTACCCAAGGTCGCACAGCTATTCAGTGACAGATCAAGTACTAGAACCCAGACCTTCCCTCCAGAGCTGGGACAAGATACTTCTTCATGTTAGGCAACATTTAAAAGTGGTATATACTATCCAACTCCTACCACTGATCAGAATTTAAAAATTTTGTGTAGACTTAGGGTCCTTAAAGACCATCTAGACTGGTCTCCTGATTTTACAGGTGAGGAAACTAAGGCACAGAGGGATTAAGTGCCTAGTTCAATCAATCAGTCAATTAACACTTATTAAGTGCCTACTATGTGCCAAGGTGAGATCTCAATCCAGGTACTACTCCATTGTCTTGGTATCAGAGCCCCAAAGGTTTGAAGTGATTTAGAACCCTCAAGTCTTCTGCCCCAGAACCACTGTTCCCTTAGTCACTTAGCTATTGTGGTTTATACTTGTGACTTGACTTTTCAATACGGTGAAGTGAGTAGAGAGGGCACAGGACTTAGAGATCAAAAGACCAGGGTTCTAGTCAGACACCTACTGGCTGGGTCTTAACTTTTCTGTGCCTCATTTTCCCCACCTGTCAAATGGACTCAATGGCCTCAAAGGTCCCTTCCAGCTCTACATGTACGATCTTAAGAGTCCCCAAATGTTCCATAAAGCAAATTTTATGTCATTGCAAATATGTGCATTTGTTGCTACCCGCCTTTTGACAGAGAGGTGATGGATTCAAGATGCAGAACTGAGGTATGTATTTTTTGACACGACCAATGTGGAAATTTACTTTGCTTGACTGTGTATATGTGTTACAGTCTTGCTTTTCTAATTTTTTCCAAGAGAGGAAGAGAAGGAGGGAGGAAGGGAAAAAAATGCTTGCTAATCAAAAAAACTTATTTTTTAAAAAGTGCATTTATAAAAGTATATTCAAAAGTGTAACTCTTTCCCTCACCCATACCTTCTTACATGTTACCCCCTAGGCCCTAACTTACCTTGCCTACCCCTTAGCCTCTTCCCCATCTCCTACTCTGGAATACGGGGGTCTTTCCATTCCCCTGGGAAACCTCCCTAGACCTGGGGGCGGAAGGAGGCGGGGATATGAAGGGTGGGCAAGCAGCAAGGGCCCTTCAGAGCCCAAGAGCATTTCATTCCTCTGATGAATTGGTATATTTCCGTCAAGAGCACCAAGCACCGTGGGGGCCTGGGGTAAAAATAGATGCACTCTATTTTTTCTCATTCGAGAACAAGGGCCGTATTTACTTTGGAGACTCTCAAGTGGCCATTTCAGAGAGCTACGGAGGCGCTGTAAAATGATAGTCATCAATACAACCACTTATTTTCACTATAGCGGACAAATCAAGTCCCAGCACGTTTGGCTTATTTGCCAATCTGTTGACTATTCTCCCTCGCCCTCAGTCGCCTATTCATTGGGTGGTAAACAAGTTACCTAGCAACCGAGTGTCAATATCAACAGTGGCCCCGATGAAGTTGTTAATCTCGGGAAGACTGACAGCCCTGGCCAAACGCTTCTGTGCACAGTTCCTCATTGTCTGCCACTTAGATTTGCCCACAAGGATATCTATGTTCAAAAGACGCCACATCTCCTTCCACTGTGAAAATTAAATGAAGTGTGCGTTGGAGGCAGGAAAAGGCAATGGGGGGATTTGCCTGCTAAGCAATCCTTTTGCATGCACCACAGTAGCCGGGATTGTGTGTTGCCCCCAAATGTACTGACCGCTGCTAATTTCCAGAAACAATACGGGACACTTCAGCGTCTGTCCCGAACCCCCGGAGAAGACACAATCGTCATTTGTCCTGAGCACCGGGGGTAGTGACCTGGGTGTGGACAGCCCAGCGGGCTGTGCAAATTGGCACTGGGAGGCTGGGACTGGGTCCCCAAGGCAGGAGACAGCGTTTCCCTTTCCAATACTTAATATGGAGTGGAATTGGGTGTAAGGTGGGTTCTTTGGGACTTCACCCCAGGTGAGTTTATTCATCGAAAGACCAAAAAGAGGTGGAATGATGGAGAAAATATCTCTGCCATGAGTCGAGAGTCCTGGGTGCTCCCAGCCATTCACTGACTTAATGTGAGCCTTCGGTCAAGTCACTTAGCCTCTCTAGGCCTCAGTTTCCTTATTTGTTAAATGGATATAGTAAGGCTTGTTCTGTCTGCCCTGCAGGGCTGTTGTAAGGTTCAACTGAATGTCGTATGGCAGAGCGCTCAGAGATCCATCAAATCCTGAGCCAACAGAGTCACGGCATTACTGCTACCGTGTGTTACATTGATTTCGACCACAGGCAGGTTCACAGCTTGAAATCGAGGTAGCATGGCTTTCAACAGGCTTGAAGAGAGAGGGAGAAAAATAGCTAAAATGCAAGCTATTGGGTTTGTTTTCGTTTTTTGCAGGAATCTCTGATTTTGTTGGTATGTGGAACTCCGATACAAATGTAAAAATGCAAGGTTGAGTGAATTGGCCAAGGTCACAGAATGGATGGGTCAAAGATGAATTTTGAACCCAGGTTTTCTTGACTGAAATTTGATTGAGTTCTCTCTCTTTCTCTTTCTTTATCTCTGTCTCTCTGTCTCTGTCTCTGTCTCCCTCTCTCTCTCATATATACACATTTTCTCCCTCCCTCTCCCTGAGCATGCACACATATACATACTAACACAAATCACTGTTTTTGATTCAACATATTTTGCTGTGATACAGTGGGGAAAACATTGGTTCTGCAGTCATAGTTCTTGGGGTACAGATCCTGCCTCTGATGCTTGTGTGACTTTGGGCAAGTCACTTAACTCCCTAGGGCTTCAGCTTCCTCCTCTGTAAAACAAGGGTATTGGACTAGATGGCTTCCAAGGTCTATGATCCGTGACACTATGATCTATGCCCTCAGGTTTATTCCTATCCCCCTAGTATGGGAATTGATTGACAAGTCTTCCTGGGAGGCGTAGATGCACTGGCTGTTTCAGGGCACCTACTACGGCTGAGGCCCTGGGAGAACTTTCAGTTGACACTTCCCCTGCCTATTTCTAGCCCCAGATCTTAGCCAAGATGGTGAATAAAATGATAGGACCATGATGTATCTCTTGCTGCTGAACCTGGTATAGGTAACCACCATGTTACTGCAGGAACACTGCAGGGAAGGAAGACATCCACAGATGTGTCCAGAAATGACACAGTTAGTGGTCTTGGAGAATCTCTATCCTTCTGTTATCCCTCATTTCCTGTCTGTAATTCATTGTCTACTCCTCTGCCTCAGCTTCTTCTTCTCTATTTCTCTCCCTTCCTCCTCCTCTTTCCCTCCATCTCTTTTTCTATCTCTGTCTCTCTGTCTCCCCTCTCCCCCTTCAGTTCTCCCTGGCTTCCTCACTCTCTTTTTTTTAACTGTTATTATTTTCTCTTACAAAACAGTCTTCTGGGACCACCTCCAATTGTCATGATCTACAACTTGCCACTGGACCCAGTTGGCACAGGTCTCCCTCACTTAAATCCAATTCGCTTGTAAGTCATGGTGTCACCTTCCTGACGTCACGATCCTCTTTGAGAATGAAGGACAGACAACAATAAAAGAATACTGGATTTGCAATCAAAGGAACTGAGTTCAAATCCCATGTCTACCATTTACTACCTATGTGATATTGGCCAAGTCAATTAAACCTCTCTGCACCCTGGTGTCTTCAACTGTAAAATGAAATAGTTTAGATTAGGTGCTTTACAACTCAAAACTGAGGTCCCTTACAGCTCAAAACCTTGAATTCTATATTGAACATCAGTAAACACTTGAATCAAATCTAATCTACACAATTCTAGATTGATACAAAGATGGTAATCTCTCTTTTTACAAAGCTTGCCTATTGGAATCCTTGAACAAATGAGCTTCCCTGGTACTTTTGAAACATAGTTAGGTTTACATAAATGCCACCTACACTCAGCTTTTCCAAAAATGTATCTGGTAAGCAGAGCAAGATGCCCTTGTGCCTTGCATAGTTTCAGAATGACGAGGCCAAGGGGCTGCCCCAGGTTGAGATCAAAGGGAGAAGCAGCAGAAGGGGAGTGATTATCAGCAGAGGTGGCACCACCTCTCACTACCAGCCCCACCCCCTCTGGTCCTGACTCTCCACTTTGGGCTACCCCAGAGCTTAGCATTTAGTGTGATACTGTATCTTGTTACCAAAATAATAGAGTCACAATGCTGCAGACACATGTAGATTTTTTAAAAGCCCTTTCACATGTATTATTCAGCATTCTACACACTGTGGGCATGCTATGTAAAATGCTGGGAAACCCAGTTTATATCTCTGGGCTGCAAATCCCCATGTTTAAGAGGAAGAGGTTGATCTAGATTAGGACTATGGCTTAACCTAGGGTCCGTGAACTCGTTTTTAAAGGAATTTTGATAACTTTTTTTAAAAAATGATTTTGGTGTCCTTTGTAATCCAGTGTATTTTACTTTGTGCATTTAAAGACATGATTCTGAGAATGGTTCCATGGACTTCACCACCCTGCCAAAGGGGTCCAACAGAAAAAAGGAAGAATTCTTGTACTACTAAATGATCTTTTAGAAGCCTTTAAGCTCCAACAGTTTAGAATTAGGTTCTCCCTTAAAGATTCTATCCAATGATTCTGTTTCTTGAACACTAAGTAGATAATACAACTTTGTGGGTACAAAGCATTTACCAGGTGTGACAAGAGGTACAGAAAAAATTATCATAGTTCCCACCCCTTGAATAGTTTACAATCTAACTGGGGTGATTTAGGCTGACCCTTAAAGCCCTTTAAATGGGCAGACCAGGAGGAGATACTTCAAGTGTCAGGAATGGCATCAGAAAAGGACAGGAGGCAAAAAATGAGCAAAGCATGTTCTAGAGACAAAGGGTGGACAAGTTAGCTGAAAAAGCCTATTAAATGAGAAATAAGGGCAGAAAGGTAGGTTGTGACCAATTTGTGGAGAGCTTGGACTTTATGGAAAAGGCAATGGAAAGCCCTTGGGAGTTTCTAGGGGAGTGATATGAGAGCAGTATTTGAGGAAGCTATACGGTGGGGATGAGTAGGATGGATTGGAGGGAGGAGACTAGAGGCAGGGAGACTGGTTAGGAGGCTCTTGCAGCAATCTAGGTGTGAGTGATAAGGGCTTGGAATTAGGGTGGGAATGGTAAGGTAAAAATAAAGGTGAAGCATTACAAAGAAAGGATTGAAGGGACTTGGCAACAGATTGGATGGGGGATGGGGGGAGGGGAGAGAAGAGTCAAGATAACTGAGGGATGATAGTCACTGACAGAAATAAGAGCATCAACAAAAAATAAGGAGCCTGCTTTGGGGCAGAGATGAGTTTGGTTTAGGTCTGTTGAGTTTGAGGTGAGGGAAGAGCATCCATTACTCTGGAAAATATCCATTGGAAATATCCATTGGGCTATTGAAGATATGTTCTTTTCTAGTTCCAGAGTATGAAGGGATATGCATAGAAATGACAATTGAATCAAGGATGAGTGAGATGTCCAAAGGAAAGCATAAAGGAGTAAAAAACCAGAGGGCCAAGAACTGATGAACTCACTTTTCAGGACTAGAAAGAGGCAGAGGAATTGGTGGGAATGTCAGAAGTAGCAAGAGAACTAGAGTAGCATACTGTTATAGAGACAGAGAAAAAAAGAGTAAACAATAACATCAACGCTTGAGAGAAATGAAAGAGAACTGAGAAAAGATTACTGAATTTGGCGAGAAGGAGGTTATCGATGGCTTCCTGGAGAGCAGTTTTAGGAGGGTGATGAGAAGCAAGCTTGCTAGTAATTAGGAATAAATAAGTGTCTTGTAAGTAAGGGCAGACACTTGCCTCTTGATTCCTGAAGGGAAGGACAAAGATAGGATGATCACTGTAGGAAGCAGCAATGTGAAGGGACACCAACTCTTCTAAAAAGAGAGGGAAGGAAAGGAGTGCGGAGTGAAGATGCCAAAATATTTGAGTTGGAGAAGAAGCAAATGAAGGCATTCAGGTCAAATGATTTTACTCTTCTCTGTAGAGTAAGATGCAATGTCAACTGATAAGATCTAGGGAAAGAGTAGGGAATGGGGGTGGTAGAGAAAAAGGTAAAGATTTGGAATAAGTATTATAAGAAGTGTGTTGGAGAATCAGCAGATGGATGGAAGAATCGATGAGCCACATGGAGGTATCAATTAAAATTGTACAGTACCTATTTATAGTGAGTTCTGTTTTTGGTTCTAGGACTTTCTACAGAAATGCTTTGAGTCCTAAGATTAGAGAAGTTAAATAGGTGACTCGGTATTGGAGATTGGCTCAGCAGCCATAACCAGCTTGATAGTAAGTCAAGGGAGCAAGGAAATCTAGGACGTTAATGAAGGCAAGGTCGAAGTGACTGACCATGGAGTATGGGAAATCCAATGTTGGCACTCCTTTATCTCAAAAGGGTGTGTTCAGTAGAGAGGTTGAAAGAAAGAAAACAGACAGAGTTGGAAAGAACCAAAAATCAGAGAAAAGAAGGGCAAGATGGGGAATAGACTAGAGGGAGTAAAAGAAAGAGAGCAAAGGGGAGAGATAGATGCTGGTGGGGGGATCAAATAGATCAACCAACATTCTGCCGTTTCCACCTTAATTACTAATTTAGTCCATACACACAAAAAACACACACACAATAGAAAATGACATCAGGCTAATATGGAAATATGTCTTGCATGACTTCACATGTATAATAGGTATTGTATTACTTGCCTTCTCAGTGAGTGGGGGAGGGGCTGGAAAGAGTGAGAGAATTTGGAACTGAAAATTTTAAATGAATGTTTTAGAAAATGACACCCCAAGCCCAGGAGCATTATTCAATCTGCTTTCTTTAGGCAGTCAGCATTTTCAAGAAAATATTACACACGTTCCTCCCTCATCTTCACCCCACACACACACTTCACCCCATCTCCAAATGTTAAAACCAAGGCTGGAAAATATCTCCTACTTTAAATAATGGTTAACATGAGCATGAAGGGATACCATGGTGAAGTGGAGCATATGGTGGATATCGATTGGTCGGTTCCCAGCTCTGACACTTATCTGTGTGAGTCTGTACAAATCATACGGACCTCAGTTTCCTCATCTATAAAACGAGTTGGTTAGTCTAGATGACCTCTGAGGTGCCTTCTAAATCAACAAGCCTATAGTGGAGTAGTGTATGACCAGCTGCAGCTCTGAGTACAGGCCTTCTATCCTCTTTCTTCTTTCTGCTTTCATCCATTTCAATTCTTAGACGGCATTGCGCAAGAAAGGCAGAATGTAACCAGTTTAGTATCTCTAGCCTTGGAGCCAAGACTTTATCAACGGAAACCAGGTTACTGTCTTGTTTAGTCTGCGCAGTCCTTTGGTATCTTATTGGGTCAGAGGCACATCAGAGTCAGCCGATGCAAGCCCTTGCTCTCCCACGTTGACAAAGAGAATTGTTTCAGATGTAGCAAATGACTCCCTCCTCCACTGGAGAGCTCCAAGAACTGTGTTCCCAGGTATATCTCAGACAAGATGTCGATGGCAGCACTGACCTAAGGGGATCCTGAAATGTAACTAAAACATGAAGGAGTTTAAGACTCCCTCCAATAGCTGATGTTCCCTGGTGCTCCCAGTAACCCAAAGCCTCACCTCTACTGTTCCCTTACCATTCTCATCCTGATTCCCTGGGTTGTTGACCCTTCTCAGAATGACTGAGAAGAAATTCTTTAAAAATCTCATTAACACAGAATAACTTTAATCAATGGCAGCGGGGAGGCACAGTAGATAGAGTGCAGGGCCTAAAGTCAGGAAGACTCATCTTCCTAAGTTCACATCTGGCCTCAGACACTACCTGTGTGACCTCGGTTTGCCTCGGTTTCCTCATCCATCAAATGTACTGGAGAAGGAAATACCACTCCAGTATCTTGGCCAAGAAAACCCCAAATGGGGTCATGAAGAATCAGACGTAACTGAAAATGACCCAGAAACAGCAACAACAAACTTCAACCAATCCATAAACATTTATTAAGCACCTACTGTGTCCCATGCACTGTGCTAAGCTCTAGGGATACAAAAAGAAGCAAAAGCTCCCTCGAGAAGCTTACGATCTAATGGGTGATGACAACATGCAAACAAATATATAGAAAACAAGATTATACAGGATAAATAAGAAATAATTAAAAGATGGAAAGCATTGAAGGCTTCCTATAGAAGGTGGGATTTTAGTTGAGATATAAAGGAAGTCAGGGAATCCTGCAGAGTACTTACTTTTGCTTCTAGGTCAGGGATTCTTAACCTTTTTTTGTGTCATAGACCCATTTGGCAGCCTGGGGAAGTCTACAGACCCCTTCTCAGAATAATATTGCCTATATTCACAATTGAAGGAAACGCTAAATTTCAGTTATGGGTTAGTAGAAATAATGCTGTGGGGCTTTTTCTTATCCAAGTTCATAGACCCTTCTTGAAGGTCCAAGGATCCTAGGTCAAGGACCCCTCCTCTAGGATAAAATACAAATTCCTCCAACTGACATTTAAAGCCCAACACAGTCTATCCCCAACCTATCTTTCCAGACTGATTGCACATTATCTTCTCCTCCCAGATACTCTACATTCTAGCCAAACTGGTTTGCTGGCTGTGCACCCCCCAGCCCAGCTCATGGTGCACCATCTCCCACCT